>NW_017805467.1:374209-505289 GCF_001891065.2 Hippocampus comes | reverse complement strand
GACAAAAAAGATATGATAGTCTCATTGTCTCCAGAGATATGTGTGTGTGTGTGTGTGTGTGTGTGTGTGTGTGTGTGTGTGTGTGTGTGTTAAACGTGGGCGCGTTTATAGGGTGATCATGAATACACGTGTGTGTGGGTCTGAGGACTCCTTATATAATTTTGGGCGGTGGTGTTTGCAGCCTTGGTGGTAAGGTTGACGAGGGTTAAACCCAACTTGTTTGAAACAGGATTAACCCTTCGTCTCATGTGTAGTGTTTGTGTGAGGGTGGCTCACATTTTTGCCATCTCCTCACGTTCACGCTACAGCATTGCTGAAGGCCACCAGCAGGCAGCTGAAACCTGAGAGGTATTTTTGTTGTGCCACTAAATGTGCTTTCTTTTATTTGGTCAAATTTTAATGAGAAATCGGGGAGGATGTTTTCTTTGGATTGCAAATTTCCTTTCTGCAGGAAAAGCATGAGTCAAAAGTAAGACTTACATCGAGACATCTGGCCATTGTGCCCAGTATGTTTGGAATAATTACGGTTATATATACTGTATGGCCATCCATTATCTGATCTGTTCATCGCCTTTCCCACCTGTCATCGGGCACTCGGTGGGGTACACGCTGAACTGTTAGCCAGCCAATCGCGGGGCACACAGAAACAAACAAACATTCACACTCACAATCACAACTCTGGACAATTTGGAGTATACAATTAACCCACACAGGCACGGGGAGAACATTCAAACTCCACATAGGAAGGCAGGGGCCGGATTCGAACCTACAACCTCACCACTATGAGGGGGAAGTACTAATCAGCCTATCATATATATATATATAGATGCTGTTTTTTTTTCTTTTTCCAATTGGGTCTTTTAGCATATTCACATTAGGTCTTTTAGCATATTCTGTTCATAATTGTTGTCTGTTTCATTGGATTTTCTTCTGGTCTGTTGCCTCTTTTGTTCCCTCCACACTTTTGTTTGATGTAGGAGGGGAAAGGTTGTTGAGTAGAGGAATGCCGATTGAGCACAAAAACCATTAATGAGTGAAAGAAAGAAAGAGACAAAGAAAACGAAATTGCTGATGTGTGTGAATATGTACCTGCTAAGGCTGTGACTGGAGTGAAATGAGAAAAGTGAGATCACAATCAAAGGCCTGTCAGGTGTTAGAAAGGCTCTCTTCCCCAATTTCTTTGTTCCTATTGGTTTAAATAAGTGTGTGGGGCAGGTGCTGCTTACTTGCAGTCAACTTTCTCATCAGACCGGTTGATACATATATTTTACAATGAATAAATGGCATTATTTTTAGTTTATCTAGCATAACTACTCAACTTAAAGTACAAAATAGAATTGTTTCCATGGCCAGGCTGCCAACTTGACTGCTCCTCGGTGAAACTTAGAGGTGCTCATTGTGAGAGCATGGCTGTACTGCACAGAGCACTTAGACTCATAAATGCGGCACAACCACCCGCAAAAATTTCTAGATCCCATCGTCTTTTCCCAGGACACAAATAGGTTTTTGGGATTCCCCCCCACTCGACAGACAAGTACACACAGCTGGAAAGTGAAAGATGCTCAAAGGGTGGAAGTAAAATGTGACTGCAAATGGTACTGGTATTCTCCTGAGAGTACATAAAGCTTTGGCAGTGAAACAGCAGAAACAAGCAGACGGTGAATCATGGAGCGGTAGGTTGAAAACTGCTTATGTAACATAAAGGAAAAAGGAAAAGGAAAAAATAGGATGCACAGGATAGAAGTGGTTAATACTGAAATCTTACTGAATCAATCACTGTTCAAGTCATGGTGTCATTCAAGTCAGTGTCACAATGTGCTAGAAATTGGAAGAATGGGTTGGGCAGGTATTAAAGAGAAAATAAATTGCAGGCCAGCAGCCCCAGACCACACTGCTTAGTTTACTGTAGGTATGCCCGTATTTTTTTGAACGCAGAGGGAACTGTTCAGTGTGGTCAGTCACAGGTGCAAGGTGCTGGCAACATGAGGCTGGGCCGTGACAACTGTCAAAACGCAACATGAAGGATCAGGGAGCATGTCCATATGGAGACCAGTGGACTCGGGAAATTTACATTTTCCTCCCTCAGCTTGCAGATGAAAGACGGGCAGGAGCGCAGGCCCGAGTCAACCCCACATCTTCAGCTAGTCACACTTAGTGGACCATAGCCTTCAGAGAAGCCACCTGACAGCTCCCCGGCATGACCTTGATGATGTCAAGAGAAAGCAATCGGTGCCTCGGGCTCCTTTGACGTTGATTGTTCAACTTCAAACTTCATATGTTTGTCCATGCAGCAGCTAGAATGGAAATGATGCCAAAAAGTTGCGGACATACATCCATGTCCTCGAGTCATTTTTTTGGATCCTTCAGATGCCTCGGTGTAGATTAGTTGTCACACGATGACATGGGACTATTAAGGGGCATACATATGACGACACAGCATATTGTCAGTAATATTTTTGCTTTACTCTGTCCCACATTGTGATAAAAGAGTGTGACTTAGTTCTGTGGTAGATTCAATAAACCACAGGGCACCGCGCTTTGATGTGGGAGTGCTTCCTGTGTTATCATTCTTGCATGCGAACGAGTGTCCTGTCTGATCCAGCAGATCCTCCATGAGTAACAACATACATTAAGATAAAAAAGCACATTTACTACCAACATGTGTCTTCCCTACCTCCCTCGCAAACACACTCAAGTCTCAGAAAACATTCTAAAATCCCACTGGATCTTCGCAAAGTGCAAATGCTTATAAAAAGTCTATTTTCTACTGTTATAGTCCTGGATTAGATTTCAGATAAACCTGGTTGTCCATATCAGCTATACACATTTCCAGCCAGATGTACACTTGTTGTTCAATTGAATATTAGCAATGTAGATATTTCATTATGTTTCAATGTTTCATATTATGACAACACAGTGTGTTTGTCAAACTTGAAGGAGCTTTGGGAAGATACCTGTTTAACATATGGGTGAAGCAATGTTGTGTGTTTATTCTTCCAAGGTGTACTTATATGTATACTTTTACAGCATCAAAACCTGACCATGAGCTATGTACTCTATAATAAAAGTGACACAACTGTGCGAAACCATGCAAATTTAATGACATATTACAACTTACTATTGACTATAGTACAGGATAAAAAACTTACCATTTCATAAAAAATGCACACACGCATTTATGTGCTAAGCACTGCCACAAATGGATGAAAGTTGGTACTGCAGGAATAGTCCTAATAATTCCACAAAGGATTTACTTATAAAAATGGATTGAAGATAATATTTGGTCCATGCACGAAATGCAATTAAAAACATTTTGAAACATTTAGAGACACACATGAGAAATGTTTGATTGTCTTATTGATAATGATGCAGTTTATGCTTCAGCCTTTAAAATGCTTACAGTTTCTCCTATACTGTCATTAAAAAACAGAACATTATGATACCGATACAGCTTGTTTGGATCTCACTACACTTTTCAGGTGTTCTAATGTGGCCAACTAATGTCAAAGAACAAAAATTAATAAATGGTGAGACCATATTAAAAACTGAAAAACAATCTTCATCTAAATGGGAACTGCAAATGTAATGAGTGTGCTGAAATAAATACGTAGCAGTTGTATGATGTCTGACAGGGGATTAGAGTGCATGAGAATGCCGTTAACAGTCGTGAGCCTCACTCTCACTCACCAACTGCGAGTGGCATGAAGACTACAACAAATGCAGCCAGTCACGCTTGTTGGGGGACTTGACAGAGCTTTAAAAAAAAAAAAATCCAACAGCTTCTTGATTGAGCTACCAGTCATGAACCCAGTGACATATGTTGTGCAGTTACTGTGGGAAGGTGCCTTGGTGGCTACAGCCTAGCTCTTTTGCTGTGTGTGTGTGTGTGTGTGTGTGTGTGTGTGTAGGTGTGTAGGTGTGTGTGTGTGTGCCTGTCGAAAAGTGTGGCTGTGGCCCACACACGCTGTGTCAGGATCTAACTCCTGGCACACGTGGTTAGGTTAGCGTAGCCCAGCTCCCAATGGCCGTTACACCAAAGATTCTAGGATCGATGAACTTTCTATTATAACCTGACTATGTTAGAAATACGATGCTGCTCTCATTGAAACATATCTTTGCAATGTGGCAACCCTCACATGTCAAACTCCTTCAACACATGCCCTGGTTTAATTTCATAATGCTTCATTCGTTTCGCCCCTGGATTCAGTTCCCAAAGTGAAATGCTTGTGCTATCTCACCTCTGCAATGATGGCACAATAATTATTGGCACAAACAACCCCACCCTCACAAACTGCATTTGACGTCCTCTGCGTGCAAAATGAATTATGCTCAGTTACTCTCAATGATAAAGAGAACACAACACAGCCTCGCCTCTGACCGTATCAACAAGAATCTGGATTTGAAGTGTCACTTTGAAAATTTGTTCCACAGTCGAATGCCACTAGCACAGTTGGACATGACTGTGTGCCTGTGTGGGCTGTAAAAATTAGCGTACACGTGTGACAAAAAAGGGTTTGTGGTTTCGCCTGTGTGTGTGTGTAGGTGTGTGTGTGTGGCAGTATGTCAGAATCTGGAAAGTATCACAACTCACCATTTCTGTTGACGATGTGTGCACCCAACATCAGCCTGGGCTCTGAAATGGTCTCAGACAGCAGAAATGGTCTCAGACTTTACTGTAATAAAACGTCAAAATCAAACGTCCTGACATCATGTATTTTACTCAGCAAAATCCCTGAAGGGGAAATTCCATCCCAAGAGTGTGTGTCTTGATCACTTCTCCACACTTGCTCCTTCATAAAATCAACTACAAAAACAAGGCCGTAGAGTTGGTATTCTGTGAATGCTGAGATAAAAGCATTCATACTAATCTTATTGCAGGCCAAATACATGGAGTCAATCAAAGAACACTTTGTTTGGTACGTGTGAGCTATAACCTTTCTGAGCCCACCCAGAACACTTATTGGTTCCCGAATATTGAACATTAAAAGCAAGATTAAAGAAAAAGAAAATCATGCAGCACCTCCAAGTGATCAGTCAGCACAAATACTGTATCACCCTGATTCTTTTTGCTGCCTTGAGCCGGAAAGGTGTCTGAGAATTGTTATGATATGCTGTACTATACATCAGTAGTCCTGAATTACTTCTTGCTACGTAGCATTCTGATAGACGATCATTTAGCCATGATCATTTTTATTTTAACTTTGAATCCAATTTTAAAGCAGTACTACTGGTCAACAAAATGTTAAAGTCATTCACTAAACTCATGGTTCATTTGAAGAGGGAATCATTTCTTTTCCAGACTCAGTTATTGATTCTGCATGAAGATTATACACAACGATTAAATGTCCAAATAAGGGAAGAAAAGCAACGATGCAGTAGCATTGTCCATTCAGTCAGACAGATCTGGTGTCTATCACTAGCCTCTGGGAGACGCGGTGTCTGGGGACTGCTGCAATTTGTGGCGTAATTAAACAGCATTGTAGTCCTCAATGGTTTCTTCAGCATTTTGCTTCAGTGACAGCAGCTCTGAGAAGTTACCAACATTTTGGGAGAGAATGGCATTGCATTGTGGTGACCCACAAAAGACAGACATTCAGCATGGGCCTGTGCCTTATGGGGGTGGGGTGCTGGTGGTGCAATGAATTCAGTTTCCGGGTTGAGAGTAGACAATTGCAGGATTAGGGGCATTTGCATATTTTTTGATCGATTCATAATAATAATAATCATAATTATTATTATTAACCAGCACCGTAATCCTCAACCAACTTTGGCTGTATTGCCGACAGTATCCAATAGTTCGCATGGCATACATCAATTATTAAATAAAACAGTGCCATGATTCATTAATAACGACAGTCAACTGTGCTTGAGTGAATTAATGGAAGAGAAACATTTTTTTTTTCTTTTTCTACATGAAGGCGACTGGAGCTCATACTCGTCCATGCATTTGCTCGAGCGGACCACCAGCTAAGCTCTGTAAAGTGCATTTGTGCTCGCACCGCCTTTAAGTGCCACCATTGTGGTGTGCCGTGATTAGATTTAATTGACCCGCGCTTGGAAACATAACACGCACACACACACTTCACACCAGCCACTCACATGGCTTTCATAAGGAAGTCTAGTAGGTGCCTTGTGGCTTGCTGACCTCAAAACAGTATTCACTTCCTGTATAGGTTGAGGCAGTCTTGACCAGCGTAAATCACTCTTCCATTTGCTTCGATTACACGCTCTGCTTCTGTCACCAGCCTCCACGCACACACACGCACTTTTAAAGCTAATTTCATCTGACATCAATACGCAGTTACCACATTGATATGTGGTTTGGGCAACTCAGTTATGCACAAGCATCTCTCATCCGCAGATGAGGAGGTGTAGCTGGTGGCACCGGGGAAAGGAAATAACTTAAATGCGTATGGATGCATGTAAGGTACTCAAAACATTCCCCCACATCTGCTTCGGCGCAAGTGTTATTTTATCTGTAATCCGCAAGTAATAAGCCAACACCACGGAGGGAAACCACCGGGTCTATGAATATGCAGAAGCGCATTCAGCAACATCTGTTTAACATTGACAAATACACACCTTGAGTTTATTTGCAATTTCAACTTTAACCTCGGTAAATTGATCGCAACATTCAGCAATTGAGGATAGTGATTGCATTTTATATTCCCGGTGAATTAAATTGCAAATGTAATCCACGCCGAATGATGCATTTATTATTGGACCGCTTTAATTGTCGTTACACTGGAAAGAAATTCTCCCAGTACGATGGACATCTTCCTTCATCTGCTCAACACTGAATTAATATCGCAGCTCAGGCTTAAGCAGCACAAACTTTGCATGTCCCATCAGCAAGGGTGATGATTAACTTATGTAAACAGTTTGGAGAGGGTCCACGATTCCGCTTTGCTGTGCCGCGAGTGTTCCCTCTCAAGGATTTGCTGAAATATATGCTTCATGTATTCCCAGCGGATAGGTAAAAATCAACAAGAAAATCATCAGCGTTGAGCTTTAAAAAAAACAAGCATCCATCTTTATTAAAGACCACGGTTTATGTTAGAGGACATCAATCCTCCTTGGGCTGTAAACTGGTCTTGACAATAAACAGCTGGTTCATGGGAGCAAAAAGAAAAGTCTGAAATGAATCATAAAAATCTCTTTCCTGCACGAGTGGCTGTCATTCAAATTCTTCCATTAAATCTTCAACGTAACAAGTATTTGTGGTTGTTGTTGGGAATTATTTATCTGTTTCTTGTGTCTATTAAATAAGTGTCCAAAACCATACCGGTAGACTCTAGCAAGATTCTGTTTTCCGAATGACGATGAAAATTCTGGTATTTATATCGGCACATCTCTGCAGTTTTATCTCCTAATGAATCACGCAGCACTTTCATAAGCCCTCTTGAAAGTGTTTTGATCCTTTGATAAGGAGAGCAAAAAATATCCTGAAGCTTGTCGTCATTAAATCTGTGTTGGTTTATTTGTGTAAGATACCCGAGCTTGGGAGGCGAGTTGAAGAGAACCGGGGTGGTCCGTAGTCTATTTGCTCACTAGCGGCTGATCTTTGGATTTTAGTTTCCACGTGGTGACAGAAAAGTTGGCGGTTATAGGAAATGAACAAGCCCGAGAGTGCATGACTTTGACCGTGTGGAAGATTCCTTGATTGCGTTGAGTTTACAAGCTTAAATGTTGCGGCTTCGGGAAAGACTTGTTGATGTCATGTTATAACGGGAAAAGGTTGCTAAAGTCATCAAGAAATGAGTCTGAATATTCACAAAGACGAAGGTGGGGAAAGCATCAGGGACTTGAAGCAGGGAAAAATCCCAAAGGCTCCCTGCGAGGAATATTTAGAAGCAGCTGTTTCTGGCTTCACTAAATGGAGACGTTGTGCTGGGGCTCGGACTCTTAACCCCCTCCATTTCTCCTGACCAATATGTCCCAAATCCTGCTTCCTGTGCTACCCCTCCCTTGTAAAACAGGATGGTGGCAGTAGGTTGGAGGTGTCAGCCATTTGAACCAAAGCCATCATAAGCCACTCTCTGACCTCCATCTCTTCAAACCAAAATACTGCCTGACGTGGTCCTTGACAGGATCTCAACCATCCTGGGCTCAATGTCAAACTGGGGCTTCGTTTAAAAAGCCCCTGGGTGCTTTGCTAACCATACATTTCACTCAATTATTTTCTTGTCCCTAAAGCCCTGAGTGAAAACATTTTAGCACACCTTTTGGGAGGTTAACAGGGGTTCAGATTCCCTGTGCCAATGTCCTTCAAGACCAAAACTTCAACCTATTACAAGAGAGAAGAATTTGAGAGCATTTTAGGGAGGGTCTCGTCTAGGTGACACGTTGTTTCTCACATTGCCTAAACTGATTTGTGTTCTCGCAGTATTTGACAGCCCCCTCTGGAAGCTATTAGTATGGAAGAATCACCCCCTGTACTGTTAGTGGTCAGTCAAAAACAAATAATGTGATCACCCTTCAGTGTTTGCAAGCGAGGAGAGGGGGGGGGGGAAGCCCTGCAGGATCACACGGCTTGGAAACATTTACGAACGCTCAAAAGCACAGGAAATACTCAAAGGGAAACCTTCCCGCTCTTTCCAACAATGCCCCGCCGCTTCATCTCGACTCCTTAATCAGGATGATTTTGGGACCAGAGAGCTTGAACAAGGTCAAAGGTGAGTGGGAGAAAAGCACAGATGACTCTAAGATGGATTAGCACCAAGTGACCCAGATGCTCCCAAACAATCACGACACATAAGAGATCCTCTTCATGGCACATCACTGCTTGAAGACGCAGGTTTCATTCATTTCCAACGCAGCTGAAATGAGATAAACCTAAATGTTTGAGCGTAACGAATATTGCGTGAAATGTCTGCTAAGTTAGGTAAAAATTTTAGTGGAGCCCTGTCACTGCAAATTGTGCCACATACGTGTTACGTTGATTGTTGCAGCTTCCTCGGATAACACCATCACAGCATTGGGAGTTTTACATTTTTGACAAATGTGAATCCTCACGTCGAGGTGGGAAAGCTGCTGTTAATCTTGAGGAGGTGAAAGTGGAGCTGGTGGCTTAACACACTGAAACTTCAATGAACTTCAATCCATCATCTCAATGTACATCTCAGTCTTCCAGGAAAGGAACATGATAAGGAGGAGGCTGCTTATCAAAAACCAAACACCACACTCATGTGTCTTGTTCGAAAAGTTGAGTACGAAGGCTAAATTTTCTGATGCGGGGCAGGATCACTTTCACAGTGGATGAAACCGCTTGTTGTGGATTGTAATTCCGATAAATGATTGCACTTGGACATTGTGGACACTTTTCGAAGTTACCACAGGTCTTCAAAAGTCAAACTTGTATTTGGGAACAAACAGGGATTGCTCATACAGCATTCTTATTCTGTTCCATAGTACCCAAATGTAATACCACCTTGCTGGCTCTCATACAGCATTCTTATTCTGTTCCATAGTACCCATATACCAACTAATACCACCTTGCTGGCAAGAAACCTCAACAGATGTGTCACACTAAGGCCAAATTCTTCGGTCCAATCAAGAAAACGTGTTGTACTGCATGTTTTATGTTTGAGTTATTTAGTCATTGATTAGCCGTGGATATCTTTTTTTTTCACCCAGTTGACCAACTAACACATGCACATAATGTCACAATTACTGTCGCGATGACAAAAACATTACACAGCTGTTTTTCTGAAAATGGAGTTTGCATTCATTTGTTTGGATTTAATATAACCCCATTTGTTGTTGATAAAATAGAGCTCAGATATAAATTTCACATAAGGCATGTACTGATTGAAGTTCAGCTCCCATAAGGGTTTTATCGGGACACTCGAGTATCTCAAATGTTGAAAAAAAAAGAAAGAAAAAAAGAAAAGAAAAACATGTATTGCCGATGTTAAGAAAATGCTGGCCTGTGTTTGAAAAGTTAATTCAAACCATTCATCTCAAATGGATTGCAGCAGGATGTTTTGTCCACACAGTGCTCTAGTTACGGCGCAGCCTGAATGCATGAAGTCTTGTCATGGACCCAAAATCACTTATTGTATCGTGTAACGTCACGCGCATTCAACAGGTTTTCACTGAGTGATATGCAGGAAGTGTGGACAATTAAAATCAGATCAAAATCAAGAATTTTATGAGATTGATTGCAAAACAACGTTTCAGATCCCTCTCAATGTTGTGATGTCTATCTGCTGGGGATGGCGTTGGTCAAGATATTTTAAAAAAGTATTTCATGATTTCAAATTGGTAAGTAACCATCTCAGGTCATCTCAGTTTTGCAAGAGAAATTGACCAGGTGACCTCCTTCACAGTCCCCCAGCTCCCCCTCTCTCCCGCCAAGATCAGCCCCTCACGCATCCCTTTTTTCAACTCCTCCGCCTATCAGCACACAGCTGTGACACACCCATTTCATTCCTTTTGTCCATATGCTTCACAGTTCTATTGACCATTTTATTTTACACTTTAACCTTCCATCTGATAAGATGCAGTTCAACATCTTTAACTCATTCACTCCCAAAGACCTTTTTAAACGTCTTTTCAGACGTGGTCCAGAATTGGCTGGTACTGAATCAAACAGCTACCGGTATTCTTCACGTTCTTCTTCATCTTTTAGGGGATTTTTTTCCCACTCAAATTACTAAACTGGCCTTTACCACACCCGAATGTACTGTGTAATTAATTTAGCTTTGCTTTGTTTTTGTGATGCGGTGTATAGTTTTATTTTTAATTGAAAAAAATATATAATGCGCCACAAAACGGTTTCCCTTTTGTTGACAGAGGTGTGTGCTGGACTGAATTTTACATTCTGTTCAAAAGTGCTCACTATACAGTTGATAAAATAACAATCTAATGATGGCTTAAGACTTTTGAATCGTACAGCAATTTATGTGGAAAATGATGGAAAAGAAAGTGAAGAATGTGTACTTTAGCCTCTCTCTCTTTGGGTATTAATCAAATTAGCTGGGTTTCATTGAAACTTACTGGAATTTAATGCATTAACAACATGGGAAGCAAATGCAAGATAGAATAAATCAGGAAGAATTTAAATGAAAATCCACGTCTTCAGAACTTGGAATCGTTATCTTACAGGAAACAGAATCCATAATTATCCAACATGAAGTCCATCATTTGGGGCCCACGCAGATATCAATTGAGTTCTACTGCTTGAGAAGATTACTTGTGGTGAAGTAAGTTATTGAAAAGTTATAATTACAACAGGATTCTGAACCAGACAGACACCTTTGTGGAAATTTAAAGACATGGGTATTGCATTGTAAGTAAAAGTTATCAGGTTTGGAAGAGGTGTACCGATAATCATGTGCATTTTACTTCAATACCCCTTACTTACCAAGTTAATCCTTTAAAGATCATATCAGTCTGTAAAACAATTAACCAGAACTTGTATTCATAGGCAGACCATTTTGAAATACTCTGCAGAGACAGGCTGTAGATTAAATTTGACCCGAGGTGAAACTTTTGCAGCTGCAGGAGGGAAATGAGGAGCCGCAAATGGAACCGGCAACATAGGAACAATTCTATTTTTTGAATTGCTCATTACACTTCAAGCCCTTTTTTGCCTTTCTGCCTCTATTTGAAAGTGTGAGAGACAAATCTGTACGTTTCATTCCACATTCCCCCCACAAAGTGTACAACAGATCCACCTTTCCACCCGCGCGCACACACACACGCACACACACACACACACACACGCATGCACACACATCCACGGACACACCACAAACTACTGCAAGATGTTTTCTACCTTGGGATGGCACTCCCAAACCACAATGACGAAGCTTCCTTTACACATGGCATTAATTAACAGTGGTACTAATGCTAATAATACACTTAGGGTGGGTGGCATGATTTCAGTGAAACTTGTTGCCCAAACACGACGAAATTTATGCCAGGAGAGAATAGCTCATAATCCATCCGCGTGTGATGCTGCTCAGACGCGCAGACTCCTCGCGTTCTTGTTCCCAAATCTGCACACCTTAACGTAACCATAACATAAACATTTCACTTTACCTTGACACATTCTTTTCCTCACTGAAAGGCCCATTTAGGAGCCGAGATTGACGGGGGACCTTCAGGCGAGCTGAACAGGATGTGGTTTGCTGTTGCTCAGGTGAGCCATTTATTCCCATTGAAGCCCAATGGTGCCTTCTTCTTTCAGATTTTTTTTTTCTTTCGCAGACCATATGTAGAAGTCACTTTACAACAACTTTGACAATTAACTCAGAGGCACCACCCCAAGTCTGAAAAAACAGCTGCTAATTTCAGGTGCATTCTTCATGACAGCAGCTTTTTTCGAATCTTGACTTTTTGCAAAGTTTATTTTGTCATGTCAGTCATGCAGAGTTTATATAGTGAAACTATACCATATTTTGCTTTAACCTAGACACATCATCAACACAACAAAGACCAGTGACACAGTGTATTTGAATGTAAACAATTCCGCTGTCTGATGTCAAATGTGTATTGCAAATTTCTATTCTTTTAACAAGTACGACAAGCTTTTTATGGAGCTACAGTTACAGGTAAAGGTAAATGGACCCTTTGGAATGACCTAGATTTCCTCAAAAGTTGGTCATGAAATGTGATCTAAGTCACAACAATGGAAACCATTTTCCGAAATCAATACCGCACAAACAATTGCAGTATATGTATAGTGGATAAAGGATATGAACAGCCACAGCACAGGATGAGACCTCTCCTCCAAACGTTTTACATTTTTTTAATGCAAAGTAATGCAAGCGCAATAAGGAAATGTTTACATTTAAGGAGCTATAATAAAAAAATAAAATAAAATAAATAAAAAAAACAGGTAGAAGAAGCTTAAACCTCTTGAGAAAAAAACTGCTTCATCTTATTATCTAGATGTTTGCATCCTAACTGATTGGCATAAATCTTGAAGTCACTTTTTATTTAGAAATGGAAAATATAGTATTGCACTTTAATAACACTTGGAAGATCTAGGATTTTTTTTCACTGCATTTTATACATAAAACTATAGTTTTCCAAATTCTCCCCAACCCCTGACGCCAACATATCATTCATATCTTGTTACCTTCAAAGTCATCCTCCATACCTGATGATTTAATTACCTAGTGGGTCGGATTTGGGCCATGGGCAGTTTGTTCCATGCCCAGATTTGCTGTACATTTAAGCAGTACATGTTAAGCAGGCTCAACACTGTCCATAGCATATTGAGAAGTTACTGTAGCCAAAACTCTGTGCAGGCTCCACTGCACAATGTGAAGTAGTGTATTGATGATTCATTAAGTATCGTCCAGTGTCGCTTGCTTTCATCTCATTAAACTGCAAAATAATCCTACAGTGTACTGGGTTCATTAAGTGTTCTCTCTGTACATGTTGACCAATTTATATATATATATATAGTGGTGGACTTTTGCCCTGTGCCAAAGTTTATGTGGGAAAATGTGATTGGGTTGTTTATTTCTCCTGCATGGAAAAGGAAGAAAAAGTGACTTACGCCTCTCGCTCAGGTTTTAATTAATTTGTGTTTATCTGGGTGATTGCTGTGCTGAGACATTACTGCAATACTGAATTGTGGATATGTTTATATAAAGTTGTTGGCAAGGGCTGTTTCCCATTTTTCCCCCCCTCCAGCTAAAAAAAAAATATTTTAAGAGCCACATGACATTTTTCCTTTTTAAATGATGCGGACTCCAATGTGCAGCTCAGAAAAATGGTGCAACATCGGCCACTGGCAAGAGTAGAGGGGATCCTTGGGGTATCACATCCCATTTACAAGTAAAAGAGAATAATCAGCAAAAGATGTGTGATAAAGCAGCAGAACTTGAAGGCTGGCTTCTATTACCACAATGGTGAAAATAGTTTCTGTACGGCTTGGATGAAAAGCAATTATGTAATTGTGTGGCTGTAAGATTGCAGACTTTTCTAGTTTTGGCATGAGTGTCTGGCCATCATTGGGATGAGACATTGTGAGATAGCAGATCAAACCAACAAGCAGAGGATGAACGGGATTGATTACACTCCAACATGAGATACAACAAACCACTAATCTGATGGTCTGTCTGCAGTCATGCATCTTCATCTATCATTCACGCTCCTTCCCATCACCACCTTGACTCAGGGCCACTCAAGGAGCCAGAGAGGATCAACTTTTTTTGAATTTACTTTTTTCTTGGGGACCTCATGATGGACTGCTTACGCATTCATCAATCTGTCTAGCTATGGTCACTGCCCTTTTAAAAGAAACTTTGTGTTTGCCAAATGTGACCTAGTTGCTCTTAATGACTTGGATGACAGTCACATTTTTCAAACGAGAATGGTGGAAAAACGGTGAAGTAGCACAAAATACGATAGAGACCACAGACTGTTTGAGCAGCTGAAGTTGTAAAGCGAGCAGGATTGGGAAAGAATTTCACCGACAAAGCTTCAACAATTAATGTCCTCGCTTCCCAAAGACTTGGAAAAAAAAATGAGTGAATATTTGCAAAGACTGTAAAGCAGAACAGAGCCTGAACACTATACTAAGAGTGAACGGTTAATGTCCTCGCTTCCCAAAGACTTGGAAAAAAAATGAGTGAATATTTGCAAAGGCTGTAAAGCAGAGCAGAGCCTGAACATGATACTAAGAGTGAACGATATTTTTATTCAAACGAGGGAGCTTGCAAACATGAGCGGGGAACATAATATAAATGAAAAACTATGTCAGCAACAGGCTAACGCGGAAACAAAAATATGCACACGCGCAGGTGGACAGGTGGAGTACGATGGGAACAGAAATGAGCCAGTGGAAATGAGATGAAACAAACAAAAAATAGTGATCTAGTTGCTCTTAATGACTTGGATGACGGTCACATTTTTCAAACGAGAATGGTGGAAAAACGGTGAAGTAGCACAAAATACGATAGAGACCACAGACTGTTTGAGCAGCTGAAGTTGTAAAGCAAGCAGGATTGGGAAAGAATTTCACCGACAAAGCTTCAACAATTAATGTCCTCGCTTCCCAAAGACTTGGAAAAAAAATGAGTGAATATTTGCAAAGGCTGTAAAGCAGAGCAGAGCCTGAACATGATACTAAGAGTGAACGATATTTTTATTCAAACGAGGGAGCTTGCAAACATGAGCGGGAAACATAATATAAATGAAAAACTATGTCAGCAACAGGCTAACGCGGAAACAAAAATATGCACACGCGCAGGTGGACAGGTGGAGTACGATGGGAACGGAAATGAGCCAGTGGAAATCAGATGAAACAAACAAAAAAATCAATAATCAATGGTAGCAAAAGTGCAAAAATACAAAGTAAAAAACTCAGACATATCGAAAACACGAAAGGCAAACAACGCAAGTCCTAACTAAAAAAGAAAGGAACAAACAACCGAAACTACACAACAAAACAGGTAAAAACGTAACTACTTCGATGTAATATACAAGAAGGCAAGAACTAGCGAAATGTGGTCGAAAACAAGCACATGATTGACCTTGGGAGGACAAGCAAAGAGAAACAATAGGCAATAGGCAAACGCAGGCTCATGACTTGTGTTTTTTTTTTGTTTTTTTTTCTAATTTAGTGTACATTTTACACAACATCCCAACTCGAATGGATTTGGAGTTTGCATTATGGGCCCAATAATTAGCTTTACCACGATGTCAATTGTTGTTTCAAAATAAATAAATAAAAATAGAAGATTTGAAAGAATAGGTAGACGACATGAGACTACTATTTCGAAAGGGCAGCTGCTGTTGTGATTTTCCGGTCGTCCCATCAGGGGTCAGGACAGTGAGTGACTCATGTGATTTGTTTTGCACAGTTTTTACGCAGGATGCACTTCCTTATGCAACCCTTCTAATATTATCCAAGCTTGGGACCGGCAGTGGCTGTGAATTGGAGCAATGAAAGAAATTTGAAAATGTGCCATCTGTGTGAAAGGCAGCCTGTGCCACATTACCAACAGCGTGTTCACTGCTAAAGAGTAGCAATAGCTTCAATTTGCAAACTGTTTGGAAAATTAAGATTTACAAAGTTGTTCCTATTAAACTATGAACATATGTACATTATTGAAAAAAATATTTACCCTTATTCTGGATTACCACAGGAGCAGAGACAATTGGAAGAGATTTACACAACACCACTTTCAACTTAAAAAAAGTGTTGACTGCATGATACTTTGGAGGAAGGAAGTGCAAATATTGGAGAATACATTGCTGAAAACAACGCTATTATAAGTTTAAGATGAACAATTTAAAGCGTATTCTGTGAAAATGGTGACTATTGGAATGTCTGTTAACAGGGGAAGTGAAGTAAAGCTATGACTTGTCGTTATCTGAGCCCTGAGCGACTGTGATGTTATTTTCAATCGACAGCAAGTGGCAGAACATCCACCCCTGAGTTGGATAAAAATGGATGGATTTTGATGCTTAATTTATATTCCAACAATTCAGCATGAATCAGAATACCGTGTTGAGACTAGTGGGGTCGCATACAATGTATTCTTGTAAAGAAAAAATTTGTTCACTATAGACTTGTGCACAGACCAAAAGAAGCAATTTTCGATCTTTGACTTGTAAATTGCCGGCATAAAAGTGGAAACTTGAACTTGCCAAACAGACTAAAACTGTTTAAATACATAGAGTAGCTCATGAAGTTGTTTTTTTTTTTTTTTTTTTTTTTTTTTAACTTCATTGACATTTTTAAAAATAATAATAGATCTTTTGTATGGTATCCCTATTGTAACAAGGCACTAACAAATGCCATAATATGTACATTGAAGTTGCTATCTATCTATCTACCTATCTATCTACCTATCTATCTATCTATCGACTTACACTGTTTCTATCTTGCCACTCCCATTTGTTTTCAGATTGAAGCAGGCCAAATTTGGTTGAGGCAGGAATGGATAGAATGTAGCTTGGCAAAGGTTCCATCAACAGAAAACGGATACTATTGGTGAAGTTTATGTTTTTTGATCACAACAATATGGACAGTAACTCTGACATCTGCATTAAGCAGAACTCTGTTTAGCTGTACCATAAGTGTTGTTAAAAGATGCATGATGGAAAGCATGAAGTTACTGTATCCCCCAAGTGTAAATGGAAACCAGTTTTGTGGCGTTGAGTTATACAGATTTTATTTCCTTTCCAGATGGCTACTTTCTTTACCGCCAATGTAAATATATTCTTGAAAAGCTTTTTTGTGATGGTCTTCGGGAGGAGGCTGTCTTTCCCAAGCTCCGATGAGACATCATCTCTTTGCGAGACAGCGCTACATTAAACGAAAGGTAATTACACTGGGAGCCGAGAGGTCAGAGAGTAAAGGGAATGAGGCTGCTGGATCAGCTTATCGCAAGGCCAGAAACCGAGGAACAGCTGAGGAAACTAGCAGAAACTCTCTCAGATGTCAAAAGAGTAAAGAGAGTGGAAGGTCATAAAGTGGAGTTTTATTTCACATATCTCTTGATCAGAGCCCCCCCGCCCCCCCCCCAAAAAAAATCAGACCAATCTACAGAAGTCAGAGGGTGTGAGACAACTGGAATAACTGAAAATGGAGAGATATAAGTCATTAACGTCAATCAACGAGGGGCACCTTTTTTTTTTTTGTTTGAGGTGTGCTTTACAGATTGAAATGATTGAACAAAAGTGCATATTTTCCCACAAAATTACAAGACACTTCATAGTCCCACAGAGCTGACTTAGAAATGTCTTCACTTGGTTCAATAATAAATTAGTTCATTGCAAGAACAAATGCTTTGAAAAAGCAATACAGTAAAATAAATATTTGATCAGCATCAATGTGTGACTCACACCCAGACTGCATTTGCTGAAAATAGCATTTAAAAAAAAAGGGATTGGTGAAAGCTAAGAAGCAACAGAGCTTGGCGCAAAATGCTTTGATCCGTCTTCCTGGCCCACAATGTGATCAGTTCTTGACACTAACCCATCAGCAAAATTGGCTTCATCATTGACAGACAACAAGAAAGGGGTGGGGGTTCAACAAGAGTGCTCAAAAGAATGCCCTGGCTAAAAACACAGCAGCTGGGTTATCTTCAGATTTACACATGCAGACAGAAGGTATTCTCAGTTTAACACCGTCAAATGGAAATGCAGTAAATGAAATACCCCTTAACTGCGTTATCAGCTCAATCCGGCATCTCCAGTCATTTCACAGCTCAAAATTCGGAGCGTTTTTTGAAACGCACTTCTATTGTATCTTCTTGTGAGAGTTGATTTGAAGCATGCGCTTCTCATAAAAATATAACTGATTCGGCCTCTTTGAAGATATGATTCTCCCCATCTGCAACCATGACCTTATTTCGCGAGTGTGTCTTCACCCTTTTGCTTTGGCAAATTGAAGATTGTCAAGAGAGCAAGCAACTGCGAGTCCAAACAAGCTGTGCACACGACTGCACGTCTTGCCAGCACATAATCATAATCTCCTTTGGCAAAACAGCATTTATCTGACTAAAATGGTCAGAAAGGCGCCAGCTTGCAGTCATTAACGGTAATGCGCATAATGCTGAAGAAAATGTTCATTTGGACTCTCTCAAAACAGTCTCTGGTGTTTGTTTTTTGTTTTTTTTTTAATCCACCAGATTAATTGGGGTAATTGACTGGCACACAAAACGCAAGGTAAATGGCAGGCGCCTTGACAACGCCGAGCTGGCAGCCAGGAGTAATTGGATGGCCACATCGCAGTCGCCATGTCGAGATCAGGCGAGTAGTCTGGGTAATTTAACACACGTGTCTGATGAAATCAGTCGTAGCTGTGTGAAATTTTGTCTCTATATCTAATCTACAACACTGGCACACTCGGCAGGAATTATAGATTTTTTTCAGACTAACCTACTTTCTTTTCTAAACAAGGTATGACTGTGTGTGATATGGAAATTGAGATGGAAAATAACGTCCAAGACATCTGAATCCTTGAATGAATGCGCATCATATTATATATCAGACCATTTTAACAAGCGGGGAACCGTCCATCCATTTTTTGATCCACTTTATCCTCACATGGGTCGCGGGGGGGGGGTGCTGGAGCCTATCCCAGCCGTCTTCGGGCAGTCGGCGGGAGACCCGAAACGCTTGCCAGTCCATCGCAGGGCACACAGAGATGAACAACCATATTCGCCCACACTCACAACTTGGGACATGTTTTATTTTGAAAAATTACCGGATTCTCTGTTACATCCGTCTGTGTCACGCTTGACTCACGTCAAGCTACACTTCTCGGTCACGTGACCGATGACGCTCAAAAACAAAACGCTGAAGCCCGCAAAATGAGTAAAAAAGCTGCTTGGAGATCGCAAATGACGGCGGCCTTAAAAGTACGTTCGAGACAACTGGATTAAAGTTCTGTCTGAATACTCTGATAGCACCACAATAGCACTGTTGCTATTTCCGACATCCTGCCTGTGTGAGGTGGGGAGTTTCTGCAGCAACGGTGACTAAAACAACATTACAAAGTAGACTGGACATAAACCACACACTTGAGGTGTCATTGTCTCCTATTACCCCGAGATGGGACTGTGATTGCAGAAAATCAAGCTCAGGGCTGTGGTGAGTCATCATTTTCATGCACTTTGAATTTGCGTTGTATCGTATTTTGAAGGCATTAAACATTACCATAACGATAAGAGTGTTGCGACCAGATTAGACGCTCCTTGTGTTTATTATTATATTTAGAAAACACCACAGTTTTCATGCAGCTCATACCATATTATTTTGTTGTATTAATCCGCCACACATTAAATGCCGGTCCCTGAAAATATTTTCTGACTTAAACCGGTCCGTGGGGCAAAAAAGGTTGGGGACCCCTGATTTAGAGTGTTCAATCAGCCTGCCATGCATGTTTTTGGAATGTGGGAGGAAACCGGAGTACCCGGAGAAAACCCACGCAGGCACGGGGAAACCATGCAAACCCCACACAGGAAGGCCGAACCCACGACCTCTGCGCTGTGAGGTTGACGCGCTAACCAGTCGTTCCCCGGGCTGCACACAGCGGGGAACCAAATAAAGGCAATAAGTTTGTAAAAAATCCCTTTTTTTAGCATTAGCTTTGTATACTAGCCTGTACAATAAACTTGTCTAACTGCATCACACTTCACACTACAGTCACGTGGTTTCCACACAACACATTCAATGGCCAGACGTTGTATTTTTGCATTGTGCTTTGATAGGATTTAGTTTTGGTTCATGTTATGTCTTGTTTTCCTGTGTCATATTTTCAAGCTTTCCCAGTCCGCTCGCTGTCTCTGTTACCACTAATCCTCATCAGCCCTGCCCTGCTGTCAACCAATCACCACCCTCCAATCATTTGTGTCATATCCAGGTGTGGCTCGTCTGGTCTATCTCTTTGTATTTAGTTCCATGATTTCTCTCAGACATTCTCTGTTCATTGTCCTGCATCCCATGTCCTGTGTGGCGTCATCTTGTCCTGTCGTCGATGATGGTGTAAGTCGCTCTCTTGTGCTTCTTTGGTGAATTGTATCTTGTTTTTACGGTTTATTAATTAACACAGCGCAAAAATGGATACTTGAGCGTGGTAGACTACAGTATTTCTTTGTGGAAACTTTTTTTTCATAATATGCTTTTTATTATTTGTAAGGAACATGCTTTTGTGGGATGTCAACAGAGCTGACTGAGCATATGAGATGTGACCATGAAAAATTGCTATACCTTGCAACTAATAGCTGGTGAACTAAGATGCTGTACTGTTTCGAGTGAGCCCGAAAGCACCACCAAGCTTAAGGTCAAGTTCCATACCTTTTTTTATTCATACCAAACGATCCCGATCGACTGGTAAGGCATCCATGTATTTTATCAAACAAGAATCAATAACGACAGCAAAATAAGCTGTTTGGCGGTGGCAGAGAGGATTTGGCACATTTTATGAGCACAACCCACAAATGCATGCTCCTTACAAGTGTGGCACCATTTAAAATGGGGTAATATACATTGGCTTTCTAGTTTCTACCACTGTATATATTTCCTTTTTTTTGTGATTTGCAATTTTTGATGCTTCACATTTGTCTGCCTTTTTGTAAGGAAATTCTTTTTTGAGATTCTCCTGAACTCTTCCTTACCTAGCCTGCTTTCCTGAACTAGCATCCATCGGCCTTCTGCCGTCACATCATCACAAGAAACACATCCTGTCCAAAATGTGACAGTGACATGCTTTTGTCAAAATCCCTCAGGATGAATAATTAGAGCAGACTTGACACACATTGTCTTGCTGTCTCTTTTGAGGGGATGGCTCCATCTCATGAAGCTGAGTGCCAGTTCACCCCTGCCCATAGACTCTTGGGCAAATGATGAGAAAAGTGCAAGTCGGTGGAGTGGGGATAAAAAAAGGGAGTGTCCATAAAGACAAGAAAAGCATTTTCACTCGCGAATGCAGCACTTCATATGCAACACTTCACACACTTGTCAACTTGTGTGCGGATCAAATATAGCCACACCACAAAATATACAAATGTTATCTGCAACTAAGAAGCCTAACCCTTCCATAAGACACATCTTTTGTCATTTACTTTTAATTCTCTGGCCCTTTGAGGAATGAAAGAAGGCAGCATCTAGAATGGCGGCTGCAAACCTGTGTTGACTTCACCAAGCAATCAACTCGTGCCAACTATGAGACAGTAGCACTGTTATCTGTTATGTGCATCCAACAAAACCATCTCAGACAGTGGAGTCCAGCTTTGAGTGGAAAATCTTTTATTTACCTAGCTACAAAATCACTGGTGGAAAGACTTCTCTGGAATCCTGATTTTGCATGTTTTTTGTTCGTTTTAAACTGAAACATGTCCTTGATTGTTCTTGATCATATTAACAATTACCCACCTTACCTGTGAAACAAACCAACCAGTTTTCTAATATACTGAATACTGTGCAACTTTTCTCATCTTTTCTTTATGCCATGTTAGACTTGCATCAAACTTAATAGGAGTGTATGCATGTACAGGTGTCTTTATCCCTGTAAAATAATAATCCATTGCTTGAAAAAAAAAACCAACATGTTTCGAATCAAACTTAGTTGAGAAGGCTGTCAGGAGGGAGAGAGATCCATTATCTGACATGCTATTTCTTATCACTTGATTCCCAAAGGGGTCGCGTCAGCAAAGTGTATATGATATGACAAACTGTACATCAAAAAAAAAAGTCAGCTTTTTCTGACTTGTGACCTCCACAGTGCTGTGGTCATTGGTCATTGGCTCACACAGACGCCAACCCCAACTGTCTGGCAACACTGGAAAAGGAAAGGGAAATTGCCTCACTCTCTCCTGTCAGCGCTTCAACATAAACACAAACACACAGTTCCATTACTCTCAATACTGACAGGATACGTATGGAATTTGCATTTTATTTTTAACTTTTATCTCTGTGGCACTTCGGTAACAAAATTGTGTGGTTATTAAAATATAAGCAGATCTAGCTTCACGCCAACAGTGGTAGTGATGGCGCTATTATTGAAAGTATCTTACTTGGTCAACTTCATTGGAGTTTTTTTTTTTAAGTCACATGTCCACTTTAACCACACAATTTACTGCGTTCATTCACCTGCTTGATGATATGCTGTAAAGGATAATGGCTCCTGTGTTGTTAAGCACATCGCAGCTTCAGTAAAATTAAGAGGAACGAGTAAGATGTAATCAAGTTCCTTCCCTATGTTTCCCCGAACCATCTGGTAGTTATTGAAGACTGTTTTGGATGCTTTTGAAAAAGAGCCTTAAGCTTATTCTTCATACAACAAAACACACATGCCTTCACATTCTCCCAATGTTTTAACGGCTCCCCTCACTCTCTCCATGCCCATCTCTACCAGGCCAATCAGTTAAGTAGAGACATTACGAAAGAAGGTAATTGGCTTAATGCCTCTCAGGTACAGTGAAAAGTGCCACAGGAAGGCAAACTATTGTTTGTCGTGACGTAAAGACGAAGGCACTGCTCAATTTCATGGATTCTAGGTTCTTGTGCTTTTTCTATGAATGGAATGTAAATGTCAGGCAAAGCTGAGTTTATGCCGCAGTGAATGTCAAGGGTGGTGCCTGCCAGTGAGAACCACTGGGCCATTTTCAGCTGGCCAATTTCCATGATTGTTGCAGCCCTGAGAGCACTAAAAATGTGCCGGCATCGAAACAAAAAAGCTCGCTCTGCTTGGGGGATCCTGATTTCTGGTATGCGATCTTGTGGCTGACATCGAACCACAAAGTAGTGATCCCTTTCCATCCCTCTACAATTTTCCATCTGACTCTATTTGTTTTTATTTGTAGAAACAAAACTGTTCTCTTTTTTTTAAATGTGAAAACATAGCATCCCAGAAGGCTTTGCGGGAAGCATCAATCACTGGAATGGTTCCATTGTGATTTCCTCAATGCATCGTATCAGACAAGCTCTCTAACAGGAAAACACTGGACACCAGAGTTGTGGCAACAGCAATAACAAGCTGTCTTCTAATCTCAGACCAGAAAAAAGATGTATCTCGGACAGGCTAGAGAGCATAAAAAATTGTCCAACCACAGTAAATTTGCCATAAGGAGTACGCAGTTGTAGACTGAAGGGCATGGATGAGGCAAAGACCGTGTTACCAGATATGGTATTTCTGAATGAAATATGAGACTTTTTGTCTGGGGAAAACACGCTGAAAAAAAAACAACAGCAATTTCAGCTGTTGAGGCTGTTTTGGAGCAAGGAATCCCACTGTTATAGTGCAGACCTGTATAGTATACAGGTACTATAATTCCCACCTCGCAATGATAAGGTTTGGAAAAGTTCAGCACGATCTGGCTTGTGTTTCCAAAATTGGAGGTGGTACGGTATGACTCAATGTACCTCACACATGATTTTGACAGTGAAAGGGAATGCAATTCTTAAGGTCTCGGGCATCCTCCATTGTTGTCCATTCAACTTTTTTCAAACGTGTCTTCTCTTTAGAGACTAGAAACAAAGCAGATCGGATGGTATGTACAGTCAATATCATTTTGCCTATGTTCTTTATTCGAACAATTTCTTGATATTTAAGATGTTATTTCATTAGTGGGAAGATAAAAAAAAAATTCTAGTGGTGTGGCTTGTGCTTCCGTTTAAGGCCACACTCTCCCTTGGTGAGTTCTACTTGCTGGTCCGTACTCACATTGACATTGTCGCACAGGGGAGTCAATGCCGACTAGTCAACTGACTGCATTGTGTTTAACGCCACACTTTCGGTACCTCATCTTTGCAATTGGTTCCCCAAAGGAAGGAAGGCAAAAAGTTATTTTTGCAACCCTTTTACAGTACTGATAATGTAAATGGGTCAAGCTTGTCTCTCATCTTGAGAATGAGAGTGAGCTATCGGGTTTATAAAGAATTGCATTGTTCCATAAAATAGATCAATGATGGAATGTGTTTCTTTCAATGTTGTGACCAATGTTGAAGAGAGTGTTTGTTTTACATCACACCATCAATTTGATGTTAGGATATGAGTCTGCTTAAATGCTCAGTGAGAGTAATATTTTGCTGATCTAATTCAATCATTTTTTTTCTTATTGTATTAAATCTGCTAACACTGTCTTACTACCATTAAAGTGATAGCATTAAAAGAACTCAATCTCATTTTGTCCAATGGCTTGCAATAAAACAATATTACAGAACAACATCTAGTTGTCTGGGGATGATGTAAACTCTCTATTAGCAAGGGATTAATTCAATAAAATACTACTTTACTCTCTTTCAACCATTAGATTTTATTCAATGTGACTTGCTAGACATCGCACACTGGCTAATATTATGTATTGCTCCAACAGAATGAAACAAAATACTGCGACTGTCTGGCAGGCTCTTATTTTAAACAGTTCTAGCAAGACATAAAATGAACGGTACTTGGACATTTACCCGTTTCCAGGTTCTTGCTTAGTCAGCTTTTTTGTTTTGTTTTGTTTTGGGTTTTTTCCTCCTCAACATCTAAACATCCTCCGAAAACAACACCTTGTGCCATCAGGGCTTTCTTGCCACACTTAGCTGGATGAAGACAGAAGGTGTGGAACACAACATTGTAAATACTGCAAAGGTCGAAGCTGCAAACTCGGTCAAAGAAATAGTGAAAAGGAAGTGAATTAAAACTATTTTTAAAGTGTGAATTTCTTACAAGGCATTTTTAGACTGGACAAGTGAATAAATTGAAATCAAGAACATAATGTCAGGTAAACTAATCTCCTCCAACATATTCCTGTAATACATTTTTTAAAGCGGTGATATAACCTAAAAGTGATCTAAACACACTTTGTTTTTATTGGAACATATTGGCTGTCACAATAGGTTTGACTGAACGAGAAGAACCTGAGAAAAGGGACATGTTATTGTTTAGAAAGAAAACTGGATAACTGCTATTTATGTATATGTATGTTAAGAACTTAAACCCGATTGTAAATATGATGAAAGCAGTGATTGAGATGGAACTGTGTACTAGTAGTGAGCACATCAAAATGGCAGTTCTGAGGGGGTGGGGTTGCAAATCAGAGAACTGGCCTTTCTGTGTAGAGTTTGCATGTTCCACTGTTGTGGGTTTTCTCTGGGTACTCCAGCTTGCCTCCCACATTAAATGCAAAGGTTAATTGAAAACAGAAAATTGTTCTTCGATGTGAATGTGAATCGTCGTTTGTCCAGATATGCGCTGAAATGGGCTTGTGTCCAGTCCTTAGCATACTCCGCCTGTCAAAGTCAGCTGAGATCATCTGCAATGAGTCAAGGCGCTGTCGAAAATGGATGGATCGATGGACTGTCATGAAACTTACTACAGCCATACAGGATCGAGCAGTGGGAAAGTTTGAACACATTCAGTGGCATATACTGTAGGAGTGAAGAGCTGGACTCAGTAAATTTTGGGATGTAGGGGAACAGTGTACTTGGATTTGTATTATTTGCCAAACTAAATACAGTACTGTGTTGTTTTTTGTTTTTTTGTTTGATTTTTTTTGTATGATTTGGTTTTAGTCAGACATTTTGGAAAGGATTAATGATGAAAACCAAGGTTGCAATGTAGTAGAGTAACTGAGACCGTTATAGAAAAGTTACGTTCACTCACGCAAAATAACAAACAAGCCTTTCAATGCTCATTTCATTTCTTTTTCATGAATTGTATTTATTAATTGCATAAATTTCACAGCAGGAAAGTCCATACATCCATCTATTTTCTATCCTGTTTCTCCTCAGTGGGGTTGTGATGGCCCAGTTGACTTTGAGAAAGAAGACTACCATATCCAGCAACAATAATGATTTATGAATGATAGTTAATGAGTTCTAATTTTAGTCACCAATATTAGAGACACTCAGCATTCACTTGTTATTAGTTGGCTCATGCCTGGGTCCCTGCCGTTATCTGTCTCTGTCACTTTCACTTGCCGCCGGAGTGACAGCAGCTAAGGTGACGCCTTCAGTAGCTGAGATACAGCGCAGCTAATGGATTTGTCCCAGCCATGTGAGAGACAACAGAGCCCAGCCTCGAAGGAGATGAAACACAAAGGCAAAGAGTTTAAACGCCTCTCTTTCATCTTCATTTGGACACAGCAGCAAGCGAGCGTCTCACATCTCACCTCATCTACACGGCTCCTTCAATCCATCATCTGTGGCAGACTAAATCCCCATCTTCTCATCTCCATGAAGTAGCAGGGTTGGTAACAAGGAGAGCCTTATATCAAGGGGAAACGTTTTTATTTTGTCAATGAGGAAAAAGCTTTGACTTTCCATTTCTATGTATAGAATTTCGTTGATGTTCTATCACATTCTGAACACCCTTTTATGTCACGTTCCCATGCTTAATCGCTTAACTTGGGGTTCAAGCCCGGCATGGTGTTGAGATTTGTTAAAACAGGCCAGATACACTGACTAAATCCTCAAATTCAAGTCATGTTCCAGAAATGGGGTCATGGGTTCGGAAGAAGTCAGGCTTGGGGGGCCTCATTGTCATCCTCCATGTGTTTCTATAAAATGGTGGCAAACTGCGGCATGTCAGCCAGTGGTATAGAAGGGTTCAAATAGTTGACTTTCATGCAACTGGCATGGAATCCGTTCCCAATCACTGTCATTGACTGAACTGGTCATTTGTACATGTTGTTTTCTGGTATCAGAGAAGAAAACCTTTATTCGTCTCACAATGGAGAAATTCCCAATTCACAGCAGCAAAGTTATGAAAGGAAGAAATAGAAGAACAAAATATAGGAGCTGCTGTAAAGGCATATATGTTCTCCTGTTCAATCTGACCAGGATGAGCATTAGGAAAATGAATGAAAGGAAGATAATGAGAATGATCTCGATGATTTTAGCGATGACTAAAAAAAATCTAAGAGACCAAGTGAAACTTTGTACAAAGGCCACCATCTGTCTCTAGGTCTGATCAAATTGATGCCACGCTGGTATCCATGTTGATATCTTCAGGGCTACCATGACCAGCCATCATTTGTTGGTTTCGGTAAAGTGAAAATTGTTGTTCTTCAATGACACGAAAGAGCTGATTTTAAATTTCCTCCAAATTCAATTTCCTCCTTACGGCAAATGAGCTCAAATCAATGAACGTAGATACAAATCTTATATTTATGTCTGTTATGTTTTTTTAATGACATCAATGAGACGAAAACAACTCAGTAGAACACAGATAAACTAGTCAAGTATGGTTGTACACGACAATATTCAATCATACTCAGAGGTGTCAAATCCAGGTCCAGAAAGTAAAAACCCTACCACAGCCTGACTTTAGCCACAGGTGCTTCTACTCAAGAGTTTGTTTACCTTCTAGTTGAGTAGAAGCACCAGTGGCTAAAGCCAACCTGTGGTAGTTTTTTTTACTTTCTGGACCTGGATTTGGCACCTCTCATCACACTGAATATCTGGATTTTTTTTTTCTTTCTCCCCCTATGTTCTAATTTTTAATACACCAGTGGATTTAGAGTGTACGCAGAAAAACGTTTTTTGTTGAATTTTCTCAAATTTATATCAAGTGGTTGCACTTAGTAAAATGACTGGATCTCGATACTTTTTTAAGTGTATTTAAAAACGTATCTGGATTCAAAAAATTTTTTTTGTTTTTTGTACAACCACTCGACACAATAAAATTGAGTAAATTACCGGTACACTTCTTTTTTTTCCTGTGAAAGATGTTACACACACACCATCAGTACCACACCATTAACCCCATGACAAAAACATAAAAATAAACTGGATCATCTCAAAAGTTGACCTGTATTTCCCACACAGCAAGCAATTAGTATTTATGAAACATATTCCAATGAGAATTGCCCATTTCTGGATACTCAACAATTACTATAAATTGGAAAACTCCACTGTGATGAGTTTTAGCTGTTTTGTGAGTCATTGGCTTTGCCTTCTTATTTTGAAATCTTTGCAGTTGTGCTTCCTGTTTTGCTCTCTTACGGCGCTGGGGGTGGTCAGGTGTGCTGAGCTCCTTGCACAGCTGTCCCCAATCATTCATTCCCCTCAGTATTTATGTCCAGGTCTAACTTCCACTCCTTGCCAGAAACATGGTGTGACATCCTCTGTCCTGGTATTTTGTTCTGCATTCCATAAAATTCTTTTTTTTTTTTCCCTAGTTCCTGTTCCAAGTTTTTGAAGTTATCCTTTATTGAATTTTGACATTGCTCCTAATGTGTGCTAGTTATTTTCTGTTTGTTACGTTTTATTTTTGAGAACATAATGCGTTTGGGCTGATGTCCTCTTTGTTCATTTGTGGTTGTTTTGTTTTGTTGTTTAACCCTTTCATGCACCATGTAACATGATAAGCTGTCCACTGCAGTAACCGCAGTCTCTGAAAGGGTTAATAAAGTTTATTTCTCGTTTTGATGTCGGTGTCCGCTTCTGGGTCCTAAAACCTGCCTCACATCTCACATGGGGGCACGACCGAAAAGGCCCTGCTGTTGAGTTTGGTTCCCATTTTAATTTAATAAGGACTTTTGATATGGTACTGCGAAGGTGACTATACCCACAGGTACAGTATGTGAATATTCCAGAGAAAGATGTTAAATTACACGGAATAGACTTCTGCCAGCATAGTGATCACTGCACTAAAGTTCCAGTGTGTGTTGTAAATTTTCCAGAACTGCAACTGTGCCGACAACACGCTGTAATTTGGTCTCGCTTCAAAACAACAACACTTGTTTTCTACGGTACTTGGTCTCAACGCTTACAAGATCATAGCTCAGATTGTCACACGGAAAGGCCTTCGAACGTAATTGTATTCTATCCCTGTGGGATTCAACCATAAATGACCTTTCAGTTTGAAACCAAGCAGGCAGGGGGTGGTTAACTGCGTTCGAAGGCATGTCGATGTACAGTATAAATAAGGGATCAGGGTGCAATTATGACTGAATGGATAATTAGTTGCACAAGTACATGTGTGTTCCTGAGCAGACATTCTTTAATTCCTCGCCCATACTGCATTGGTATAGTCGGGCAGCTGTAAGTAAGGACTGTGGCAAGAGGAAATGAAAAGGAGAGCAAAGTAGCCAATCATCTGGCATTCCTGCCAAAGGTGTACTGAGGGGGCACAAGGTCAAAGGTGAGGAGTTTCTGGATGGCGAGCACAGCTGTGTGCAATGAGGGGGGCGCTAAGCCGCCCCAGCATGACCCTCAAACTCGCCGCTAACACCGGGAGTTACCCATAACACATCTGGGCTTGATTCCCACGAGCAGGCAGGTATCATAGCAGAACACAGGGCCTCCTTCTTTCTTGCTTGTTTGTCATATATTAACCTTTTTGGTGGCCCTCTCATTAGAACTGTGATTGACAACTTCAAATGCCAGATCCACTCTGAGATCCAGTGTTGGATAAATCTAAAATGAATAAAGTGAAAGGAGGTCCCATGATATAGTTTGCATACTCGTATCGTAAAGAGCCTTAGTATTCTTTATTTTTTGATATGATTTTAATTGCTTGTGATTATTGATTCCCAAGCAGTTTACGCATATAGACTATTCAGTGATAATTCAACGTAAGATTTCCTGCCATGCTGCTACATTTTTCACAGCCTTTTAACTGTATCTAGTATGACTATGCTGTCTTGCCAGTATTTATTCGTGTCGCGCTGCTTCTGTTGTAAACATGTGCATACAGTAGAATATATTAATAGATTTTGGACTATATTATTATTCTTGTGCCTGGCTACTCTACAGTTGAGTTGAGTTGAGTACTCTGCTCCTGTGAAACAGTAATGCCCCCTTTGGGGAACTGAAGTCTTATTCTGTTCTATTATTTTGGCTAGGATATGCATTGACTTTTCTCAAGAGGTCACAGATAGAGAGTTTGCCCCTTGGTAACCCTGACAAAATTAAAACTGCGCCTCTGGTTTACTCACGCTTTTGATTTAATGAGAACCTAATACACTCTATATATATATATATATATATATGTGTGTGTGTGTATATATATGTATATGTATATATTTGGCATCACACGATTTGACATGCAAGACTGACGGTGTCTGACGGGACATCAAACAATGAATTGTGAGGCTCGCATTTTCAAACAGAGATGCCCTCTGGTCGGATGACCTTTAACTTGAGGTCACCTCTCTATTTTGTGCTTTTGTGTGTGAGCGTTATATGAAGACTGAGTGCTTGTTTGTTTTCCTCAACGTCTAAACGAGTTTGTGTATGTGTAACAGACAAGGTTTAATCGACCTCCTACCATCAGCATCTCTTTCCTAATGAAATGCACATTCCTCGTTTAGCTTGATGGTAGAGTGCTTGTCCAACATCTGTCCAGGCCAAGGCTTTTGGGCTTGCGAAAGGTAATGGGATACGCCCAGTGAGGATTCAGTCAAGCTGCCATCCTCAGCCAAGAACGTATTGGTGCCAGTCATTTCATATAATTTGCATTCATTTTCAAACATAAGCATGTTTGAATATGTAAGCGGACATGTATGCAAATTGTCTTGCTGAAGGAGCTTCAACGTGCATGCATTTCAATGGGTACGATTCACCGCATTTATGGTTTTGATGTGAACTTCCTCACATGAAATGCAGCCTGATTCAACATCACTGCTGTCTCCTTTTCGCTTGAGTTGCATTACAATATTTGACTTTATTTATCCAGTGGGCTGTCATGCATATTCACCCTACCACCTGTGAGCAATGCGCTTTCCATGACACCGAATGCAAACCGGACCTTGGCCTCTGCTCGTAATTGAGCAATGTGATGCATCTTCAAATTTCATGAAAAGTATATCTCCCATGTTGAGGCCTTTATGGTTAAGACCACATTGCAAAAAGAGAGAAAAACGAGCGGGGAGCGGGGAAATCATTGTCGATCTTTTAGTCCACAAATAGGAGGGCAGCAATGTGAGTGTGTTTGTGTGGCTGTGGATTCTGTTCAACCAGGGTTCATCAACCCGATTTTTGACATCATCATTCTAAATTATTATAATTTTTTTCATATATATATATATATATATATACATACACACACAGGGTTAGGCGAAATGATCTGACACATTTGTGGGTTACATAAAAGGCAAATAAAGTAAAGAAACAAAAAAGTGTTTTTATTTTCGAAAAGTACATATAATGCCATTTTTTTCATATACAGTTAATGCCATTTTGCTTTGTTTCCTTATAATGCCATTGTTTTACATTTCTTTTTCAGTTGCTGCCATGAATTGGACTGGTGAGCATCACACTTTCGTTGTGGAAACGCTTATCAAAACAAACGAATCTGTACCTGCAACACAACGAGCGTTCCGTTTGCACTTCAATCTTGGTAGACATGATCCCATACCAGCTCGAAACACGATCTTGTTATAGGTTATCAACTACAGAGCTACTGGATCTGCATTGAAACGAAAATCAACCGGCTGACCACTTAATTTTTAAAACATAATGGAACAGAATGGCATTGTATGTACTTTTCAAAACCAAAAACACTTTTTGTTTTTTTACTTTATTTGACTTTTATTTAACATACAAATGTGTCAGACCATTTTGCCTGACCCTGTGTGTGTGTGTGTGTGTGTGTGTGTGTGTGTGTGTGTGTATATATATATATATATATATATATATATTAGAAAGAGAGAGAGAGATGTTTTTGTACATATAAAAGTTAAGAGAATGGTTGGAAAAACAATCTTCTCCTGGGGCCTGGGTTATCCGTGAAATATCTTTGTTCTCGTCTTATTTTTCCCTTTGCCTGGCTAGCCTTTCTCATCATCCATCACAACAGCATATGAGACACATCGGGTTTTAAATGAATGAGGGTTAAAATAACTATTAAAAAAATCCCTCCTATTTGTAAGCAAGGAATGAGTCAGCGAAATCATTCTGCCTTTAGCCATCTCATTAACATCCAGCCAGGGAGGCTGAGGCAAGCAAAGAGCGAGTGGCGGTCTCCGTGGTTATACCCTGGGTGAGAATCGAATCGATGACATGCTGTCTCTCTTGAGGGTGACGAGTTATTAATGAGCTTCCATGGCCAATGAGAGAGTTAATTATCAGCATTCTGGCAGGAGTGCAGGAAAAAAAAAAAAAACAAGTGAGGGTATATTAGAGAGTCAGAGAGAGACTGCTGCTTCGTAACTGCTGAGATAAGCAAAGACAAAATATGTAATTGCTGCATAATCAATATTTGCACACAACAAAGAAATAGAGTAGGCAAAACACAAATCGTGCCATCAATTATGTATCCAAAACCATGTAGACATTGTCTGGAAATGGATATATATATTGCCCAATTTTACCAATTTAAACACAAGTAGATCAAGTATTTCCTAGCATATATCCCACCCACATCAATTCCAAAGTCATAATTAGCCCTGTTCTTTTTAAACCAGGATTAACGACCCAGCTGTTGGAGCTTGAAAGCAATATTTTAGCTTTTTTTTTTTTTTTTGAGTGAATCCATCTATTAACAAACCGGAAATTGAATCTACTGTGAAGCTTAAGCTCTTCAGATGAGAAGATTTCTAACTGTAATTTAAAACATAATGTGACCATGCCATCATTTGCTGCTGCTGTCCATCATCTCTGCATGCTTGTACATTTTCAGCTATTTCATAACTGTCACTTATCATTTCGCTTCAGGCACTGCATAATTGTCTCACTGCTGATGAATTCCCCTCATAATTGAACCGCCGCAGTGGGAAGCCATTGGAGATATTTAGAGGAGGGAAAAATATCTGACTGATACCAAGATTTAAACATCAAGTAGAAAATTGTTTTGCTAATTGAAAAGACTGTTTGCCATGTACACGTGTTCTGTGTCAATAACATTACAGACAGTTATGAGAGAAATGCTTGCATATGCCAGGATTTTGGTATCCTTAGGAGGAAGGAAAAATATCTCGAGCATTTTCATGACTGCAAAACTCCACATAATTCAACTGAGAAGAGTCCACGTGTCTCAGTCAGGGCGCTGATTTGGGTTGGCGACAGATTGAGCAACACGGTTGTGCTGGACTCAGTAGTTATCTATTCATGTTCGTGTGGGGAAAATAAGAAGCAATGATGAAGATAATTACAGTGACAAAAAGTATTGTTTTTTTCATGCAGACAGTGCACCCAGTATGCACAATGGAGGCCTCTATTTGAAGAAATCTTGGAAACAATAAAATAAATAACACGTTGGCCCTATTTTTGTGGTCACTGCAAGTCTAACAGTGTGCATGGTACAAAAGGGCATTTGCACCATTGGGCGGCAATGTGGAAAGGAACACAGTCGGCTTCTTTGTCAAAAAGGTGGAAGTGGCTCCCCTCATTCCCTTTAAATTTACATTGCCGAAGCTAACTCGCTAGAATCTTTGCAGGAGATCAGCATGCGTCAAATACTTTTTAAAAGATCCGCACTTGGGGATGATCTAAAGTTCGCTAGTGATTGCGCACTTGGAGCCCGACTTCTAGCCCGGATTGTGCATCTCTGTGACGACAAATACACCCATAATTGTGCCACAGATAACGAGGTGCTCTTAAAAATGTATATAAGATGATAATAATAATGACAACTTGTGCAGCGAATACATTTCTACAATGATTAAAAGCGATCGATGCCCACTGTTGTCTTATTTATGAATGTAATACGATGACATCCACCACACACGTCCACGGAGCTCAGAATCTGTCTCCTGTGCCTCAATCAAATCCACTTAGGTTGCATGATAGCAACAGTGCCGCAACTTAGACCTGCTGGTCTAAATTCTAGTGAACTTCCTGTCACCATATTGTCCGGTGTGCATGGCAAGGTGTGTAGTAAAAAAAGACTGCACTAAGTCCGCCGGAATTAAGACTTGCCTCAGTATGAAAATAGGGTCCTTTTATCTGTTCTCTCTTCCCCTCTTCTTGCCCAACTATTTCACTAAGTGTGGAAATTGATTTTTTTCTGTTTGTGTATTCCAAGTAACAACAAAAAAAAAAAAACTGAATATGATTAAAAATATGACTGAGGAAATAAAGAAGACTTTGTAATATTGTCACAAAGGAATTATAGGCAGAGACCCTTTTCTGTTCCCTTTGGTTAGGACAATAAAATATTGCTGCACGTTTTAACAACTGGGCTGCTGGACAATGACATCAATCATGAGCTGAAATTAGTTCACTTTTTTTTTTTTTTTTTAATTTTAACTTCAAGCAGTTTTAAAGCAATCTGAGATTCAAGATATCACCAAATATGTTTTTCCCCCCTCAAGAGTGCAGCTAGTTTGGCTTTCAGAGTCCATTCAAATATTAGCCAATTAGAGTGGTGACAACGGTGCGAGGATTACTGCTCATTAGCAAACACTGCAAGTGGTTACTGATGCCAAAACAATAGAAGGGCTCAACCCCAACATAAAGCACATCGCTCCAGACACAGAAGTATGATAATGGCTCAAGCCAACTGATAGCAGGCCACGTCGAGCCTCTCTACTCATTATTTAACATAAAAGCACAAGGGCCATTTAGAGAGAATGTGCTTGAGGCTCGTATAATATGAGACGCTTGGCCACATGAAAGCGCGGCGACGTGAGTGTCACTGCAGCCTGAGTGCTTGCGGGTGTTTTAGGAAGAATCTGGATGTACACAAATGTTCTGAATGTGCTTGAAAAAAGGCTCACATACCACAGTGATAATTGAATGTATTAAAACATTACCCAATTTGGAGCCACACAAAATGCTTCCATCTGCATACAAGGAAGATGCCGGGAGATTCCCGTGTACAGCAGGAAAGTGTTCTTGCAAAGCTAGTCGTGCAATTTTGTCTCAATGAAATTGCGAAAGAAATGCATTGCTGCTGGCCGTGCTTAGTTTGGAGTCATTAGATTGTGTCCAGAGCATGTTATATTGGGAAAAATTTGAACGATTGTAGCCAATAAGATTCATTAAATGAAAACGAGCATGACGGTAAAGTGTGGGGAAGAGAAACAAACAAACAACAACAAAAAAAAACCCCAAGCAGATGATAAAAGATGAAGTGTCGACTTGAGAGTTCCATTTCTGTTCCTTATACAGGCCTCGTATTTGAAATACGTATTAATCGAGCATATGTGCTCAGGGGCTAATGTTTGGCTATATGTAAGGTTAGTTAATCACATTCACATCTGGAAGCTACGTAACATACAGCGATAACTCATTGGACACTTCCTGAGGAACACCTGCACAATAAGATGAGATCGAATGCCACTGGTCTGAAAAACAACTCAAAAAAGAGTTTTGGGTTTTTGTCCTGAATGACTGTCCCAACGGTGCTTTGGTGCCACAGTACTTGGAGTATCTTATAAGAACTGCAATCCAGAAGCAACTGCTGAATTTGTGAATTTGTTCGGGAAGAGCACCATTGGCGATAAGCATAGTTGCGGGTGGTCGAAAAAAAAAAAAAAGATCTTTGACGGCATGTTGGATCTGCCATCCATCAATCGTGTTATTGCAGTGGCATTTAGTAACTACTCACCTTCTGAAGTCACTGTACAGTATGAGAAAGGAGAGGAAGACTTCCAAATGCATCACACTTTTTAGTATTCAACAAACAACTGCCATAAAGATGTTTAAATAAGGAAACCACTGATTGAGTAACGGTTTCAACTCGATTTCTCATCTATAAATTATCTTAAGCATCCTCACTATAGCCATACAGTCATCACACTTCTGTGGCAGAATCACAAACAGTTTAAAGGGTCATAGTATTGTGCTTTGATAAGGTGCACCGATTGCAAGTTGTAAACATACAAAGTACATATGTTAAATTTGCTCAGAGCCAATATTAAAAAAAAAAAACCTTCAAGAATAAATATACTATACTACAACTGTCATTGGAATTGAGAAAAATAAATAAATAACCAAACTGAAACTGCCGCTTAGTCCACCATCCGGGTTCCATTGTGAAGAGTTCAATTTGGCTGTATTAAATATTGAAAGGCCCACACAGTGCAGTCTCTGCCAACCCATATGTATTTTATTTTTTTACGCCTACTGAGGGTGCTTTAGGTAGCATTGTGGTTGTGCTAAATCCTATCTTGCATGGTCTCCGTTCCGCTCATGAATTGGTCCAAGAGCACTTAGTAATTAGTTCAGCATAATGACTTCATGATGCAGCATGTCTCCCTCCATCGTATGGCTTTTCACTACACCCTACATTCTGTTCAAGAAAGAAATTCTGTCATCACAGATACAGAGAAAAGCAGGGAGAGAAAGTGTGAATGTGAAATTGTATAAATCACTCTGGATGAGGTGAGTTAAGATAGCTGCATTCAGACAGAAATATTTTACAACAACCATTTAACCACGGAAATTACTATTCGAAGAAAAATGTGAATGGACAGATGGGAGGGGAAAAAAGTATTTCTTATGCTGTTAATGCCTGATAAATGCACCATGCTATGCTTTACTGGCGCTTTCATTTGTACCGAAACTACAACTTCCATATTAATGTGATATTACGATATATGTTTGTGGAATTCACTATATGTTGCGGTTGGGTTTCCAAAAAATAAATGTTACTTTCCCGTGTTGTAGGATGAAAATACTGCAAATAGGAAATAAATAATTAGAGATGATTACGGTATTTTGGAGAGTGCAGTGGGTTGAGGTTTTGTTTTGTGTTTGCTGTATGCTTCAGACAACTTGCTCTCGGGTTAACTTGCATGTTGAGTGATACTTTATGTTGTATGTTCAATAAAATGCTGAACTTCAAGGCCATGTGATTAATTTCTATATCGCTTAACCTTGTCAGACCTAAGGGGAGCCGGAACCTAATTCATCGGACTTTGGGCGAAAGGTAAACCATAGCCTTGATTGGTTGCCAGTCAATCACAGGGCGCAAAGAAAGGCAACCATTCACACTCAGTCACAGCGTCACAGAGTGTCAACTGATCGCTGCCCACACCCAAGTCAGGCGGGAAGTTATAGTTGACCAATACAAAAAAAAAAATGGTAGCCCTCTGAAGAGCTGAGGAGCATGGATGTTGCCAGTATCATCCCAACGTGTTACTGTTGGCTTTTTTCCCCACAAATATTCGTGAAACTATTTTCAAGAAACATTCTCTTGAAGTAATTAATCTTGCAATAATTAAACAATGCAACCAAGGTTAAACACAGTTTGTTTGAATGGCACTCATGACCCTACGTTAAATTCACATTTAGAAAAATAAAAGGTAAAAATAAAACAAGTTAACCACAAATTACCTACAATATGATGCAATTCAACCTCAGAGGCATTCCGTCGTTGATGTTTCAAAATGCTCTCTTCAGATGTTTTAAGTACTGAAAAAGAAAAGTGATTGATCAAACAGACGTTCCCTGACTCATAATGCCTTAGCAGTACTAATGGAGGAGGATGATTTTTTTTTTTTATGTCGTCACATTGCGAGCTACAGACCCATTTGTTTAGTGCCACTCTTCCCCACCTTCCTCTCGTTCCTGAGCCAGCCAGTGAATTGCTCGTCAGTGAGTGCTGCTGTTTTGGCAATTTGTTGCTCTGAGAAGGAAGCTAGTTATTGAGTTGACATTTGTATGCACCCTTCTATGGGGTCAAAGTTCAGGGCCATCACCTCTGTGCTTTTTTTTTTTTTTTTTTAAACCACCTCAGATAAATGTATGGGATGGGGAAAGCTGATAGGGGCATTTGACATGACAGAGTAACGAATAAAAGTCTGAGTGTGACCTCTGAAACATGGGGGTCATAAACACTTTGTGTTTTTTGTGTGTGTAGGTGTGATGGTGGTAGGGTGCATGCGCATTGACGGCAACACTTGGTATATGCCCTCCACATCAAAAGATTTTTAGTGCCAGAAAAAGGCTGGTCAAGGCCACCCCAAGACAATTTTTTTTTTTTTTTTAAATACAATGAAATGTGTGTTTCTGGAGTCCTTGGTTAATCCAGTCAGTCTGTAATAATGTTCCCATTTCAAGACTCAAACAATCTGAGGCCGTGAGGGATCTAGTGGAACAAGCTGGGGCAATTTGAAAACCAAGTAAAAAGCAGTGGCTCCCTGATGATGGCATCTCAATGAGCTGGAGCATTGTCATCCATGAAGATGAAATTAGGCCCGTGTTTGTTCATGAAGGGGCACAATCACTGGATTAATAATATTATTCAGGTAGTATGGGCTTGTCATTGTGCCATTCACACAGTGTAGGGCAGTTCTGTACTGCCTTGACACACCTGCCCACACTGTAGTGTAAGTGTTATTTAAAGTGAATGAATAAATCCTCCAGCGGATACGATCCAAAACAGTCAGCAGCCATTCCTTAAGAGTGACTTCCAAACTGATCGAGCTAAAACCAACACGTACCAGGGCAGTGACCTGTCTCATTTAATCAATAGCCAACAAAAACCATTATGTGGGGTGAGCATGCAGTTATCCACTTAAATCAGGGAAATTGGACGACAATTTAATCGCGGGTGATCAAGGACTCGACTTCGCATTAAAAATATAATCTACAATTTTCATAAATGTACTTGTAATCTGACAACCCACAATTTGACCTTTTGCAGAATATAAAGATATGGAAAGCAAACACTATCAAACATTCAGGCTGATTACATACCGTAACAGAGGTATTCTTTTTAACAATGCTTATTGTTGCTGTTGGAGTTTGCTGTAACGAAACTGCACTGCATTGTATAAAGAGATATATGTTTAATATTTTGTTCCTGTCATGTAGCCAAATAAGGTACCATATCAGATGATTGTAGATAACATATCAGAAACAGCTTTCAGTGTGATGCAGTTCTACACCAGTGGAAACTACAGGGACAATCATAAACACATTGTTCCCCAATAACCTCTCTGACAGTGTCAATCAAAATTGAGCACCATTATTTTGACGGAGCCGCAAATGCTCTTGTATTAGATCTCACTTTGTGCAAATGGTAATAATGTTGGTTAGTGCACAGTAAATGTGTCAAAATAGGAGCAATCACTAATTTTGCTGTGCCATAATGTTTTAGCAATTCGACCATAATAGCCCAAAGGAGAATGCAGACCTCTGCCAAGGCGAAACTAAAATCTACAAACAAATAAATAAATTGGTAAATCTGCAATTACTGAGCTGATCTGTAAGTCTTTTCCATTGTTTACATTTGTTTGTTAGTTAGGCTGGCTGAATATTGATCAACAAAGAGTTCCAATGATGTCATAGTGACACAAATTTTTAAAATATATTCTTGTTTTTGAGTTTTATCCAGATGCTCTGAAAAAAAAATTGTTGATCCACACACCAAGCTTTTGAAGTATAGCGTATATCACCATTTGGGTTGTTTTTAACATAATTCTTATTATCACTGTCCTACGGTTTGCTAATTTATTCTCAATATGAATACTGGGGGGGGGGGGGGGGGAGTAAAAGCAGACTTTAAGACAGTTCAGGGAAAAGTGGATCATTAAAGCACAAAAAGAAGTGAACTAATTTAACATCAAAATGGAACAAAACAGTAACCTCGGGAATAAACAATAGTGAGGCGAGAAAATACCCGCTATCAAATTAGTGTTACATTTATTTATTTATGTTGCAGCAGGATGGGCAGCGTGGCAACGTCAGTGCCATCACAGCTTGGCTTTAGTCTTCATCCTATTACCAGCCAATCGTGTTTCCTCCACAACTGGATTAAGCTCAATACCTGTGACACCAATTACCTGCAGAGGGAGGGCAACGTGTCAAAATATTGATTCCATTAATGTCGCACTCAAAATAATGGCACTCTTTGAGTGATGACCTTATGGATGAGTGAGTAGAGAGAGAGATGGCAAGTGATGTCAGGATCCCATTTTGGATGCAAAAAAAAACAATGGCTACATATGGTACCTGACTTCTTATTGATCCAAACAAAGGGAAGCCCTCAGTGACTAAATCAGTGGTGTCATCCATCTCATTGTATTGACTGGGATTCATTTACACCTGGCCTTTTAAGTGGAAGACAACTCTTGTAATCCTGGCTTTGGGATAATGGCTGATTTACTGTCGACAAAGTGAATTATTAAGTGTATAAAAAGAACAATGGAAGGGACGACAACAACAGTGTTTTGCACAAATATGATTGGTGATGGACAGTAATTGTAAGGTCTCATTGCTGTTTTGCTGCCATTAAAAAAAATAAATAAAAAAAAAACAACTACAATTTCCAGCATTTTAGCCGGTGGAAAAAAACTTTTACCTACCGTATTTAGAGGACCAACTGTATAAATATTAGCGGTTTTCAGAATTGGATTATGGACAGGTTTCCCCGAACCAGGCTGAAAATATTTATCGTATTTTCCGGACTATAAGTCACAGTTTTTTTCATAGTTTGGCCAGGGGTGCGACTTATACTCTGGAGCGACTTATGTGTGAAATTATTAACACATGATTATGTCATTTCACATGTGACATGTACAACACTTTATTCCCCCCCCCCCATCTTGCTGCTGTAGACTGCAAATTTCCCCAGTGTGGGACTAAAAAAGGTTATCTTATTTTCACACTAAACCACAAGAGGGCACCCTCGGCCTGTGTTGATAAATCGACGATGAGTCTGACGTAAGCGACGTAGAAGAGGAAGCGGCGCATCGTCTACCTGCCGAGTTGGGGGAGTTGTTTAAAAGTGACACCGAGGATGAAGATTTCATTGGATTTAGTGATTTGGAGTGAAACTGATAGTTTGGTAAACTTGTTAGCATGTTCTTTATGCTAGAGTTAGCTGAATAACTCTTAATATGTTACGTCGTTACTGACATTACCAGGATTGTCAGTCATGTAACGTTAGTATACCGTACACTTATCAGCCTGTTGTTCTCTATTTTATTTCTAAATTGCCTTTCAAGATGACATTATGTTTTTGGTGTTGGATTTTATCAAAGAAATTTCCCCCAAAAATGCGACCTATACTCCAGTGCGACTTATATATGTTTTTTCCTTCTTAATTATGCATTTTTTAGCTGGTGCGATTTATAATCGGGAGCGACGTATAATCCGAAAAATACAGTAATTGCAATGTGTTTTGTTTTTTTTTTGCCCTTTTTACAGTGACTTGTGACAATCCTTGATTTGTATTTCAGAACTAGTAATTCATTAATTTGTTGTGTATGTGTCACAATATGATGAAATGATTCAACATTTGTGGATGTGCCAGAAGCAGCGGTGTGCACACTCATAATTCATTGGCCTAATACCCCATTTTAAATAAATAAATAAAAATTACTTTTCTTTTGGTTCCCAGAATAATGTACATTGGCTGGTGCGATGGATTGAATTGAAGAAGTTGTAAGGATCCTGGTCATATGTGTGTTTCTGTAGTTGAATGTTTTCAAATTTAGCACATTTATTTATTTTGCACGATACTTTTAGCTGGTGTATTTGCTGGGAACCATGACTTACTCTGTTGTATGAATGGCAACAAGTACATGGTTTGGCGTTACTTATTGCCATGGCACCGGCAGGAAGGAGGGGATGCGCACCCTGTATTTGATCTGAGGCCATTTATGAGCCATTTAAATGCCAGTTATGTGCACTGCTTATATATTATGTCCTTCCATCCATTTTCTATCCCACTTATCCTCACTCGAGTCGTGAGTGACTTGCTGAGACGTGTGGTACACCCTGCAGTGTTTGCCAGCTATAGTTATCTGAATAACTCTTAATTTGTTACGTTGTTACTGACATTACGAGGCATGTCAGTCATGTAACGTTAGTATACCGTACACTTATTCAGCCTGTTGTTCTCTGTTTTATTTTTATTTTAAATTGCCTTTCAAGATGAAATGTATGTTTTTGGTGTTGGATTTTATCAAATAACTTTCCCCCAAAAATGCGACTTGTACTCCAGTGCGACTTATATATGTTTTTTCCTTCTTAATTATGCATTTTTTGGCTGGTGCGACTTATAATCGGGAGCGACGTATAATCCGAAAAATACAGTAATTGCAATGTGTTTTGTTTTTTTTTTGCCCTTTTTACAGTGACTTGTGACAATCCTTGATTTGTATTTCAGAACTAGTAATTCATTAATTTGTTGTGTATGTGTCACAATATGATGAAATGATTCAACATTTGTGGATGTGCCAGAAGCAGCGGTGTGCACACTCATAATTCATTGGCCTAATACCCCATTTTAAATAAATAAATAAAAATTACTTTTCTTTTGGTTCCCAGAATAATGTACATTGGCTGGTGCGATGGATTGAATTGAAGAAGTTGTAAGGATCCTGGTCATATGTGTGTTTCTGTAGTTGAATGTTTTCAAATTTAGCACATTTATTTATTTTGCACGATACTTTTAGCTGGTGTATTTGCTGGGAACCATGACTTACTCTGTTGTATGAATGGCAACAAGTACATGGTTTGGCGTTACTTATTGCCATGGCACCGGCAGGAAGGAGGGGATGCGCACCCTGTATTTGATCTGAGGCCATTTATGAGCCATTTAAATGCCAGTTATGTGCACTGCTTATATATTATGTCCTTCCATCCATTTTCTATCCCACTTATCCTCACTCGAGTCGTGAGTGACTTGCTGAGACGTGTGGTACACCCTGCAGTGTTTGCCAGCTATAGTTATCTGAATAACTCTTAATTTGTTACGTTGTTACTGACATTACGAGGCATGTCAGTCATGTAACGTTAGTATACCGTACACTTATTCAGCCTGTTGTTCTCTGTTTTATTTTTATTTTAAATTGCCTTTCAAGATGAAATGTATGTTTTTGGTGTTGGATTTTATCAAATAACTTTCCCCCAAAAATGCGACTTGTACTCCAGTGCGACTTATATATGTTTTTTCCTTCTTAATTATGCATTTTTTGGCTGGTGCGACTTATAATCGGGAGCGACGTATAATCCGAAAAATACAGTAATTGCAATGTGTTTTGTTTTTTTTTTGCCCTTTTTACAGTGACTTGTGACAATCCTTGATTTGTATTTCAGAACTAGTAATTCATTAATTTGTTGAATACTGTGTGGGGGGGGGGGAGTAAAAGCAGACTTTAAGACAGTTCAGGGAAAAGTGGATCATTAAAGCACAAAAAGAAGTGAACTAATTTAACATCAAAATGGAACAAAACAGTAACCTCGGGAATAAACAATAGTGAGGCGAGAAAATACCCGCTATCAAATTAGTGTTACATTTATTTATTTATGTTGCAGCAGGATGGGCAGCGTGGCAACGTCAGTGCCATCACAGCTTGGCTTTAGTCTTCATCCTATTACCAGCCAATCGTGTTTCCTCCACAACTGGATTAAGCTCAATACCTGTGACACCAATTACCTGCAGAGGGAGGGCAACGTGTCAAAATATTGATTCCATTAATGTCGCACTCAAAATAATGGCACTCTTTGAGTGATGACCTTATGGATGAGTGAGTAGAGAGAGAGATGGCAAGTGATGTCAGGATCCCATTTTGGATGCAAAAAAAAACAATGGCTACATATGGTACCTGACTTCTTATTGATCCAAACAAAGGGAAGCCCTCAGTGACTAAATCAGTGGTGTCATCCATCTCATTGTATTGACTGGGATTCATTTACACCTGGCCTTTTAAGTGGAAGACAACTCTTGTAATCCTGGCTTTGGGATAATGGCTGATTTACTGTCGACAAAGTGAATTATTAAGTGTATAAAAAGAACAATGGAAGGGACGACAACAACAGTGTTTTGCACAAATATGATTGGTGATGGACAGTAATTGTAAGGTCTCGTTGCTGTTTTGCTGCCATTAAAAAAAATAAATAAAAAAAAAACAACTACAATTTCCAGCATTTTAGCCGGTGGAAAAAAACTTTTACCTACCGTATTTAGAGGACCAACTGTATAAATATTAGCGGTTTTCAGAATTGGATTATGGACAGGTTTCCCCGAACCAGGCTGAAAATATTTATCGTATTTTCCGGACTATAAGTCACAGTTTTTTTCATAGTTTGGCCAGGGGTGCGACTTATACTCTGGAGCGACTTATGTGTGAAATTATTAACACATGATTATGTCATTTCACATGTGACATGTACAACACTTTATTCCCCCCCCCCCATCTTGCTGCTGTAGACTGCAAATTTCCCCAGTGTGGGACTAAAAAAGGTTATCTTATTTTCACACTAAACCACAAGAGGGCACCCTCGGCCTGTGTTGATAAATCGACGATGAGTCTGACGTAAGCGACGTAGAAGAGGAAGCGGCGCATCGTCTACCTGCCGAGTTGGGGGAGTTGTTTAAAAGTGACACCGAGGATGAAGATTTCATTGGATTTAGTGATTTGGAGTGAAACTGATAGTTTGGTAAACTTGTTAGCATGTTCTTTATGCTAGAGTTAGCCGAATAACTCTTAATATGTTACGTCGTTACTGACATTACCAGGATTGTCAGTCATGTAACGTTAGTATACCGTACACTTATCAGCCTGTTGTTCTCTATTTTATTTCTAAATTGCCTTTCAAGATGACATTATGTTTTTGGTGTTGGATTTTATCAAAGAAATTTCCCCCAAAAATGCGACCTATACTCCAGTGCGACTTATATATGTTTTTTCCTTCTTAATTATGCATTTTTTAGCTGGTGCGATTTATAATCGGGAGCGACGTATAATCCGAAAAATACGGTAGATGAAAACGGTTGATATACTAAATGCTGATCAAAATATGGACCAAACTACTAAAGATAACATAAATTGCAAGATTGTTACTGTAGCTTACTTTAATTTAGCTTTCGCATTTTGCTTGTTAATAAAATTGCGATGTATTTTGGTGGTGAGGGGGATTCATCAAAATTTGCCAACCAACCGCTTTTAGTTTCATGCTGGAGCCAACTGAATTGCAATCAGAAGAATCTTTTAAAACCAGGGCTTGTTTTTTTTGAGGGGGAATGCAAAGTAAAAGGTCTGTCCTTATCTTGAAGGCATCTGATAACTAACCATGTGTGGTGACACGGTCCTTTCAAACAAAACTGGTACAGATTTAAACAATTAGCGGCAGTGGAGCAAAAAAACATGGGTGTAGGAGGCAGCTAAATGTTAAAATAGTTGTATCACGCCAGAATAGTTTGAAGGCGCCAGTGGTGAAATGAGTTAAGTCCTCATGGAAGAAAAACACTCACAAAACCAAATGTGCAGCATGAAAACAAGACGACAGGTATCAGTCAGAAAATGGCAGATGATCAGAAAACTACAGATAAGAAGAATAGCAGAGCTAAGAAGCTCAGTTTCAGGCAAATGATCACGGAATGAAAAAAAAAAAGGTTAGACAGCATAATTACATAGTAGCCTACTCATCATAACCCCCCCCCCCACCCCACCCCCAAAAATTGACTACCGGTAGTCAATTGTGATTATCCTGTAGCATGTTGGATGAGGTAGGCAATTTGTCTGGCTCTCAAACACTTAAGAATAAAGATGTGTTGTGCTTTGGAATTCATGTCTTGGAATAATTATCTCAATACCGGGCGCTATTTTTAAAAGATACATTGAAAGACAACAAATGAAATGTTATGATATCAAACAGTTGGCCCTTATAGTCACATTCATTCCACAGCAAGCAGCAGCAACAGGCTGTGCATGCATTTTCAGACAGTGCAAGTTGGGTGGAAATTTTCATACGAATGGTATCAATCAAAATGAGTATTGACCTTGTTGGATACATTCTCAGCTATTAGATATGTTTTGCTTGAAGGAAATTGGCAAAGGACCACCGATGAGATTAAAAAAGGTATTTAAGAGTCAAATAAAAGTCTTTGAGTTTAATAATTGTACCAGCCGTCTCAGGGCCAACGCTGACCAAATTGGGGCCTGTATCCAAGGTGTCTCTGAAAAGTTCTGGGAGCGTTGTCATAAAAGATCAATTTCAATGGCCCTTCAAAGTAACCCAACACACTTTGCCAGCCTTCTCTGCCATGCCCCTACGCACTTCTGGAAGTATTTCAGGATCTTCTGCAGCTCTGTCACACAGCTTTCTTGATGTTGTCCGCGTTTTGAAAATTGGTTCCCATGATGACCTCCGTAAACTTGGAAAAGAGGGAACAAATCACACAATGCCAGGCTGGCTGAGTAGGGAGGTGGTAATAGCATGGTGATGCTCTTCTCAGCGAGGAAGTGTCAGATGCTCAGAGCATTGTGAGCAGGTGCTTTGACATGGTGAAGGAGCCACGGATCGTCCTGCCACAACTCTCGCCTTACTCAACGAAGCAACCGGCGCAAGATGTCTTTGCATGTGCACTTGTTGACTGTCTGGCTCTGTGGTAAGAGCGCGCAGTGGACGATGACCCTCACATCGAAGAATGCACTCAACACGACAATGGCATTTGAGACATTGGATTCCTCCGCCGAAATCTCTGTCCTACGGGTCGTAATCAATGGTCCATGACTCATTACCATTGATGACTCGCCCTTGCAAATCTGGTCTTATTGGTCTAATCATCACTCACTCTGCTCATTGCTTGACAGCTTGACGCAGGAGATGAGCATATTAAAAAAAAAAGTGGAAAAAATGTTAGACAGCTGCAGAGAGCTGAGGTCACCTTTATATACTCCTGGGTGATTACATTGAAAGAGAAAAATTCATAGTTTATAATTAGGGTTTGAAATACACTTTTGTGGCACATGTCCTGGAACTTTGCCGACACGCTTCATACCTGGTTGCAATTACATCCAACCACTGAAGACTGAAAAGATGGAATGATTTACTTTCAATCATCGTGCTATTTTCTCATTCTCTCATCAATTGTTGTGGTCAAATCTTATCTTAAATAGTGCGTCAATGTCTATCCCTGCTTTGGAAATACTTTGTGGTGATGACTAAGGGTGCATGTCTTTAATAAGGACATAAACACAGACAAGGGAGCTCAGAATGTCAATCGATGTGCCAAGCTGGTTAGCCACCGATCAGAGCTGTTCTGCCCACTGTTTGAAGCAATCCCAAGACAGCACTACAAGGCATTCTTTTCACATTTGTGGCAGAGCCTGATATTAATCATTTGTGGCACTTTATGGAGAAAAACATGGGCACATAAACCAGTGTGACGCCTGTGATTTTGAAGCACGCAGGGTTTGAAAATTAAATGTGATACTTTACAGTCCAAGCAACATACGGCCCCAATTACACAAATACCAAATCCATTGATACATACAAATATGAATTTGTTGTTGATCCTTTTTTTTCCAGTCGCAAAATTTCCAATTCCACATTATAATTATTATTATTTGGGCAACATTACAAGATTTTCCCCATAGGAGTATCACTATTTGTGTAGCAGCTTTTTCTTTTTAATGGCCTTAATACTCCTTCATAGTTTTAAAGGATGAACATCATGCATTTTATTTCTCATAATTTAAATACGTTTCCAGGTGTTTTATAATAACATTCCTATCATATGTGTAAAAATAGCCCAAGGACAGGAAAGACAGTTTACACACCCTTGATACACTTCATTACATTTTGTATTTTGTAATAATAACAAACTTCTATAAATCACGCTATTTCGCTACCTGATGGTGACCTTTGACCTCTTATACTTAGTGATGTCCCATCTGACTTCCCACACATCAAGGCAAAAATTGAGACACTTTGGAGTCTCGGTGGGGTTGCCATAATAAGCATAATCACAATAATTTCTGCAGATTGCATCTCCTTAGAAAGTGGTCAAACATTGAGGCCTTGCAAATGTATGATAACTAAAAACAATCAACCTAACAAGTCACCTCTGATAAAATACCAAAATGGCCAATTGTCTGCTTGGGTTGAAAAATGAAACGCAGGCCAAGCGGGCAATTAAAGTTGTCTCATTTCATAATCATGGATTCGTGAAATTTGCATTGAGATTCCACTCAAGATTATAACTGAAAATAATCATTTGCTGGAAAATGAAAACTAAAATTCTCTCTGTGACTTTATACAAGACTTTATACCAGGGGTACCCAAGTCCAGGCTCACATATACTGCACACTATGGTAGGGCAGAATGACCCCAGAGTGAACGGGGTTGTGTTTGCGGTAATGACAACAAATGATCACATTCCAGTCAATCGGCAATTTTACACGAAAATGCAAAATATTGCCCAATCTCAATCCAATCAACCAGGTCGGTGTAGAGTGTACTTTCTACCACGGGGGCTCCATCCCCACCGATTGGTGTTCGCAATTCTGATTCCATCACTGAGCAGCCAAGTGTGTCTTTTCCACCAGCTGACAGGTCCACGGACATGCACAGGTAGGCTCTCCGCTCTGCAGAAGGTGACGGATGGCCGACAGTACCACACCAGTAGGGTCGCTCATGTTTAATTCCGATTGCAACCTTTTCCCCAACCAATCATCGAGGAGCTCAAGCCCAGGTCCTTCTAACACCCTGAGGTGCTTGAGGGAGCGGTGTTTCTAAGAAGCAGACCTTTACTGTCCATCACCTTCAACATTTTCCTCAGTGGAACATTCAATTTATTTTATAACACCACTCCACTTGATAGCACTGACCTCCCGCATCTTTGGGAGAGTAATGAGATAGCTATGCTGATGTCAGTCTCACTGACTGGGTCCACATCCAACTGTGGGGATCTTCTCAAGGAGATTTAAACACACACACACACACACACACACACACACACACACACACGCACACTTAAAGGGGGGTTACTTTTGTCATGTTTTAAATTTCATAGACAGCCCCTGCCTTCCTTACATGGGCCACGCTTGTGTCTTGAGGACTGACCACTCTGATGTGCACGTGTGATTGGTTTGCCGTGGGTGTATTTCGTCCTGACATCTCAAAACAACGGGTTTCACAAGATCTTCAAGGTTTCTCAGTGAGTACCATAAAAGAGAGGACATTTCATTTTGAAGTGTGCTCTGAGTAGACCAGTGACACCAGTTTATAGAAATCATTCATTCATTAACTCTGCTCTATGTTTTGCTTTTTCTTTGGCATCTTTGTAATATGTTTGTGCACTGATTTCAAAACTATGATCAGCTTAAAAAGAGATCATAAGAAGAGAAGAATACTGTATACACTTACATTGAAAGTACGATGGGTCCTGTATTGCCATATGGATAGTCACTTGTTATCAAAGTTAATATTTTATATTCAAAGTAGTTCATCTGGTTAACTTTTTTTTGTCACATTTGTGTGACAATTAAGAATGCTGAATGAGATGTATGAGTTGTATCTGCAATGTTAATGACCGAGAAATTGCACACATTTGGTCAACAAAGTTACACTTTGAGACAAACGATGCAATTTTTTTCCACATTTTCGAAAGTTTCCAGCTGGCTTAATGGCATGCATGTGGCATGCTTTCGGCCAAATACCCCAAGGATCAATGATTACAGGATACTTTAGACAGCCGATTTCTTATCTTGCTGAAATCAGCCAAGTGTGTTTAGTGTTATGCAAGTTAGTCATCATCCTGCCCATACACTGCTGGGCCAATGACAAGTCATGCTTTCGTTAACATTTTGACCGGGGCTGAGCCTGAGCGGTGCAACTGGAGAAGGCTTGTGGGCTGCCTCTTATCTTTCCGGCAAGTGTACGTGCAACAGCGGGCTAATGTACTTGTGGGAACAGAGTGTGGAATAAACCTGCAAATGCACGAACAGTATTTAACATGTGGAGACAGAAGTTCATCTTAATACTACATGCTGACACACTACATTGTGTGTGTCATGTGGCACACAAATACATCAGCAAGCACAAACTGTTTGACCAAGAAATTGTTTCTATTTTGGGTGGGAAAATTGCTATTGACCGGTGTTCAAAATTGATTTTGTCCGACCTTGGGAGTTCAGCTCCGGCTGCAAGGGAATTCTACCATTTATCTAACATTCAGATTCAGGTTCGACATCAGCACTAACTGAACAAGTTCGCAGTTCTTCAGTAACGAAAACTGTGAGTGTTAGTGTTAACTAATTGATCCAGTGATTGCAAAAAATAAGATCGCCAAAAATGTTACCTTGTCACTGATGTCAAATGTGTGTGTGTGTGTGTGTGGGGGGGCGGGGTCTCAATTAAGGTTTGAATCCTGAGGAAGTCAAACACATGCAGGCACTACTTATTACACTGTGTGATGTCTCGCCTTTGCCCATTACCATAAACAGTATTGAAAGGCTTTTGTGGCCTTGGTGTCAAGACGTCTTCATGGGTTTATGTGGAGGGATGCCAGTGATTTTTGCAATAACATCTGTTTGCTAGCATCTCGCCAAGGCGCGGGAGCACGAGCTAATTCCACAGGGAGAGTGAGGTGGAAGGATGTTTGGACTCAGCAAATGTTAATTAAAATAAAATTGGCTGAATTGGCAGAGAAATTGGAAAGAGGAAAGAAAAACAGTGATTGAAATGTATTGTTGAATAAGGAGTTTTGTTATCGCAGTTCTCTTATTGCTGTACATGTACCTACCTACAACTGTACCAACATACTACTTCCCCTTCCTCAGGCTTCCTTGCTAGAAGAAAAAATGACAAGTCATGATGCACACAAAGTTGCATGTATATATGGTAGTTCCAAACAACATAAATAATATCACTACATTTCAAAGCTGTAGTTTCCACTTTCAAAACGTTTTTTCTTATGTCACCCTATAAATGTTATTTTGCTGTTAGTTGTTTTTTTCTGGTGTGGGTGTAAAAAAATATTCTTCTGAAAAGGCTCCGATTAGAGTAGTAACAGTCAGTCTGTTTTAAGGGGTAGTGTTAAAATGACAGAGTGAGTGAGTCTATTGGCTCTTATTGATTCCGCTTTGGTGTGTCAAACTTGGCAGCACAAGCTCACTGTCCTGGAAACCTGAAGAGAATGCCATTTTTCACTTTTAGTATGTGTGAAATCTGCACTAAGGAGCCATTACTATGACCTTCTTTTATCAGTAGGGCTGTGAGATTTAGTCTCCATGTGCACACATTCATTCACACACATGCACTCCAAGCCACTGATGCAGCATTTATCTTGATTGTGTGCAGCACGCAGCACCCCACATGATAAGACAATTTAATGCTCTTTCCAGAGAATTCCTCTCTTTAGATTGAAAGTTGGAACTGGATGACTTAGCAAAGCCGCACAACTTTCCACACTGCCCCCTCCTAAAAATCAAATAAATACTGTCGATAAAACTTGGTCTGTCTGCGCTGAGATAAAAGGGCCAAATGGAGGCCCTTGTGGGAGACAACTACCAAATAAGGAGTTGAAGCAAAGTGTAAAACACTGGATTCATTATTCATGTCTTTCTAACTGATAATCACTAACATCTGTGTTATGTACACTTGAAATGCACGTCCTCCTAAAGCATTTATTTATTTATTTTGTTGTAGACAGGAAACCTTCGCTGTCAGTGTAACCAAACTTATGTCTTTCCTTTTGTCATTCTTTTTGAGACTTTTATCACAGATGCTCAGTTGCGCTTTCTGGTATGTGTGATATCTGCAGCTGCACATGGCGGCACGTCAGAAAATGGAATGTGGCCCTATGCATAGAATCACAGTCTTGCCTTTCCCCAACCACTTCATCCAACTCTTCCTGGGGGATCCATTCCCAAGCCAGACAAGCGACTCGGGGCTCTCTTTTTGTGAGGTCTTTTTCGTGTTGGGAGGCGTGTCGTGAATATGCACACAGGCGGGTTAGCTTCGATGTTGGCAATTTCACAGACAAGTGCAAGCATTTAAAAAAGGGCTGATGGCACAGTTATAGGCGTGAGCACAACATGCTTGATTCAGTGCCAATGAAAGCAGCTCCTCTCATTCCCATTTTACAAATGGTGCATGAGAAACACGTGCAAACACCTTGATATTGGGTCAGGCAGCAGGTCGAACAACTCAAAGTATGTTTATAAAAAACTGTCAGCAGACCTCCACAGGAGGATGATGAAAATGTAGCCAGGAACATCACAGATTTGCACTGTGAAGTGGGCGCTTGAGGACCAACCATCCAAGAATCTCAAGAATTTCAAAACTAACATACAGCCTAAAATCAAACCAAAAATCTCTCCAAGTTAATGCTAATGGCGCTAACAGGGTATTTTTTAGGGTATTCATAGCAATGAGAAAATGAAGCTTCAAGGTGCTTCATGAACCAGTTGTATTTTTGTTTCGACTCCTTGGTTTAGAAAGGGTTTTAACAAATGGCAAGTCAGTGTGCTTTCAGCCCTATGATGAACAGAGAGTGCCATCTAGAGGAGTCAAAAATATAACTGGCTCATAAAGCATCTTGAAGCTTCATTTCCCATCACTGCGTATTGGTTAATCACTCGAAATATTTCTCTCTTCAACTGTTGCTGTTTTCCTTGGTTTAGCCGATTGAGGTCTGTTATTTAGTACATCAGTGGTTTCTTTCTTCAGGACACTCCAATTAGTTGTAGTGGCTATGGGCAATTTTTGTGCAATGGCTCCAGTTGGTTGGCTTGCCTATAATATAATTTCTTGCAATTCACCTATATACAGGTTTCTGCTTTTCATGTTTTGTATCGCTCTAACTAGCACAAACCCAAATCTGAAAGTAAGGGTCGAGATACGTGAACTATGCATTGTTCGAGTCATTGTTTCTATCGTAGGACACACCTGTCCAAAAACACAGTTATATGTCACAATATTATTGCTCACATGAATGAAGGATTAAAAAACAAAAGTACTAGTTTTTCAGTTCAGTATCAGATGCAGATTTAAATACCTGTAAAGATAAGTTGAGAGGTTGATTATTGGTCAGATCTATATTTGGATGGCAAAATCCAAATGTTTTCATTTTACAGAAAAAAAAAGGATTTGCCTTACTGTTGAAATGCTTTTGGAGGGGTCTGTAAACAACCCTCTGCGATTTATGAAGGGATGAAAGACTGCATGGTGTTGTTTGCAAAATGTTCCTTTGTAGAGGTGTACCAAACTGCTGCAAAGGCACTGATTTAAGCGCTTATGGTAATTTTATTCTGCCCCTTTTTGAGTTCTCCTGAGCTACACACCCTTATCATTATATTAGTTCTTTTCTTTCTTTGAAATCATAGTGGTGATAGCATCTGGAGGGCAAAGCTGTTGCTGCCAGGAGCTGCATAATCAGAGCACATGCAGGGTTACAACAAGGGTACATTTGGGGCTTGTGGGACAGGAGGAAAAATCCATTATTTAGTGGCAAATGATGACTCTTGACCTTAAATTTCAACATTAATTTTCTGTGACAATTGAAGAAAAAAAAGGAAACAGTTGCAACATTTAAAAATATGACACATAATACTTAGTATTATGTTTCAGTGTCTTTGGGTTGAAAAAATATATAGTAGTAATTAAAGGAAAACAAAGAAAATGTTTATAGAAAATACAATAAACTCTCCATCGTCACATTCAGCAGGCCAGACAAACAGAGCTATTGATGAAAACTAGAGGAGGGACAGCAAGCAAACATGTTATGTAACAGATTGGAATCCCACCGTATATTTTACTTCAAAGGAAGGTTTTTCTGCATACTGCTGCTATTGCTAACGCAGTACATGATAATCCTTCTCAAACCGCTAGTGTAGTAAATCAAAATCACATGTCTGACTTCAGTCAGCATGGGATAACTTCCCACTCAGTGTTGTTATCTCAATCACGCTGCAAATGATTGGTGGTCGCCAGTTAGTCCAGGTTGTTTTCCAACTTTCTCCCAGAGTCAGCTCCCCAAGTCAGCCAGGAAAAACTACTGCAACCCTGGGCAGGATAGGCAGTGCAGAAAATCGATAATCCATCCATCCAGTTTGTGATCCATCCGGTTTCTGATCCACTTATCCTCACAAGGGTCGCGGGGCGTGCTGGAGCCTATCCCAGCTGTCTTCGGGCAGTAGGCGAGGTATATGGTTGCCAGCCAAACACAGGGCACACACAGACGAACAACCACCCGCGCTCACAGTCACACCTAGGGAATTTAAAGTGTTTCATTAACCTTGCCATGCATGTTTTTAGAATGTGGGAGGACACTGTAGTACCCAGAGAAAACCCACGCAGGCACGGGGAGAATATGCAAATTCCACACAGTAAGGCCGCAGCCGTAATCAAAACCTGCACCTCTGCCCTGTGAGGCCAACGGGCTAAACAGTCGACCACCGGGCACCCTAAAATTAATAATTGGGTTTCAAAATGTGCTTGTGGTCACGATCTCGGATCCAGCCAACCTCACTTCACGCTGATAGTTTTACAACATTTAATATGTATGTAATTAATATGTTACACTGTATTTCAATGTAGAGGTGTGTGTGTGTGTGTGTGTGTGTGTGTGTGTGTGTGTGTGTGTGTGTAAATATATATATATATATATATATAGTATTCATACCCAAATTACAACTGTAATAATTAAGAAGGAAACAAAGAAATAAAAATCATCCATTGAGACTCACCTCTTTCCGAGTGACTTCTCCCACTGTTCATCCAAATTTTGTTTAGTCATAATTAATTTACACTTCAAGGGTGAAGAATGAATGGTGGGAATGAGCAATCAGTGAATTGATGTTTCGCTCTTCCCTCCAGAGGAAAACCTTTGAACACCGTGACTTCTTCATAGGCACAATGGTTCTGAAAATGTGTCATTAAATCATTTGCTGTTGGGTTTTTTTGTTTTGTTTTTGTGCACATTCTTTGTTTTCTGTAGTCAAGTCTTAATGAAATTAATTTGCATTAAAATGGGATGCTGTTGCAACTGCATGGAAATGAACACTTCAAAGACTTCTTTCAAGATTTGGCTAGCAGCTTTTTACATGTCTGATAATGACAACTGAGCATAACATGTAATAGAAACAAAAGCAAGTCATTTAACTGATTGTTAATTACATTTTTTTTATCGAGTTGGCCAGTAGTGGGGTGTCTTTGATTTGGTGTTCGAACCAAACACTTCCACAAGGCGTTCAAATCTTCATTTACCAAAATACATGAAATTCACGTTTAATTATTTTTCTGGGGATTAGCGATAACAGGAACCACAGCTCTCACTGGCTTTTTTGTTTGGAATTCCATCCTGATTGGTAGTTGTCACAAAAGGATGAAGCTTGGTTTACTCCAATTTCATAATGAGCACCGCTGATGTGTTCTGAGGCGAAAGAACCGTGCGATTGATGATCAGGTAATGAACACACGCAGATATCAACTGCCCAACCAATGTTACAACATGACCACTACCACCCCACATAGTTGTGTTGCGCGGGCAGGGGCGTGCTATTAAAAATACTGTTAAGATGACAATGATAACTCGTTCAGTGTATTGATTTCTCCAATGATTCCAAGTGATTGTCCCATGCTGTTGTCATATTTATGATGACATGCACCACACACATCGACAGAGCTCAGCATGTGTCTGCCTGTGCTTCGTTTATATACACCAAAATCGCATTACACCACTTGTGCCACACTTGAGACCTGGTTTTAGGTAGTTTAAAACATGTCTACTTTTGATCACAAAATCGCCAGATGTGCCGTGAGCATGCAAGCGACTACCGGAACGCCTATCACAAATACGCTAAACTAGACTTGAGTGTTAGATTTCCTCAGAGACAACCCAAGAAAGTAAAGTTGGAAACACGACAGTGAGCAGGGGCACCCCACAGGGCTGTGTGCTCAGCCCTCTACTGCACACCCTCTTCTCTAATGACCGCATCTCCGTCCAGGATGACACCACCATTAAGTTTGCTAATGACACAACAGTCTTCGGCCTACCCACGGTCAGGGAAAAAGCGGCCTACAGGAAACTGGTGGCTCAGCTGATGTCCTGGTAGCACAAAAATAATCTTTTTATTTGCTGAAAAGACAAAAACAACGATTATCGACCTGAAACGGAGCAAAGCTTGAACCACTCTTCATCAGAAGCACTCAGGTGTATAAGGTGAAAACCCTCAAACTCCTTGGTACCCGCATTAATGATGATCTAGAACAGGGGTGTCAAACTCATTTCACATTGTGGGCCACATACGGACTCGGTAGATGTCAAGTGGGCCGAACCATTATCTTTATACCATACTGTGCTATGAATCACCAAAATCTCATCTCTTTCCTTTGTTTTGGTCTCAAGAAACATTGACTGGCGCTTTCATATCATTTGCTGCGTTGGGTCTATCTCGGTGACAGACTGAGACTGCTGTTTTCTTCCCCGATCAAAACAATGTTGTCTTCTACTGTGATCAAAACAGTGTGCGCCCCTGAGCGGATAATCCACGAATTGCATTTTATTTAAAATATTCATTCTGTGTCTTTAATGCATTTTTTTTTCACTTTTAAATGATCCCGCGGGCCGGATCGAACCTCCTTGGGGGCCGGTTCCGGCCCGCGGGCCGTATGTTTGACACCTCTGATCTAGAATAAAATAAAGCTGAAAAAAGCAGTATATCCCCCAAACTACTCTGTAATTTCTACAGATGCACAGTGAAGAGCATCCTGACTAATTCAATCCCAGTATTGTATGGCAACTGCATCATACATAGAAGGCTTTCTCGAGCAGGTCATGAAAACCACACTGCATATCTTTAGCGTAGTCTTCACTCCACCTCATCCCATTTGCACAAGCCGTGCCACAAAGATGACCCAGAACATTATCGGAGACCAACTTGCCCTTTATACACTTCTTCCATAAGTCTTATGCTTCAGAAGTGTTGCAGAAAAAAACCCAAAACCAAAACCCTTCTATCTACAGATTATCAGACTCTTGGACAAAGGAACAACTATCTTGAACTATGAACCACACAGTCCTGTCCTTGTGCAGTCCTGCTCATACTTGAATGTCTACATTATACATATATAATAGGAGTCCAAAGAGGAAATTGGAACGAACGAGAAAGAGAGATCTGACTTAACACACTAGGATTTTAGTTGGTCAAAAGAATGTGTGGCAGAATGACATTCATGTGGATGTAGATTCATCTTGGTTGGTTTGAACTTGGATTCTAGACTGAATTTATCAGACTGCAGGTATCGGAAAAGCACGTTTGTAAACAGCCAGATGGCCCGCTCGAGAGATTTCCATAAGTAATACCAGCAGAAGAGCAAAGGACACATTTTTGGTTGAGCAGGATGTTTGTGGTCTTCTCCCAAATGGCTACAGCAAGCGACATTGGCGGCTTGATCTCATCTGAATGTTCATGCGTGAAACAATCCATGTTATTGTGAAATAGCCCATCTGGCGTGTCAGGTTACGCTGGGTTATGTTCAAGCACAAAAAGGACTTGCCTCGGCTTTGGGAAAGATTATAGTTCTTAAGCATTTACTTCGACTGTATCTTCAATGACGTTGGTCATCACGATTACAATAATGACCACGTGGTTACTTACGGTTAGGAGACTTTTGGGGATGTGGTTTTTAAGACATGGTCTTCACTCACAGTTGGAAATGTGAAACTTGTGGTTGGAAACAGGAAACGAACAGTGGTCTTGCTACTATATGGGAGTCATTTGCTTTCCGCCTTTGCTTTGGTCATAATATTAACGTGAGAGCGGAGGTGACATAAATCAGGCACTGCGTGTTTATTGGCAGATTCACTTTTCCCGTTTCCTTTTTGTCTTTGTTTGCCCTCTTTTTATTTACAACATTTTCCGATTTTCTAAGCTACACCCACCAAAATGTCTCACTGTCTTCTATCCTCTGCAGCATAATATCTGCTTCCTTTTAGTATTCTCCCAGCGGTGCTGATGTTTAGACATGGCTGTCGACCTCAGGTCTGCTTACAGGCAAGATCACAGCAAGTCATCATCAGATAAACAGATTTCTTGGATACACATGGCGAGTAGATACATTTGTCGAGAGACAGCTTCACAAAGGATGTGGCCTCAATTATATTATTCAAGGAAGGATGTGAGTTCGCAGTTCAGGGGCAATGAATAATTAAAAACACGCAAGTTTCCATTAACTTTTTTTTGGTTGCTTTTCTTCCCTCATAGTATGACTTTTTTGCTGAAGAACCGTGTTCCTTCAAACTGACAAGTTGCTCAACAGGCCATGGACTCTCATTTATGCTGTATTACACACACACACAATAAAATATCACTAAAATGGATACCAGGTGCTTCCTCACTGTCCGATGTTATATCCTTTATTGTAATACTGCAACAAATTCAGTTCAGTAGAGTGTCAGTCTGTCCAAACACTGAATGCTTTGGTTATACACATGCAGTGGTTATAGAGTCTACACACCCCTGATCAAAGGGCGGGTATTTGTGATATTAAAAAAGATTAGCCCATTAAAAATTACTCCCAATTTTTTTTTCACAGCTTTGCTTCTTTTTTGCACAGAATAAAGATGCTCTCAGAACTAGCACGCTACAACTGAATATTGCCTTGAACGGCTTTCGAGGTAATACGTTTGACATCCTTAGTGCATAATGTAGGTTTGGCCTATCAACTAAGTACTTTTTAAGGAGTGGATATCCTTCGAGCATGCATGCGCTAAAGGAGGGGTGTCAAATTCAAGGCCCAGGGGCCCTCGGCATGCCGCATCATTTTCTTGTGCCTTGCGAAAGCAAAACATGTTGAACTTTTGTTGATTTTTGCGAAAATGTCAAATTGTCCTCTGAATAGAGTGAATAACTGAAATATTGCGAAATCATTTTGGAGGGGGGCACCAACCCAATTTCAATAATAACTTGAACAATAGGTCAACAAACTATTATCTTACACTTCTGATTTCAAAACGAATTCATCATTAATTTATTTCTTTTGTCCTTGACAAAAAATGATTTTAACACCCATGATCTACAGATGTGACAAAACTGTTAGATAGATAATTGACTGACTGGTCTTGAAGAAGCATTTAAATGATTTTGACTGTAATACTGAAGTTGATGCACCCGACCATCCTTTGGTGGGACATTTTGATATAGCGAAGATAAATGCTCACAAAACACATCTGTAAGTTCTTGGAGGAAAATACTTTAGAACTCCAAGATGAATTATACTCAAGAATGTGTCTGGTCATGAGAAGAAAAACACACCACCCTCTCCACCTGCTCTTAGTTAAAACCTGAATCTAAAATATAAATCTTTCACCATGAGACAATTCTGAAACCAAAATCCTAAGTTAACATTTTTAGACACAGCACTTGTTACATTCTACACATAAAATTAGTTGTTTAAAAGGAAATGTGAAAGCATTAGCTATAATGATCACATTTGTTAACCTCCCTGCACTTTGTCCGCGCCTGGCAATGTGCTCCAAGCTGAAATATGATTAAATGTTGCTCCCTTGCGACCAAAAGTTTTCAGTCCTGGTACGGCGAAAGAGTGATGGACTGCAAAGAAATACTTCTCCAGAGAGCAGCCGTCTCATTCAGACTTATCATCACTTTGTTAGCCACTTCATGAAGAGATTTGAGTGGTCAGGGAAGAGAATCCTGTTGTTTGCCTTTACATATCGACTGAGTAGAACCTTTCAAAAAAATGAACAGCACACTCTTTGTTCAAGGTCTTTGTAATTTCTACACAAATTCCTCAAGCTGACTCTTGAACAAGGGTCACCAGCATGAACCACGGTACGAGTATGAGTAGCCTGCGGGCTTGTTCTAAAAATAGCTCACCAGTGATGGTCCATTGTGGTTTCCCAAGAGTGTTGTCCAAGTGATCATTTGAAAATGTCAACACTTTATATAAATATTGGATATTGTTATTTATTTAAATCATTGTTGACTCTCTGTAAATCATTGTTGACTCTCTCTCTCTCTCTCTCTCTCTCCATATATATATATAAATATCTATCCATCCATCCAACCATTTTCTGATCTGCTTTACCCTCACAAGGGTGGAGCCCATCCCAGCTGTCTTCGGGCAGTAGGCGGGGGACACCCTAAACCAGTTGCCAGCCAATCGCAGGGCACACAGAGACGAACGACCATCCTTTCTAACACTCACACCTAGAGACAATTTAGAGTGTTCAATCAGCCTGCCATGCATGTTTTTGGAATGTGGGAGGAAACCGGAGTACCCAAAGAAAACCCACGCAGGCTCGGGGAGAACATGCAAACTCCACACAGGGAGGTCGGAGCTGGAATCGAACCCACGACCTCTGTACTGTGAGGTCGACACACTATTCCACTGGATCACCGGGTCTCTCTCTCTCTCTCTCTCTCTCTCTCTCTCTCTCTCTCTCTCTCTCTCTCTCTCTCTCTCTCTCTCTCTCTCTCTCTCTCACACACACACACACACTCATATATAGTGTGTATCAAAGCGGTAGCCCTTTGCTTTAATCAGTAACCAAGATGTTGCTCTTGGTTTTAAAAAGGTTAATGACAATGACTCCTGGAGTTAAACATTTAAATTGTTAGTTGAGTTACAGTTAGTGAGAAAAAAAAAAAAAAAGCTAGACATTCAACAGACACATTCTGCAGAGTTTGCACCTTGTCAGCTTTCCCCAGGAGCCTAACCACATCGGATATGAGCCCGATGTTCTTCTCGTCAGAGATGAACAAAAGAAAAGAGCCAGTCATTTTGTAATCTTGTGTCATGTGCCCTATACTTCCTCCACACGGTTTTCATTTCCATCTGTAGAATTACAACAGGTTCCAGCTAAATAAATAGCTAATCCACATGCACCTTCCCTTTGGTAGGAAGGAGAAATGATCTGCCATACTTGATTTGTGGGCCGTTCCTTTTAGGTAATGAACAGGAAAGCGCTCTAAATGAAGGGAGAACTCCATCAAATGGTTAGTGTGCATGATTAAACTTGGAAAATAGTTAAAAGCGCTCCTTTAACCTTTAAAGTCATATTCTATTATCTTTATCTGACTGTGGGCAAAGTCACAGTCTCTCTCTCTCTCTCTCTCTTTCTTTCTTTCTCTCTCAGTCTCTCTCACACACATTCAAGCTGTTCAAAGTGTCGGGCAGAATCCTGATACCTCCAAATTCCTTTTCAGGAGACCCCAAAAACACGTGTACAACCATCAAGATCGCGTCATCAAATAGAGCAAGCAATGAGGATACTTTAAAAATAAATAAATAAATGGAAAATAATAATAATAATAATAATGAATGATAAATTGATTTCTACAGTGGTTCGAATGGTTCAATGCACACTGTTATATTTATGAATTAAATACATTGACTGAATTTGTCTGCATGCAGATCGGTCAAATACAAAAATATCATGGTACACCACCTGCTCCACAACTTAGACCTGCTTTTAGTTGGTCTTAAAATTAGTCTACCTTCTGCTACCGAATTGTCAGGTGCATCAGGGGCGTGTAAATGAAAACAGGCCACCCAGATGAGGCGCCCAGTGTGGCGCAGCACGGTCTGCCAGATTCCCATACACGCAAAAGGATGTTTGCACTTGATGGAAAATCAAGATGTGCCATTTTTTGTGCCTGAGTGTACATGTGCTGTCTGTAAAAATAGAATCCACAAAGTCTATATGATTGTATTTATCCGGTGTAATATTAAAGATTATTGCTATATTGGTATTTCATGGATGCTTTGGGAAAACCCATCCATCCATTTTCTATCTTTGTTAGGGTCATGGGTGACCTGGAGCATTTACATGCTGACTTTGGGCGAGAGTCGGGGTACACTTTGGACAGGTCAACAGCCAATTGCAGGAAAAAGATCATAAAGACATCGAACCTGTTCCAGCCACTGACAGTGGAGAAAACACAGTGGGACAATCCTTCAATATTAACCCAGTTATCATGCAGTAAGTCAATTTTTACTGCGTATACTCCCCGTATAATCTGTCACTCCTTGCTTCTTATACATTGAGGTTTCCGAGGTGAGATTAGCACACAGATAAATGACCTTGATGAATACAAAGACCCAGAAGGACTGACTGAGAGGACTTAACTGTATCCTGTATGTAATTTTATTTAAAAAATATAAGACTATAGATTGATGAGTATGGAGGAAACAAGACACTTGGTCTGGTCCCAGTGTGACTCTTTGAGCTGAGTATGTATATGTTTATCGCACCTTTCTGTTGATATTATATCCCTTTAAGACTCATAAAGAGATTTTACTACTGTTACAACTATTATAGGTAACAAAATATTACAGCAAGGCGCAATGTACAGTTCCAAAAATTGTTATAGCACAATAAATCATCTGTGTAAAGCGACACTTCCATCATTCCTCCCTTTAATTTAATCAGAAATACCCGTGGCCCTAAAGCATTTATCAGCGTTCTCGAATCCCATGTCAGCTCAACTCCTTTTTGATTCCTTTTTCTCAGAGATTTTTCGCGGATGTTGTTACACAGCTGGCTGACATGCAAACATTTACCCCCAGCGTCACGCTTCTGCTCCCAATCACAGTGAAAGACAAGCTTGTGTCAAGCTTGGCAAATTTTGAGAGCAGCCAAGGATAAAAAGACCTGAAGTGGAACAGTGTGGTAATAATAAAATGTTGAAACATATAGAGCAGAGACTCCAACGTGGAAGAGCTCAACATTTCTTTTTGTTTTTGTTTTTTTTTTTGCCTAGTTTAGGTGAATACCATATGGAAAAGGTATAAAATCCCCTCAGCAACATTATACGTTGGTGAAGAATGGGAGAGGAGACCACGGACACAAGCAGAGTGCCCCCCCCATGACTGTCGTGAATTTCACAATGAATGCATTTTAGGGATTCATCAAGGTTTATAAGCTTCTTTAGGAGACTGAACAAGGCCCAGAGCAAATAAAGATTTTAGGATTAGTTATACGTAAAGCTCTTCTGGTCTTCCTAGTTTAAGCTCCCCTCAGATAATAAAGTCAAACAACAAATAAAATGTAGCGGGATAGCATTACGCTCAAAAAAGGGTGGTTGTCTCAACTCTCTGGAAATACCATCAAACTGGTTGAATAAACATCATGATATGTTTGATTTTATTTAATGGGGCTGGGATAGCACGGCCATGACCTTCGCTTGTGGACTTTAGTGGCTGGCCTTTTTTTTCAAACAAATTAGTGGCTAAAATATATAGATGACACATTTTACTGCAGTTCTCGGATGTTATGATGAATACTCAATTTCAGACAACATGCAATCTTGGGTGTTTTTGGTTTTTCTTTACTGTGCCGGACCCTCATTACCTAACTTTTCCTTTATTCTGTCAGTAGTAACGGAAACCCCCTGTTAGACTGATGAAGTAATGGATCTTGTTTGTTGTGACCCTCAATATCTAAAACAAATGAAAATATGTAATATTTAGTAAAATATAAACTATAAAATAAAGGCAGTCGGTTTGACTCCACATTATTCATGTTGTGTACAGTATGTAACATTATTTAGAAAAATAACAATTAAATTGAGGGATAACCTTGGCTGAGAAGAACTGGATGTGCTCTTTATTTGTTAGTTTTATATGATTCCAACATGCCTTGAATTTGAAGAGAATGAGGGAAACTGTGTTGATTGTCTGGGAAAATCAAGCCCACAATGACACAAATGTCTATTTCTAACTGCTCCCATCTTCAAAAACGCCCCAAGAAAGAAAACTCGCACAATTTCACAGCAGGTTGTGCAAGACTTGGATCGGCACGAAAATAGGGCCATTAGTGTTAGCCATGCAAAAAGGTCCGACCACATTGCACAATAAACTGTGGTAATGTATTTCAGTTTGTCTACGTCCTCATTTTATTCCCGAAACTGTTGTAGAACACTTGGCACTACAGAGAGTCATAATAATCCTTCTGTGAGGATAATTTCGCTCAGTGAAATTAGCAGCCTTATGTGACGTGTTAATTGACCACTTGTTAAGGGTCACTGTGCAGGCATTCGAATCCTTGCAAACTTTCAGAATAATGCACGTTGGAAACAAATGAGAGGATAAAAGGGCTTCTGCCTCATGACCAGGAGGAAGCCATTGAAGATGAGGTCACCCTTGCCAAAGCTCCAAATTAAACAAAGGACAACAGCTGAGCAATGCGCCATTAACTCCCTCTCATCCAGACCCCAATGCGTCTGTTGCACATGAGTACACAAACGTGGTCACATAATAGTCGGTTCACTTCTTGTCGAGTGATGACATGCTGTTTGATTCAAAGTCTTGTTAAATGACAAGCAAGTGAGTTGGTGATCACAGGACAGTTTTCATCGCTCACTAATATTACAAATGAACGGTCTCCTCATCAAGGGCCAGAAAATAAAAAAATATATACTTCGAACTCACGGGTCTCAGTTCAATCATTTTAGAGAACAATAACAAATTGACTCCAAATGCAGGCGCTGCGGTATAAAAACCACTGACTCCAACTCACCCAAAAATAAAGAAAACTGCAACAAAAATGTAACAGGTTGATTGACTTATGTTCTTCTTGGACACATAGGGGAGGGATCAAAATGGAGAAATAATGGAGGTCTGGGTCTTGTCATGGTTTTGTTTAAAATAACACATTGCAAATGCAACAAAAATCCCAGGCTTCCACAAAAATTAGATTCCGCGTGAATTTGAGGCTGCTATCCATGTAAAACACTGCAGAATAAAATACTGCTGCCCTACACTTGACCATTGCAACAAAACTATGCGTGACCATTACAGATGGGATTCCAAAGCATGACCGCAAACTCACATATTGAAGCATTTTATCTTCACCCTCATACTTGTGGAAGTACAATATGAAGGTTAAAGTATTTGGACACATTTCTTCATCCATCCATTTTGTAATCCACTTATCCTCACATGGGTCGCAGGCGTACACCCTGAATTGGTTGCCAGCCAATCGCAGGGCACACATAGACGAACAACCATTCGGGCTCACAGTCACACCAAGGGACAATTTCGAGTGTTCAATCAGCCTACCAGACAAGTTATTGGAATGTGGGAGGAAACCGGAGTACCCGGAGAAAATCCACGCAGGCATGGGGAGAACATGCAAATTCCACACAGGAAGGCCGGAGCCGGAATTGAGCCCTGCTAACCAATCGACCACCGTGCCGCCCATTTCTTAATCAATTAATTAAAATATCAGATGGGGAACCAATGTTCCCTCTAAGCTGCACGCAAGCGCAAGTGTATACAGCATTCTCAACAATTTTACAGTAATTAGAACTAACATTATGCCTCATTTAATGCAGTTCACCTTTTCAACCATTTATAGACACATATTGTTGATGGTCTCATGTCGTTCTTCACTTCATACATTTTGTATTGTGAAATAGCAAAAATTTAATCCATAGTTCATTAAAAATTCTGATTACAGAATTTGCTTTCGTTTTTTCTGTACAAGTCAAGTGAATTTGGGTTGATTCACGACATCAAATGTCACATCAAATCCTTCACCAGTTCTTACAAATTTAGGTTCATTGTGTCTGTATCGCAAATCTCTATTGAATAATATCCTTATTATAGCCAGATCGCTGGTTCGATTTTTTGGAACATACCTATATCGGCTAATTTCTTATGATCTCAGGTTCTGGACACATGTGACCCTGGTTAAGCCACTGTGTGAATGTCTGATATTGCTCACCGTGTTCCAAGGAAGGCTCAGCGAGTTTGTGCGAAAGGACCCCGGGCTGCTTATGAGAAATGTGTAACCAAGGACTCCCCTCTGTGAGTCCTTTGCCCTGACCACTCACTCTGCTGGTGTCTGACTCCTCCAAGGCTGCATTATTATTAAATTAAAGACCAAGATTTATACCCCAATGCCATGAAACGTCTTTAGTCAGATTTCAAATCGTTTATCCCATCAAAGGGTCAGTGATTGTAAGGTTTGATTGATAGAGCCAGGCTAGCGGCTCCAGGCTTGTATATAGTTACATCCTGTAGCCTTACAAGACCACTGCTCCAACAGCTTTAATTCTGCACTGCACATTCTTATAAAGTCTAGACCTATCGACACTGCGGCGCAGGTAAACAGGTCCCCTGACAACAATGAACAGGGATAACGGAAGAGATAGAAGCATGGATCAGTTTGCAGACTGTAAACGTTATTTTGTTGAAAGCAGGACTGCAAATCGGTTATAGGCCACCTCTTTCATGGGTGCCCGCACTGCTGTTTTTGCTGCACCATTAGGAATAAAGTATTACAGTTAGACCTCTTGGCCATGACTATAGCTTTGCTAATTAATAATTTACAAAATTGTGATATGCCATTTTCCCAAATTTATCCTTTACCATTCAAGTTAAGTTAAATCAGAATTAGTAGGTGGGTTCCAGATGTGTGTAAAGAAGAGCCTATTAGATTGATTTTGAACCCAGAAGGAGGTTAACAAATTCAGTCGGGTTATGTTTTGGCACAGATCAGACTGTTACATTAAAGTGATGTCTTAATTACAATTTCATAGCTCCATGAGGCCATCTGTCGCTGAAACATACTAAATTGTAGTGGGTTGAGTTCAAATATAATATAGATACTGTATATGTTTTTTTTTTCGGGGGGGGGGGTTCTGAGGGTACCTCTATATTCGAAAGATGGCTTCTTTTTGTTTCTTTGAAATCAACAACAACAAAAAAAAGAGAGCTCCTTTTTTTGTATCGGTTTTAGAGTATCCGGACTTGTTGCAATTTGAAACTTGGACGGGGGTGAAAATCCATTGGGGCAAAAACCCGTATAGATTGATGGCATTACATGTTTTTGTTTTTTTAGTTCGTGTCAGATGTAGTGATGAAAATCATCAAAGAGCCATGCCAACATGTGCATGTCAAGGAAATGAAAGATCTGCCTCGGGCCTCGTTCGTTGCCCTTTTTACAAAATGCTGAGCACTTGATGGCTCATTATTTTGAGAAAAAGAGGAACTAAAATCCTCAGTGAAAGGTGCAGGCGCAATTAGAAGATCGAAATGGGAGCTGTCTGAATTCAAAACACATGATCTCAAGGAATTTAAGTTAAAGCCGCAAACACACACACACACACACACACACACACACACACGCACGCACACACACAAAGGATCAGAGTTGTACTTGGCGGCTCGGGTCTAAGCCATGTTGACGAGCTGTAAAGTGCACATTGAGTTATAGCGGGCCTCCCTGATGCACTCAGTGGCCCCTGCACCTGGATTCCACGTTGTGACAAAAGTGGTGGAAATGGAACTGTTTGTATTCTCGCAAATGCGTCGGAGGAGTCGATTAATCTTCATCCTCTACGGATATCCACTATCACAACAGCACCTCATCACAAGATTAAAGCAATGGTCTAATTTGTCCCAATCCACAGTGGGGAAAAAGGAGCAGGCCACTAATGCTGCCTTAGAAGGAAATTGCAGATAATATGGATGTGGAAAACTCCCATTTGAAATACAGAGGCATTTTTTTAGGTTTACCACAGCAACTCGATGAATGAAATGGTCTCACTAGATTTGGGTTTTGCAAAACAGTTGTGGCAATGATGTTAATTTTTTTTTTTTTCGGTCCACTTCTAGTGATTGAATTTGAAATATGGCGCATTCACACTATTTCCAGCAATAAAAAGAAACGAGGAGGGGAGCACCGCACGATATTAGAGCAGTAATGAAACTAGTAAATAAAGGTCTATAACATGGGAATCAAAAAAAAAAGATGTGCAATTGATGCAATTGTAAACATTTTTCATCGTTAGACGTCGGGTAGATCTATAGATCAATATGCGGAGGGCAGCTAATCACAGTCACGTCTCCACCTGCTTTGTGTGAGCGTGAAAAGAGGAAACAGCTGCGGTGACGGCATTGGGCTGAGCAGACACGTGGCAACATCTGAAGTCCTCTTCCTAACACACAGGTTGATAATAACCAGGCTTTTGGTCAGAGAGCCATTGTTCAGTTTGACAGCGTAAAAAGATGCATGGTGAGGATAAAGCTGTCACAAGATAAGGTCTGCATCGTCTCTGACTCGGCAATGCAACGTGACCTACACCTACAGATAGTTTTCCCGTGACGTCGAGCACCTCTGGACATGGGCCGCGGCCGCCATGTTTTAAGCCGATGCTTTGTTTCGTTCAAATGCGTGTTGAGTGTTTGAATTGGTACCGCTGATAGCCATTGTCAGAGAACGGCGGACATACTGTGAGGAGTTTGGCTGCGACAATGCAGCTGAGAGGGACAAAAAAAAGGCTCATTTTACATTGCACCTCATTTGGTGTGATGAGTAACTCTGAAATTCTGATTCTCATATCGGCCCTTTAACTGAGAGAATATACTGTACATGACAGAGTTCCTGTTTGTCAGCTTTGTCAGAGTACAAAGTGGATCTGTATGCATGAGTAGGATGGAACAGATTTGCTGTACAAGAGGAAAGTTTGATATTTTCCTTCTGTTGCCGTTTGTCTTGAGATTTTTGGAAATGCCGTTCGACAGATCAAAGTTTGAGTGTAGACTGACACATAGCAAGCGAGAACTGTGCAAACTACATAGCCAATGTCATTTGATACTTTGGGAAATGGTAGCCCATGTGTCAGAGCGGACTGTTGATGCTGAGGAATTTATTTTGTCTTCCTTTTGTATGAGTCTAGATGATTTTAACGATATTCTCTTTGTCCCCCCGACCCCCATGATAAGGGGAGACTCCTGCCTTGTCTATTTGAGTTCTCAGCCTTTGTATGATGACCTAGAATATCAATAAAAACATGTTTTATTTCTTGATTCAATTTAGATTGGAATCGAAACATTAAACCTGCCTCAGAATCATAAATTCATACCATCTTGCACCAGCTATTCACTTTTTAAACAGTGGTATGGGTCTCCACTTCTTACTTACCGGGTACTTAGTGATTCGAGCAAAATTGTTTCACCTTGCAAAACAGTTTAAACCAACACTCACTCAACAGAAGGACACCCCCCCAAAAAAAGTTGTTCATTATGTGACCGGCGTTGGCAGGGTGAAGTTTCCTTTTAAGATGTCACCTTCCCAAAAATGTATGTAGGTTTGTATTTGTATTGTTATTTTGGAGAGTTGACGCAATAACAAAACAAAGATCATTGGTTTCTGAAAGTTTTTCTTTTGGGCTGTGCAGCGACCTATTTATTCAGTGCACATCAGAATCATGTGACGACTGACTCTGGTGTGAATTTTCACATCGGCGTCATCCAAAGTTGTCGGCCAGTGGCTCAGTGAAAAGCGATAAAAGCTTTCATTCTTCCCTCCCTAATGTGTCATTCTGAAAGGAAACTCAAGGTTTACTGGCCTACAGTGTCATTAGCCCTCAAAAATCTTGGAGTAAACTATGAGAAACAGATGAGAACAAAGCCCATAGAATTTCTCACCACATGTGATTACATCAAACATTTCATCAGATATCCACTACAATAACATACAGAAATGTATAGAAAATATAGCATCTTATTTCCCATGTCCTTCATGGTCCAGGCTTTTCTCTTCAGACTGTTCAGAAAGCCAAACGTTTTCATGATACTTTTTAATCCGGCTATGGACGTTTCTGTCTCCGGCGCTGTTCTTTTTATTGTTAAATGCATTAATCTCACAAAAAACCAAATCGCACATGGACGTGGCAAGCCAGGCAGAGATTTCAGAGCGAAGGGGCATTTGCTCCAGAGTCTACAGTATGTTTAAACACCGGGGTCGTTTCAAGGCAGATGTAGTTCCTGGCTGCATCCTTTCAACAAACAGCCTCCTGGTAATTGGCTATTACTCCAGGGCTTAGAAATGCCGTCCAAAGGGCAACTACATTTGTCTGGAAACAATCATGGACTTAGCAGGCTGGCAGGCAACCTTGTCACTGGAACACACCTCTGCTACTGATTTGCTACTTAAAATAAAATTTGCTCAATTATAATTGTAATGACTGAACACATTCTGAAGATTTATAGAATATTTTTTTACGTGACTACTTTCGGTCAAGTTGCTCTTAAACTATAATAGACTTCAGAGTTCGGTATAGGATTTATTCAGTGCCATCTTAAAAATAGAACAGGGAATAGTCAATACAAGGCAGGCCCCACTTATGGGTAACTCTATATAAACTATGATTAGATTATATTGTTTTTTTTCTCCTTTATTTGACTCTTTACTCTTGTTCAAGGTCAGTCAATCACAAAGTGTAGATGAGAGCACTTTAATCCAATGATTGCAGTTAAAATTTGTACCATGGGGAAAGGTAATAACATATTTTCTCATAATCTCACTTTGCCTCCCTAGTATTATTCAACCATTTCTGCCGTGATCTTGCTTTTACTCTGGAGCAGAACAGGGCCTTCCCCAAACTGTGCGTACAAATTGTTCAAAATTCCCTGTTAAAATGGAGATTTAAGATGTGGGCGTGGAATGCATATTCAAGTTGGTTAATTAAGAGTTTTCCCAACCTACTCGTATTCTCTGTTTCTAATCCTTTCACCGTTGCCTTTTGGGAAAAAAATGTTTCACCGACAACTTTCTCGGCAAGGTGCTGCTATGCCCTGGGAAGCCATGTTAGGCGATCTTTCACACGTGACGCCATAATGATAGAAGAGCACGCAAGGTATGCCGCATGACCTTTCTTCATCTTTGACCAGACCCAAACATCGCGGTGGGAAAATAATAATAAAAAGTGACACGTCTACCGCAACTGGATCCAGATGGGGTGTTTCATGACAGTTTTATTTTGCGCAGGGGTCAAAGTAGTTGGGACAAATTTTATTCTTAAATTGACTGCAACATTGAGTGTAAAATCTTAAATATTTATCTGCTGCTGTCCTGAATTTATTTGTTTGTGCTCGAGGTAAAACGTGTGTTGCACTTGGGTGGTGAGAGAGACAAAAAAAAAAGGCAAACTTGGAAGGGATAAGAATAAGCGAAAAAGCAGCTTGCAGGAGTCCTCAACGAGAGCCAGACCTAAAGCAGGCTCAACCAGGTCTTTTTGGGGTGGACCCCAACCTCTTACCCATTGGAATTTGCTGACTCATTTCTCAGACAAGAGGATACTGAAGAATGGAGCTGACTTTGAGTCCTGCCCAGACTTCTTTTCCCCAGGTTAAACTCCAACAGTCTACAACCCCCACCCCCCGCACCCCACTTTATTTTCCTTTCACCCGATCTGACATCCTGCAGCAAGATTTTAATGGCGCCTGGTTCTATTTAAATGCTTCTTATTTTCCTGTGTACATTAGGATGTTTAGTTATGTATATTTCCAACACTTGCACTTCCCTTGCATCCCACACACAAACAAAAATACACCAAGACAACTTGACTTGTGTGCTTACCCTCAAAGAGAACCCCACAGGGTGTCGAAAATCCCATGTCCTTTCCTCCAGTGAGTCACACCTAGTGTGAAGAGATTTCAGCAAGAAGATGGATTGTGGACTACATTGAAAACACACACACACACACACACACACACACACACACACACACACACACACACAAGTGTCAGTGAGCCTGATTAGATCACAGTTGGGGGTGGAGGTTGGCGGTGCAACTCCAAAAACAAGCATGCCCAAGCTGTGGGATTTCTGTGTCCCGCTTTGATCTGAAGTCAGGAAGTTTTGCAAGACTGCCTGTGAAGGAAACCCGGAGACATGGCAAGAGCGATGACCTGGGCCGCATCAGGTCGCAGGGGCCACGGATGGTCGTGTCATACAAAGCTGTTTTCTCATATGTAGTACATAAGAAGAGGTAGAGAGTTAAAAGATAATTTAAGAGTGACAAGTGATAAAAATCTAGAACTTTCTAACTTTTTAAGTTCCAAGCAAATGCATTTTTAAAATCTTTGACTGCAAAGCTGCAGCTATTTTCATATTCGAACAATCGATATTCCATGGTTAAAATCTGATTCCACACCATCAAACAGGACTTTGACACAGTAGAAAATCCATAACGTTCAGCTTTTTATTTTATTTATTTATTTTTTTTATGAACGCTTTCTTTTTATTGTGAAGATCCAATTGTAGCACTTGCTCACATATGTACCATAACAACGCATCCTACACGACGGCGCTCACAAAAGATTCCCTTGTGTCCTTTTCTCTTCTGGCACGGTCTGTCGAAAGGACGACACTGTCTTTTCCGCCAAAGGAAAAGGTGTGCTTGAGTAAAGAGAAGGTAAGGTGCCTGAAGAGGCTGATAGTATTCTGGCACTGAGCCAGCAAAAACACTCAACCGTGAGCCATGGACCCTGAATACCATGATGTCACCGGACAAATGTGTTTTACAGCCCAGGAGGCCCAAAGACTACAAGTCGTATATTCAGACACATGCACAGTAAGGTTTCGGATGAATAGACCGACGGCAATTTTACAAAAGTACAATTTATATGATTCTCTTGACAGTCATTCCGGCAACATAGCAGCAACAAAAACACCTCATAAATGTATGACTTCTTTCTTCTGCTTTTACTTTAATTACAATCGATTATGTATAATATAACTGCACTTTACACTTATATACTGCATCTATAGTCCAACCAAAATGCTTCTGATTGATTATTATGGTAAATTGCATAATTGTTTCAAGAAGAGACAGTGCACAAACAAATCTTAGCCATGAAAATTCACTGGAAAGTGTCCAACATGTATAAACAGGTTTAGACCACACCAGCAGTGTGTGGGCTGCATGTCTGTCATGTATAACTTCTCCTCTATATCCTTTTTGTTACATTTCTACCTGATTTAATAAGACCTTCTCTGATGAGTTGTACTCCCTGTAGGGACTGTCCAAATGGTCGGTGTGTTTACCAAATCTACTTTTTTTTCTTTTTTTTTTTTTAACACAGGCTAAAAAAAATGTGACAGTTCTCTTCATGTCCAAGAATAACAGAGTGGGCCTGGTTGTTCACATATTTTTTTTTTTTTCTCCGATTGGGTATTTTCAAAAGGCTGCAGCCAACATTGCAATGGGTCTATCGACTTCAATGTAACAGATGAAAGGGAAAGCACAAAATGTATGTAATAGGAGTAGGGGTGGCTATAAAGTATGGCGGCATTCATGTGTTCTTTCCACTCAGGATTTGACTTTGATTGTCAACAAAGGCAAAATAGATGGTCGAGATTTACAGTGACAGTATATGAGGCCTTGCTTTCACAGACATCTGGTTTGACCACTGTTTATGTTGTGGTAGAGAAGGGTGAAAGTTTGAGAGAGAGTCAAAATACAAAAAAAAAAAAAAAACTTAAAATAAAAAGGTTATGTCGGGCGAGTATGTCTTTTCTTCGTTGGAGTTAAACCTGTGATTGATGCTGATTTGATTTCGTACTGGAAAACCTGAGCCTTTTAAAGAAGTAACAGGCTGAGATCTAACTTCATTCTTCAAAGAGAAGTTTTGATGAGAAATCAAATAACAAAGATACACGTAAAGTGATAAATGGGTACTCTCAGGACTCCAGTATTAACGTTTGTGTCTTTTAACCGTAGTCACACATGATGTTTGTCAGAATCAAAACAATAAGGGCGGTCTACAGCACCATAGTGGTTGCCCTCAAAACACCATCCATCCATCCATCCATTTTTAAAACCGCTTTTGGATGAGCCACCCTGATGAGGATGGTGTACTCATCAGGGTGAGCTGAAAATTTATGTACCCCGCTTCTCGCCCGTTCACTTTGGGCGAGAGGCGGGGTACACCCCGGACTGGTTGCCAACCATTTGTACTTGTACATTCAAACCTATGGATAATATAGAGTCTTCATGCATATTTATGTTATGTGGGATGAGGCTTGAGACTTCTGCAAGTGTCAATTTCCAGAGTCAATGTGTGGGCTGTCTCTCTTAAAAATGTAAATATTTAGCACAAGAGCAGAATACTGCCTGTCAAATTGACCTTCAAACTGAAAGAGTTGACATAACATCTGATATTTGGTTATTGTGGCAGATCCATGAAACCGAACAGAAACATTTTCTTTACTTCCTTTGTGATGCACGCTTAGAATAACTACACAAAAATGATCAGCCTGACCAAGTTAAAACTGCATTACCAATTCATGAATTAGACAACAAAAAACGGGGGTCTAATGAGTGTATTCTAATGAATTGTCTGTGTTTGTGAGCTTGGTCGTATATTAGGACTCTAAAAAAATAATACATCCTGCTTGAAACAACCCTCCTCCCACACACATGTGCACAAACACAAACACAGAGAAAACCACACACACGCATGCACGCTTGTGTTTACAATGGTTTGCCTTTCCATGCATGGCAGAATGACCCACAAGTGACATTCGCGCATCCGCAGTCACTGCCTCTCCACATCATCCCACAGCCAATTGGCCACTACAGCCTGGACCTGTGCAATCAGTCAAGATAGGTAGATGTCTCACTTATCAATTGGCAAGGCTTATTATTTCAGGGGGTTTCCTCTTTCCTGGATAGAACAGTCCTGCTGGGGGTCGCCAAACTTCCTGGGGCCACATGGACTATGAAAGTTGAATAAGGTTGAACGAAAGAGTAACACTTTTCTGGTATGTAGGCGTTGTATTTGACATACTGAAGGCTTTCACAGGAATATGTTTTTCCACTCGAAGGCAGAAACTGCTGCATTTGCGTTATCTGGGGTCATTTGGTAATCTTTATGAGAGGAAAAAAAAAAAAGAAACTGTATCTTCATTCAAGCCGAGAGTCCCAGATTGTTAACTGATTGCAAAAAGTCCATCTAGTCATTAAGCTTTGTTGAAACAACCAAGTTTAAATCATGCTTTCTGTCATTATTTCAGAAAAAAAGGTTGTGATCCCGATACTTGCACACGTAGAAAATGTGCTTGAAGTGTTTGGAATTTGTACAGTGGGTATAGAAAGTCTACACAACCCTGATAAAACGTCACTTTTTTAAAAAAAATAGACTTTAATGAGACAAGATAAATCTTTTCAAACCTTTTTCCATCATTAACATGACCTATCACCTGAAATAACTAGACTTGTACTTTTTAAGGAGAGAAAAAAAAATAACGTGCATAAAAATAACTTGCAATGAACTTGTTGCCTAAAAATGCACCCCCCCCCCAAAAAAAAAAAAAAACTAATCCTGTGTTGCAGCACCTTAAGCTTTTATTAAAGCACCCATTTTTTTGAGTGAGAGTGCCAGTGTTAGCTATCCTCATGTGGCCAAAGTGATTTAACCGCTTAAAAAAACCTCCACACAATCTATCTGCGGCTGGGTATGGGTCCACTGACCAAGAATTAAACACACAACTGCATGAAAGGCAACAGTATGGACCACTACACTACTATCTTTGCTCAAATGGAAGTGCAAATTCCACAATTTGGGAGCAACCAACCTAATCACGGTCTCCTTTTGTTTGTAATCTTGTGTAAGTAATCCGTGTGGCACAAACTCAAATTCTAGAGCACGTTGTGCTTCTTCAGACCACAAAGTAGTCGAGACTAACCCAGAAGTGCCTCTATGCCGGCTGCAGCCAAACGCTTCAGACATAATTTATCATTAATCAGTTCCACACAATTGACAACAATCAATTATGAACATGCTTAATGGGTTCGTTTGAGGTGGTCCACCCAGACAAAATGCCTTTTCTTTCATCAGTATGTAGTTGAAAATATGATGGACTGTTTTACTTTTTTTCCTGGTGGCACAGACTTGGATTGAGATGACCAGTGGGCAAGAAGAGGGTATTTGCTCAAGTGGAGCCAATTACTCAAAATAAATTGGACCTTCCTTGATATTTCCCTGCTTTGCGCTTCATCTTCCCCTCATCTCTTTAGTATGGCTTGTTATGTGAAAACTGGGTCAGATCCACGGTGAGCCTCTACTTCCAAATAAACAGGCTAGTGATGGCTGTTTACCCAGAGTACAAGAGCCATTATGTGCAAGGAACTTAAACATCTGTGACAGGCAAAATAGCTGCAGACAAATCGCTGTTGCCCTTTCTGAAGGGATTGATTGGAAAAATGCCGATGTTTCTCTTAACTGTTACCAGCAGCATGCATACCTCCGATTGCTTTTCAAAACGCATAGCAGAGGCATGGTGTAAGAATTCAAAAATAAAAACATTTTTGTTCTCCTGCAATTAGTCCACGAGGAACTGCAGTTGGCCTTGTCGAGGATGAATTTTTATCACGCTGCTTGCAAGACTAACCTATGCGCTTAAAGGACAACATCAGTACTGAATCTTTAAGCGCCTCTTAAGTTTGGGGCGGCATTATGCAGAAATATAGCTGATAAGGCTGATTCCCAGTGTGCTCATCATGTACAACGAGGCAAACTATAATGAGTTTAAGGTCATATTGTGGAGTCATTACGGCGTGAAAAATGTAGTCAGAGACTAACTTGAAGTGGAAGGCACCAGTCTGCGCTCTGGAGTTTAATTGGAAGTGAAATGTTCTAGTAAACAGAACAATGTATTGAAGGTTCTCTCTGGACCGCATTACATCAAAGCTGGCAAACAAGGCCAGAAAGGAACATCACTCAATGCAGGCAAAACTGAGTCATTTCCTACGAAATGTTCTGTTTTGAACTCACATGTGCTTGGTAGAGATTGTTTGGTCTGGCAATATGGTTCATTTTGGTGCTGTGCAAATTACAAGTTACAATACGATAAAAGACGTAGCATCAAGGAGATTTCTTTTCATTTGTTCCCAAAGATATATGACCTGCTTTTGCATTTAGCCCACCGGTGTAATCTTTAGCACTGTTTTCACCAAACAACAGGTGAGCGATGATTCCTGGTGACTTGAAAGAAAAGGAGGAAGGCCAGTGACTTTTCAAAAAGCCCTCAAACATAAGACGGCATTAGCGTGCCAGGCTGGTTGCAGGCAGCATGGGACCATATTTGCCAACTTAACCAGTTCTTGAAAATTCACCCCCTGCGCCTCATCAATGACAAAGAAAAATCCGATTTATTTTTCTTAAAAAAAAAAAAAAAAAAGCAGATTAATCAATTCATTTTATCATCAAGAATGGTGTTAATATAGCGGAATCAGTTTTTGATTTATCATTTGCAGTACCACTGCTGCAACTAGCAGAGGCAGTGTACTTCTCGCCGAGTTCACATGAAAATCACTGTGTCAATTATGCTTTGGATAAATAATATTTGGGGGACAGAATTAAATGGATATTGCGTTCAGCTGGTGTTTAAAAATTATTGTTGTTTATTTGGAAAAAATGTTTTCGACCATCCAAAATGACAATAAAGGTAATTAGCCAATCAATTTTTGTGAGCGTTTTCAGAAATGCCCTGTAATGATTTAAGGGACAGAGGCACAAACTAGCTAACTCAGTCCCCAAAGAGTTACTACTTTTTGTTTTGAGCAGACAGAGAACAATGTGTGCAGTCGAATTTTGGAATTGGCTCTGTGTGTTGGTCTGCTGCTTGCAAGATGTTTGGTTTACTCACATGTTGCCTAAGCTTTGATTTAGCTCATCATCGTGGCTCACAGAATTTAAAGTAAAATTGTACACTGTCAAATCATCAAACGTGACGGCGCATCCAACAGGAATGTACATGTCATTCAGTTCGAAACAAATGTTTGTCAGGAAGCAGCCTGTGTCCGGTGGAAACAATGTGGCCCTACACTGTCCATCGACATTACTGAAAAAAGTTTTGCTTGAATCTTATTTTGTCAATACGTTGCACGAAATGAAATCGTCTGGATTTTTACGTACGTCTACTTAATAAAAATGTATCTGGAAATTTGTCAAGATTTTTTTCAGTGACTGGATGCGCATGCACACACACACACACGATATTTGTTTGCCTCAAAGCTCACGGTCCCTTCAGCTGTAAGAGTGGCAGGCAGTATTCAGCACCTGGATCAACAGGTCTCTCCTTCAAGCACAGCTACTCTTACACACCCCCACTGATCTCCATCCTCTTGCGCAGGCAGGAGTCCACCCAGCTGCTAACTTTCCCAAGACTTTGCATATCCTATCCTGCAGCGCGGAGCTACTGTAACTGAGCTCCAGTCATGTTTCACCACTTTCAACAATCCCCGATCCGGTTCTTTAGCCTAGAGTTGTGATATATCCGCCTTGGATTGTTTTACATTACGTTTCATGTTGTATAATGCACAGTGACAGCATGTACATTGTTTCCAAGAGATTCTATTTCTGCGCATAGGTTGTTGACAGATGCGAGGTGTCTTGTTGCAGGGTCAGTAATGAAAGCCCCTGAGGGCTGGCTTTGTTAATTTGGCCAATAATACGTTACAATACACTACAAAAAAAATGTGGGGGGAATTACCATTGAGGTGTTTGTGTTCCTACATGAGCCTTTGTTCAGTAATGTATTCCTGATGTGGGTCGACCAAAGATCTGGTCCATGGCGTGCACTTAGGTTTACTTCCACACTGGCCTCAGGATTCCTGCCATAAATAATCACAATGTTGCCCTATTCTACCTCGGTGTGGAGCATATTTGATTTAGTTCACCCTGGCTGACAATAACACCTCTGCCCCTTCATCAACCTCCCCAGTGGCCTATTGCGACTGTATTCTAACGTGCAATGCTGTTGGCAGCTTATCAAAAAGTAGCACTCTTCCTGCATCCCTCAGTCAATGCTCAGGGGTATATGCACTGACTTCTTCCACAACGTAACAGCTGCTATGGAAGAGACACATGTGAGACATCAAAATGCTTTTGCTGTTGAATATATGAACAGTGGCACATGCAACAATCTGTTGGGAATTAGGGAAGAAAATACCAAAGAATACAATGCACATACGTGATTCAGAGTTCGAATGACATCAGAGAGTGTCAGGTTAGATAGTAACTCTGCCTAATGAATGCGGTCATCATTCTACCGCCGCAGCTTCCAAAGAAACCTTGCTACTTTGATCCGACCCACCGAGACATACAAGTCTTCAGCACCTCTATAATTCGAAAAGAAGTCTTCCGGAAAAAGGACTTCATTAAAGCAATAACGTCTATGTGTGCCAAATGGTAGGCTTTGAAGCGACTTACTATGTGGCATCGATCAAAAGGTCCTTCGTATATATAAGATTCTTTAAATTGGCCATTTGAAAGCGAATGAAGGGCATTTTCTTTTGAAGCAGACAGTCTGAAAACTGCACACTTATTTCTGTTCTTGGCAGTAGTGGAGAAAGGTATCTTCATTAGAGTGCATAAGGTCTTTACTGGCATATCAACGGGGCCCCTAAAAATAGCCTCTTTGCCATCCTACAGCTCTTGGAGGATCATAGTTAAAGGAGGCAGCTGAACGGGGCCATGCCGGGCTCTGTGGACAGATGTTTGGGAGAACAGGTGGCTGGGCTAGTCCCCTGGATTTGCATTCGCTATGACACACACAGCAGACCTTGCCAACTTCAAAAGGCAGCAGCAGAACTGCTAATGATCTGCAGAGAGAGGAAAGCGGAGTGGCGAGACAGCTAGCTAGTTTCGCAGACGTCACGCGCACCACCTCTCCAACGAGAAAACTTTTTATCGCTACTAAATATTTTCTATAATGAGGCTGTGCGTTCTGCTGTTGCCAGAAGGGGCATTCGATTTGACTGTCAATGAAAAGTGGCTGCATTCCTGCGGAACGTGGAGATGCTGTTGATGAGATATAAGTTGCAATAAATCAGTATCAAAGCATATCATAGCAAGATATCATGCGAAGATGACTTTTCTCTCTTGTGAATGCATCCATCCATCCATCTTCTGAACCACACATGTAAACAATAAAATAATCCATTCATTTTCTGTCCTCATTCGGGTCACAGGGGAGCGAGGGCCTATCTCTACTGTTGTTGGGCAACAGGCGGGTGTATCCTGGATTGGTCGCCAGCTAATCATGGGACATACATCGACAAAGACAAAAACAACCATTCACACATATTCATTCATATGGACAAGTTACAGGGCCCTATTTATATGGAAAGGTGACTGTGGCGCTGCATAAAAACAGGAGCAACTTCATTTTCGTTCTGGTAGAACAAGGGCGTTTTCTATTGCACGCCTTCGACACACCTGAGAAAAAGTAGACTAGATTTTAGACAACTTAAAAGCAGGTCTAAATGGCGGTGCAGGTGGTTTAATGTGATTTTGGTTTATGTAATTGAGGCACGGGCAGACAGATTCGGCGTTCCACAGACAAGTGTGAGATGAATGTCATCTTATTTCATTTATAAATACACAACAGCATAAGACAGTCCGTCTGAATCATTGTAGTAATCAATTAGTTCAACGAATTATAATCATTATTATGTGAAAATATTTTAATTCCCCCGCCCCCCTCCCACTTCCAACCACTTGACCGCGCAGCACAACTATTGTGGGGATGCGGGACGGGTAACACACGAAGGCACGAGTGTGAGTGCAAGGTGGTCTCCAATTGCCAACGTCACATGTGTTGCCAACTACATCATCCGCAAGGGGAAATCTTTCAGTTCGCTTGTATGAACGCACCTTGCATGTGCCAATGGTATGAATGGAGCCCAGCCGGTTTATTTCTGCTTCCCCATTGACAGGCATGTGTGCACTTTGACCACCATAATTTAATGGATTGGTTGGGAATTGGCTGCATTCACCTTGCTACACCCAATTTTACCCGTGCAAAGTCTAGGAAAGCACCAAAACAAAGTAAACTGCACCCATATGCACAGTTAGACTGTGCTACGTGCTGACTCTTTCTTGAAAGTAACATGCATTTTTGGGGAACATGGGGTTGAGGGGTGATGGCAGGTGGAATACTGTCGGAGGGTTTCCTACAGCAAGCACAACGAAAACGCGAAATCCACACAGAAAGGCCCCGGAGTCAAGAACTATGAGGCAGATGTGATAACCACTACCCTATGACAATATTGTTTATCAGTTGCCCTAAACTTGCCAGGTGCCAATGTCTGTGGCATGCTTCAGTCAAAACACCCCTAAATCAAGAACTTTTAGACACTTTTCACGCCATTCTTTCAGCTTTCCGGAACTTGGGCTGTTAAGAGGAGTCACTCGTATCCAATGAAATAAAGCAACTGTCCACCCCATGCCCCCACCTACATCATAGACCAATATTGAGTAGTTTTAGTTACAATAACAACTAGGAATGGAATCAACTGGTGGAAGCAGAGCACCTGAAGCGTTTGTGCAGTAAGTAAAAACACTTGTGGAGGCAGCCCTTCAAATGTCACACTTCCAACACTTATTATCATTTATTGAGCTGATCTGGGCATGAGTTGCATGCAGCGGATACACCAAAATTAAACCTTCTATGAACATTTTCTGACTAAACATTGGAGATGATCAACGCATGTCCAGGGACTTTTTTCTTCTTAGTTTTTGCGCCATCATCCAAGCGAGCTCACATATTATAGTACCTCGCTACCTCATAAATCTTGTGGATGTCGCCACTTACTGTTGTGAGACCAAACCCTCTGAGAATTAGGACACCGCTTTGTTCCTGCGAACAGGCACAATGGAGGGCTCACGGGTGAAACAAGGGCAAAAAGGTAGAATTGGGATTGGCCCGAAATCAGGGGCGGAGCCACAAGGTAGCCAGTGGTGAAAATGGACAGAGTGGGACTCAACTCAACTAAAGTGTTTTTAACGTTGTGCTCTGACACACATTTGTGTCTACCACATTTTTGAGTCAAGTCAGTATCATGGCATGACTATATATAGACTGGCAGCAAAGTCCAGTCATTTTTTTTCTAATTTGTATTCTGGTTGTAAAATTCACCACCAAATACTCCCTGCGACCTAATATCCAACAATAAAGTATTCCCTAAATTAAAATTACTGCCCACTCTCTAAATTATATTATATGGTTTCACCCGTGTGTGTAAATATGGTCCTCGTATTACAGTTTTGGGGGTGATACGAAGGTAAACTGAGCTCACTCAGCAGGGGTGCTTTTACTACATCTTGATTTTATTACAGCACACCTCCAAAAGCCTTGCGAGACTTCCCTCTTCTAAGCATTCAAAAAAATACTAGCCCTTTGTCCACCAACGTGTTCCGGGTTTCCCTCCTCAGCTTTCTGCCACCCTGTTTTTGCTTCCTTCATCCCCTTATTGGAGACATGCCATCAGCTGTTGGGATGCAGCTCATACCAACACCACCCCACACCCCTACACACACACATACACACACACACACACACACACACACACACACACACACACACACACACACAGGTTCATATGTACCTTGCTGTCACAGCATGACAAGACAACACCATTGAGTGAATCCTCCAAAGTCAAACGCCTCGAAAGTCATCCAATATGAATTTACACACACACACACACACACACACACACATATATATACACAGTATATAGCTGAAAGTTTAATGGCTAATGACTACTGTATTGCGAAATGAAACAACACCTCCACCCCCATTTTTATTTTCATTACGTGTCTGTCAGGTGTCTTCAAAGGTGGAGTAGTTTCAGGAAAGGTTTAACCATGTTGGGAATAAATTAATTTGAAATAAGAAAAATAAAATTAATAGTGTTGACACATGTACAACTTTTGAGATTCCGCTGTACTTATTTGAGTCGACTCGTATAAACTGTGCTTGCCCACAGCTTCATTGAACATTCTCTCAATGCTATCCGATCTTGCAGCCCTGCTATTCAAGCATGACTTATAAGAAATTACATTTAGCCACAAGGTGGCCTCAGTCATGTTGGCCTTTGTTAATGGTCACATTTTTGCCTCTGCGGTCTTTCCATCTGTGTGCTTTCCATAATTGGAACATTGTCTCAAGGCTTTCAGTTAAAAAGGACCCTCAGACATAATCTTCACCATCTTGACAAAATCCAAACATAGTCAAGCCTCTCCTGAGAAACTGCCAAGTCCATTTCTTCCTCTTTAATAACTGATTTTATTAAAGCAGGGTGAAAACAATTACAAGTGTGTGAGTTCTGTGTCTTCAATACAGCTTTTTATTGAATAAGAGTCCCTCTGTCCGCTGGAGGTGGGCCCATGTAAGTGACACAAGTAGTCGTGCCTGACGGTTAAATGGCGGGGACGCCTGAAGGGATTGCAGGAGTAATTCGATTATGGGTAATATGCACCAAAACCTCCCCGGATCTTCCGTCCAATTCCTTTTCACTGATGGGTGTACTGTTGGGTATAAACTCTTGAGGTGCATTCAAAAGGTCTGTCCAAATGTTTTATCCAGAAATAAAAACAGCAAAGATCAATGCGATCATAATAGATCATCTGCTTAGTTGTGTACCACATGGCGGGCTGGGCTATTTTTCATTATTCAGACATGTTCAGATGTACTTGATTACAATTCGAGGTATTGTATTTCAAAACAGTCAACCTCTGTTTATTGTTTTTTCCCACCCCCTCGCCTTGGTGTGGCACAGATGCGTTCACTGGAACTTTCCCTCTCAGTGGGAGCCATCGGAGTTTTCCCTGTTACTTCAGCTCTCATACTGAACGTTGCAAAACCGCAGGCTGTCTGCCAAAGACCAATTCAAACATTCTTGGCCATACACAATTGAGCTCTGTGGTATAATATAAATATAAAAACAGAATAAAGTGAGGACCTGTGACGGCGGTATACTGAGAAGTGTTCCAGAACATTTTGTGATGCTACACCGGGGGTGTCCAAACTTTTTCCTTTGAGGGCCGCATACAGAAAAATGGAAGGGTGAAAGGGCCGCTTTCGAGTTCATCAATTTTTTGAAACACACTAAATTCAGTCACGAAAGCAATTATACGCCGTTTGTATTGTCCAGTTAATTTCATCAACTTGTGTTAAAGGTCTAAGGGAAAATAGTTCGGTTTTTTCCAAATATTTGTTCTGCATTTAACAGCAGCCAAATCCCATCTCCACATTCAAAACTGAAAAAAGAAAAGAACTGTAGTAAGGTGACCACGACGATCATTAATGTGATGTCTTCACGGCTACTATTGGCTGTTAACCAGTCCAGGGTGTTCCCCTGCGATTGTCCGTCATTCAAGTCACACCCCACTTTATACTTTGTGTTGCTCACCACAAGTACCAAATCATACACGCAGAAATGCTTGGAGATTGAGAGTATAAGAGTCGCGTAAGAGTTTCCGCACCTCCTTTAACCCATAAGAGCCCAGACCCATTTTTCCAAAAAGTTTTGATGGGTTAAAATCAGACAAAAAGTTTTGAAAAAAGATACTGGGGAGTTCAAACTGTTTGTTACACTGGTGTTACTGTGGGCTCTTATGGGTTAAATTCTCCTCGTTTGAGTCGCTGGTGAGCTGGAGCCTGTCCCAGTTGACACTGAGAGCGGGGTACATCCTGGAAAGGTTGCCAGTCACTCGCAGTACACATACCACTAAACAACAATTAACACTCAAATTGACACTTATGAACAATTTAGAGTCTTCAGTTGAACTAACATGCATGGTTTTGGAACATGGGATGAAGCCCACATAAGCACCAATAGCAAACGCCACACAGGGAGGCCAGAGAGTTGTGAGCCAATGCATCCGAACCACAAGGTCACCAAAATGACTGATCACAGTAATGTATTAGATAAACATTTCTTTCATGATAATCCATTATATCATTTAGTCGCACTCTTAGAGAAACCTAATTGCAGTGAACCAACTCTTGGCTTGCAACATTTCCCAAGGACCAAGGGCAGAAAGAAATGTTTTTATGCACATATTTTCAAAACAAAGCTCAGGGAGTTACAGTACATTCCCAGTGTTGAAAAAATATCCAAGAAAATTCTGATATCCTTCCATAATCCAAATATGAAAACATGGAGATAAGAAAAACTAAGATTTTGGCTCAACTGCAGTTTTTCCATTCATTTGATTTATATGTGTAAGCGTGCAAGCATACACACCGCAGTTTCAACTTTATCAACACCAGATCTCGGATGTTTTTCTCAGCCTTGTGCAAACAGTTGGCCAGCTAATTAATAGTCTAAAATTATACTTTTGAACCAAAGGAAAACATGGGTTTGAAGTAATAAGTTTGAAGAAAAGACAGACGCAGTAAATATCTCCAGACAAAAATATCTCTACATACACAACTATTATCCCTTTATAGGTTCCTTCTAAACATTGGAACAACAAACCAAGGATAAATTGACGTGCCATCTACTTTTAATGTTCAGGTATGACTTGATCTAAATATAACGTAAAACTATTGTAGCTGACAGCGAGATGGCTGCGTGAGGGAAAATATCTATCAGGAATGAATGTAATGAATGGTGAATGCAATTCTGCGGACTTTATTGGGTGAGTTCCAAAAGGTGGGAGCAGTGATGGAGAAGCGCCTGCCCCCCAGCATCCCGATTGGGTGGGCCAGGGGATGAGCATCAGTGGAGCAGAGGATGGTGGTGAGCTCATCAGCTAGGGTGGGGCCAGGTGAGGTCAGGAGGAGGATTTTGAAATGTTTAACCAGTATTCTCCGAGATGTCAGATTCCAAACAATATACGCGAGGTATAAATGTAATAATCCTTTGATGAATGTATAACAATAAGAAGACATGTTTCCACAAAGCTCACAATGTCATGGAATAATTGCATTAATATCTTTACATTGAAATCAGCATAAGTTTATTCAGTCACCCAATGTTGATTTAAATGAACACAATAGCGCCTGTATTATAAAACTAAGTTGTGTTGCAATTTATCCAACTTTGCAATGCTTAGGACAACCTAAAGAACGGGCTAATGCTTGCCCCATCATTTATCTAAAGCAATCAACTGCTGAGCAAGCGCGAAGAAAGTCAGTCAACACAAAGCTTAGCTCCACATACTGACTGTATTATTTTGTCCTAGATCCGTTCTGGCTGTTAGTATTCAAGAAAAATAATTTTTGATGCAACTTCTGGAAAACGATCTGTAATTGCAATGGAGTACAAAAATGTGCTCATGCACACATCATCTGCGTTGATCTTTTGTCTCTCCTTTGATCAAAACCGAAGTATGTCTTGATGCAAGTAAACTGTTCTCAATTGGAAACAGGTGACCTGCAAAGTGGCAAGGTGCTTTCAAAAGGAGTCCACCACTTCTCACTTTACTTAAGCGCGACGTCTCAAGAAGGACCACAGCATCAACGGGGTGCCCTATTTTGTTTGCACAACAAATGGCCCTATTCAGGGTGAAAGGTCAAAGCGATAATCACATATATAAACACAACACTCTCTTAAGCAGCACTTTTGAAGTCCTGCTGCTTGACCTATCTGTTTCTGGCAGGTAAATGTTGGCTGTGCATACACAGAGACTATATCAACATTATTTGCAACACGATATTTTGACATACCTACAGTATATATATATATATATATATATATATATAGTTCATTGCGAGCTGATTAAAACCAGTTCATTATTGTCAGTGGACTATTCGATTCGTCCTTTTTTTCAGTGACCAGCTAATTGAATTAAATGTTTGTCCTTAGTTTCTCATGAGGCCATCGGCGTGAATAATAGGAAGAGCTCATCGATCTTGAAATAATCAGCACTCTCTCTTTGCCATTTAAAAAAACAAACAAAAAAAATAAACTTCAATAGAATCAGCAAAGACACATGTCCATTGACTGTGTGCCTGCGCCTGAGCAGTGGATGCAGAGGAGATCTTTGTGAGGCCTCGCGTATGCATCGCAGGAGTGAGCCCTATTAACATTTTTCAATTCATTAGCAAATGTTAATTGAAGTACAAGTAACTACCGTTTGTAGAAGCAGTTGCCATTTTGTTAATTAGGGCTGTGCTAAGAGAAGGTCATTTGACAAATTTGCGCGAATCCAATCACCATCGGTTACACTGGCACAATCGAGTAAGCTCTATTTTGAAAAGGTGCACGTTCCCAAAATCCATCCCAATTGTTCCAATTTTAAAAACGCAATATCCTACACAAAATAATGTAAAGGGAATTCATTTGTGCTGGGTCCAAACTGTCACTCATCAAAACTCATAATATATGTGGGTGTATGTATGTATGTATGTGTGTGTGTATATATATATATATATATATATATATATGTTTTTTTTTGTTTTGTTTAGTTTTTCATCAACCAAACTACAGTGCAACCAAATCAGAAGTTTGAGGTGATACATCATCTACCCCTCCATATTGTAATCCCCGATAATTAGATTTTGAGTGCAAATAGATAAATGATAAATAATATAGATGGCATGGTAAATATACACGTCCATCCATTTTCGACAGCACTTGAGCAAGCACACCCCTTGTGACTGGGCAAGAGGCAGCGTGCACCCTAGACCGGTTGCCAGCAAACCACAGGGCTACAGTAAACTCCTGCGTTCAACTCACCCGTAAGTATCCTAAAAGATGTCGTGTATCATAAGAAACTGCCTACATGGGTGGCACTGAGACAAGGAATTGAAAATACATGTGCAGCAATCCCATTGGACACTTTGACCAATGTTACCCAAGCTGTCGCCTGTAAATGTCTCAAAGCTAATGGCCACTACTTTCAGCACCTCTTGTAATTGGAGAGGCAACAGGTCACTCGTATTCTCATGATGTCTGAAAAATTTGGTATCAATACAATTATGATATTTATGCAGGTTCTCCCTTTACTGATGTCTGATGCACACAAAGAGGATCCACACAGTATAAAAAACAAACTGCGTGAGGTTACACAACATGTTTTTTATTCCAACTTGTCTGTTCAACAGATAAAAGCTGACACGCTACAATGCACTCTCACACATGTGCAAGCATGAAGACTTTGGTGCAGAGAATTAAACACATCCTCTCTAATTAATAACTCCTCTACCTTCTGACTGTGTGAGGCAAATACACCATGATCCCCTTGGCACTTGGCGCTCAGTAATCAGCACACAGGAAAGTCTGCCTTTGAAACATTAATTAGCAACAGTGATTTTTTTTTTTGTTCTCCATCTGACTCTGACGGCAAATAGCCTCAAAACAAAGTTACTTTTGCAATGAAACCTGACAATAAATATACAATAATTATTGGTGTATGTGCTTACGCATGAGCTAATTATTTGGATTTTAAATGTGTTGATTCAATGTGACAATATTGAATTGAGGCAGGTGCTCAGGAGGAAATTAGCATATGATGTTGATTTGTAGTCATCAAAAGTAGTGTTGCAAACAATATAAAATAAAATTAATTGAAAAGGCATTCAAAGAACAAAAACATAAATTAGCGTGTCAGCCATTAAAGCCCAAATTACCCCAAAGTAGAACTGGCTGAAACCACTGGATGTTGACACTGCTCCACTAATTAAATTATCCCTCTAATGAGTCAGTTCAACAACTTTTTGATTTTATTTCTATTCAGTACAACGACCGAATTCCCGAATCATAACACGAGAAAATGGGCGATGGGATGCTCTGAAATTATATCAGTCAAGCCATCCTTCCCTTGATTATTACTTATTTTTTGTCTATTCTGATAACAAAAAAACAAAAAAAGAAGATATAATGTTCAATTCACAAATGGCAAAAGATCTTGAAGCCACACACTCAACTTCTTATGGTTGTTACAACAACCGCCACCAAGTTCTCAAGCTGTGCAAGACATATTTAACTCATTCAGTACCAGCCATTTTCAGACTTGTATAAAAAAAAAAAAATAATGACTTTCAGTCTTGGAAAAAAAAAGCTAGGAAAAAAGAAAACCTAAGTACATGGGATTGAATGTGTGAAGTCTGAAAAGACATATAAATATGTCTTTGGGAGTGAATGAGTTAAATGCAACAGGGTCTTATAATCGTCAGGAAACAAACAAACAAACAAAAAATGTTCAAAAAAACCACTCAGGCAAATGAAAGCCGTTCTAACAAATTGGTCACAGCTACTTCCAGTGTCTTAAAGGAAGTTTCTACCACAATCATTTCTCCATGAGAACCCTCAGGAATAAGGTGGATCAAAAGCAAGCATTCACGATTTGGGGTTTTCAATTAACCTCACATTCAAATTATTGAAACGTGGGAGGAAGCTAGAGTCCGCAGAGAAAACCCACGCAAGCATGGAGAGAACATGCAAAGTCCACACAGGAAGGCCAAAGGCAAGATTCAAGCCCTGAGACTCTTCCTAGCAGACGTGTTTACCACTTGTTCACCGTGCTGCCTGTGGCCAACATAAAGAAAAAACAAATCAAACTGCATAGCAACTGTGCACCCTGAAATGTTGCATTTGCTGAATGTTATTTTGTGAAGTGGTTGCAGGAAATTAGATCATCTCGATCCAGCTACATTTTTTAAGCGGATTATAGATCTAAAATGTAGCTGGATCCAGATCATTTTATTTTGTGCAACCATTTGATGAAAAAAAAATTCAACACAGGATTTATTTCCAGTGTATATTATGCAATGCAATAGATCAACTTATCTTTCAACGGGTAGAACCAGCCAAGTTGACCACTATTAAATGTGAGTTCTGGGGAAGTCGTTCTCAAACCTTTTACAACAAAGACTACGTAAAAAATACTGAACCCTCCAGTAGGACCATTAGTAATGGTCCTACTGGAGGGTTCCCAGGGTTAATGTGGGTCATAATGGTCCATTATGACCCACATTAAAAATCAGTACAGTGGTCTAAGTGTTCACGGAAATAATATGATTGCAAGTCAATGTCACATTATTAACAGTTTGAGCTTTAACACTGCACTCAGCAGTGGTTCTACCAGTAAATCAGCCCGAGTACTACTAGTGGTACGAGTACCACACTTGGAGAATCGCTGCTTTAGTGTAAGATATATGATATTGTAAATCCGTCCGCTGTCTTCCTCATGTTCGTCTCTTATAAACGTGACTTGTCAAGTGTAGGCAAAAAGCCCCAAAAAAATCCAAAAGAAAAAAAACAAACAAACCCGGAATGAATCTTTTGATGAATGACGTCTTGTGCGATACACTGAACTCACTGAAGCGGGGTTTCAAATTTCAAAGCTTGAATTTGTCAAATTTTGGATCGCACCACTTCAGAGGCTTTCAACTTTGATTTCCTACTGTGCAGTATCTAAACTCTTCCACACTAGGCTATTGTTGCCTATCGCTTGAAATACGTATGGGATTGGGCTATTTGTGTGTCAATTATCTGGTGACCAGCATGTCTTCAGACTGCAGTCAATGTGACCAAAATCATCTTTCACTCTCTTAAGCAGAGTTGGCGAAGAAAGCATCACGGCTCGACTGAACCAAAGCCCGCTACTGCAAAGCCATAAAGGGATGGAAGAACGAGGAATTAGGAAGATTTTCTGTCTTCCAACTATCCCCTGCCCAAGCCAAATGATTGCTCTTTTTCTTTTTGTGTTCCTCTGTTTTGCTTTCTTTCCTTTTACTCTGGTGCTTATAATTTTTTTCTCTCCCTCTCCCTCACAGAGCATGATTGCATCCATATGGTCTCCCGGGATAGATGGGGTCAACACCCTACTTACTCACGCCACAGTGAGGCACTGACACTTGTGAGAAAGCCCTTACACGGGCGCGCGCGCACACACACACACACACACACACACACACACACACACACACACACACACACACACACACACAGACATAATGCATTAGCACCGTGATTGCCTCCATGCGGCAGGCCCACAGTGTGCAACCTCAGAGGATGGGCAATAGGATTATCATGCCAATGGTTAAATAAATGCATCATGAACACATGCACTATGTTCCACTGCAGTAATCCACCGCCTTCATTTACGGTTGGCCCCTGAGAAGATCTGGCATCAATTAAGTGGCGCTCACAAGAACGGTTCTTGATGGGGCCCTATGGATCCTTCTGCCTTCAATCCAGTCTTTTGTTCAGCGAGGCCCGGCGAGGTCATAAATTTGAACCTGAAGACAGCGCGCAAATTGCAGTCACACTTGTGAGTGAAGGGAATCAAGGCCAGGAGACAGCAGAGGAATTAGACTGCCCTCCACCAGTGGTCCACATCCTTCCCCTTTTCCATCTCGCACGCAAGACAACCTCGTCCACACACACACGCGCACACACGGACACAATCGTATGCACAAACACACAGTTGTGGCGGTTTGCCCCTGCGCGAGGAGCAAAAGATAAATGAGCCAACAACTGAACGGGCAGAGGCTCCCAATCGAGCACGGATGTTTTTTAGCCACCCAGGAAACATCCCAACAGCCGCAGCAAACACAAACCAGTCGGGCACTTGACTGTTCGCATATCACAGTCTTCATTTTTATTCCTGTGGTCCTCCCTCCCAGCTCACCCACAGTCTGTGCTGTCACAGCAAACACATGCACACACACAATATATATTATTGAAGGACATCGACAAAGTCTACGATAATGAACTCCTCCCTAGGACCTTGCAAGTGACCTCTGGGCATCTGATTTCCAGCCCCACATCTCTTATCACATCTGAGCTGTCACTCAGAAATTATGACAATATAACAATAGACAATGCATCTGCACAGACCCCCGCTGACACCGCTTGTATGCTACCTCCCAGTCAGGTACTGTTTATAGATGGCACATAACTCAACTCACACTGATTGCCGCTGACACGCTGGTCACCTTATGGAGGTCTTACCTTTAACTCCCTGCTTAGAGCTACAGGGGAGAGCACAGATCCCGCAGTCGTGCATAAAAAGGCAATGGACTGATGCACTCAGTGGCTGCATCAGCAGAGACATGATACCAACACATTAAAATGTAGCCATCCCTTTTCTTCTCGCTAAACAACGTAATCAGAAGATTAGAAACAGCTCTCAAGACAATGTAATACATTTAGACACATATGCAAAGAATGAACAGCATGAAATTGCAATGCTTACCGACCAAAGAAATAATGAGAGGTTTTCAAGCACTGTATTATATGTGTCTGAAAATTCAAAGACTTGTGTCACAAAAGATATATTGTGTTGACAAACACAAACTACAATTTTTTCTTTTTTTCCTTCAATGTGGAGCAGACGAGGGCAGTGAGAAGAGGGCGAAGTTGTAGCACGTCATCATGGCCACTCCACCATGGCAGCATCTGAGAGTTCCCGGCTGAGATTAACACGGTACTCACCCAAACCGACTGTGTAATTTTCTTCTCTTTCCCAGTCTTAAGGCGGTCACCAGGGTACCCATTTTGACGATGTGGATGGCATCAAGATGGCCGTGAAGACGGAGCTGCAGAGGATCCAGGACGAATCTCTTCAGGAGTGCAGGAAGGTGTGGCTGGGAAAGTGAGTTCCACTCAAAGAGGAAAAACTTTTATTTGTATATTGAATTTGAATTACAGGAAGTTGCTGGGTTTTACACATCCGACTTATCATGGGTGGGCACTCATTAAATTTTGCCTGTCCGTTGTCATTCTCCATCGATTTGTCATGGTCAGTCCATCATTATTTCAAGCAGACCAAGTATGTCGTCGTCATTCTGTCACTCTGGCATCGTTATTATAACCGCGCTTTCATCGTCGCTAAATTGCAGTCCATCGCCGATATTTTAGGACCTTCAGCCAATCCGTCACAGTCAGTACTTTAACTATGGTTCTGTCATCACTAAATTACAGCTCTTTTTTGTATGCTTTATGAAACAGATTATTGCAGTTTGTCACCACTATTTTTGGACTCTCGGATCTTCTTCTTCTTCAGCGGCGTCACGTTGGCGACAGCCAATCGGTGTTGTGAATCTACTTACAATGTCACAAGCACACAGCAGAGGTTGACATTTTTTCGAGAATCCTGCAGGTCACGGGAATCCCGTACGGTACGGTGCAGGATAAAAAGTTCACTCTTGTTTTTGGTTTTTTTTTAACAACGTCAAATGGCAGTTATACATTGAAATTCCGATTTATGAACAATTCATCTTATCAACAGCCTCTCGGAACCCGTTGTGCTTGTACCTTGGGGACTTCCTGTATAGTGGTACCGACTTGTGAGGTTTTTTTCACGTGGTAATTTGGTTGATTTTTGCTTTAAATTTCTCAGGATTTAGAGTTTTGATTAACCTATCATGCAATTTTTTCAAATGATAATGATGTGGGAGGAAGTCGGAATACCTGCAGAAAACCAATACACGCACAAGGAAAACATAGACAACTCCACACAGAAGGTCTGAGTCAACACCGATCGTCTTGACTGTGAGACAGACATTCTAATCACTAGCAACCCGTGCTCCAACATTATATATCACAGATGATATAGTGACCTGCTGTGCCTCATTGTTCTCCCTACTTGCAGTGATCTTTGGGACACCGTATGTGAGGCTTTAAACTGGCACCACTGATTAATGAAGACTCAGTTGCACTTTCCACAAGCAGGGAAAACATTTAATCTGGAGCAGGAGTGGTTTGCACAAGGGGCCGGAAGGTTAAACTTCTTTTAACCAGCAGTAATTCCGGATCCGGCTACAAAGTACTTTAACTCTCCAAGTATGGTCACAAGATCATAGGGGGGAGGTGGGGGGGCAGATTAGCACACCATCCCTTTTGACCAATTATGCGGGACGTATGAGTGAAAGGCCTTGAACTTGCAAAAACCATAGACTTAGCTGGAAACTTTGATTAGTCAACGATGACCACAACAAAGACAACCACAGGGGCTGCTGCCGTCATCTTTCACATACCATGTGAATCCGATGACACTCAGATCACAGGGGACTCCGGATTTTAACATCAACTACACAATTAGGTGTGACTACTGGGATAAGACTCGGAAGCTTTACAAAAAGGATTACAAAGGAAAAAAAGCAATGTGCTTATCTTTTATCATTGATTGTCATACAGGATGTTAATGAAACCAAATTTGGATACTTATCAGCATCATTTCGTAGACGTTTAATTGTTAACCGCCATTTGCCAGGAGAGTATGAACTACATTTCACATTTTCAAACATTTGTCATATTTCTAATATTTCACAGTAAAATGTCTAGCTTCATCAATGCCTCAAAGGTTATCTGAACTCTTTATCATATCCTTCTCTGGTGTACTTTTTGGTTTCAAAGTTATTATATTGACAGCACTGATAGCTTTAAAAATTCATCAGTTTTGAGGAAGAGTGGTGGAAAGTCTTGCCAATGACAAGAAAAGTTTTGGTGGTGGGAAATAAAACGGAAAGATTGGCATTTTATTACATATTTATCTCCATGTAGTGGATAATACATGCTGCATCCTGGTGTCTGGCAGTTGGTTTATCATGTGTGACATGCTGGGGGACAAACTGAACATCTGAGGGAACATTTGCTGTTTCATCCAACAAATCAAATTATCTTTAACCCCCTCAACATACCGTCAGTCAGACCTTGAGTTTTAAATACAGATGTGGAAAAAAGTGAAGTTTGGCTGCCTCCATAAGAGGGATATACACTTTTGAGGTTTGGCCAAAACATGAAACTGGAAGTAATGTCACTTTAAAAGCTACATGATAAATGGTAAAATGGTAATATTCCCATATGCGAATCCCATACCATTACATTTTGCAGTACGATGAAAGCATAGGCTAAAGTGCCGTTCTGTTTAATGTTTCATTACTGACTCGTGTTCTATTAGCAATGACTTCAACAACCGCTGCGTGACGACATATGCGAGGGGTAGATTAGATCACAATCTTCTTTTTTTTTTTTTCTTTACATCAACAGTATCAAATGATGGGAAGAGGATGGGTCAAATCTAACAAAACCCAGAGGCAAATTCTAAAAGAGGGAAAGTGATATACTGTAGGTAAGAGGTCAAATAAAAAGGATGAAATCACATATTAAGTGTTATGAATATACAATGTGGCTTTGTTTATATGAGGCGTTTGACTTACAACACTGCCTTCTCAAATTACATACATCCAGCCACCCGTCCAGGTGCTAAACCACTTGTCCCATACAGGGATGTGGGTGGGGCTGACATTGGCAAAAGGCGGGGTCACTCCTCATAGATCACCAGTCAATCACAGGCCTCAGGCTTTAAGAGTAATGGGCTTTCCTTGTCCAATATATACACGTGGTACTTTCACTCTGAAGAGACGTACACACACATTCATGCCAGCTGAGCACCGGGGAATCTGATAGAAACCAAACCATGCTGCTGATGTTCTCAAGGGGAATGAGGAACGTGACACACCAATGCGACTCTGGTTACACGGTAACCTAATCCACAAAAAGTGTAGAGACAGACTGACTCCCATAGATTGAGAGAGACACTGTGCGAGAACGACACACCATCATGCACGTCCGCATCAACTACTTTATCTCCAAATAAGTGTCAATATTTGCGTCAAACAGCAGCTGCTACCAGATGAACACGATCGTTCTTGACCACCCTGCCAATGTCACATAATATCAGCTAAAAGGAAGTTCAAGGAAAGGCCTTTAAATATTCATCAATCTATCATCATTATTGACATGTGAAGGCCAAAGAGGTCATTTAAATAATTCCACTGATCAAAACTAATTAAATCAAGAGTTGACATGTTGCGCTGAAATTAGTAGCATGTAATAAATACACCACAATTACACATTCAATCTACTGAGTACTAGTATGTGATGGGAACACGAAGCTTCAAATTTGCTTTATGAAACAGTTGTATTTTTTTTGTCTCCTCGAAATGGCACCCTCGGTCCAACATTGGGCTGAAAGCAGACTGACTTGCCAATTCTTAAAACCTTTTATTTAAACCAACAGTGCCATCCAGAGGAGTCACAAAATACAACAACTGGTTCATGAATCATTTTGAAGCTTCATTTTCCACGAGTACTGTTGGTCTTTGGTTCACGACAGAGGTACAAATTCGAATTTGTATGTAATTTGTCTCTCAGAATGTGCTATAGTCAGTCACTTAATAACCTTTATGCAAGCGTATGGTCATGATCACAGAAAATATATCTACTTTAAATGCAATCAATCCATCCATCCATCCATTTTCAACACCACTTATCCTGAACAGGGTCGCGGGGAGTTGCTGGAGCCTATCCCAGTTTGACTTCCGGCGGAAGGCAGACTACACCAGTCAATTACAGAGCACATATAGAGACAGAAAAAGATTCACACCCACATTCACACCGTCACTGAGTGGGAACCAATCCCACGCTGCCCGCACACGTCCGGCATGTGTACCACTACATCATCAGCAACATACTTGAAATGTAAAAAAAAACAATCTAAGAAAACAACTGTAATTACAGTGCATGCTTTATGTACCTTTCTGATGACATATTCTTACACCACTGTCCAAATGAGTTCATTGTGCACCCTTTGTAACATGCATTGTGCACTTGTAAATTGCTGTGGAACGCAAGCAGAAAAGGATTTTGAGCAAATAATTATTACTTAATAGCTCTTGAAGCCAGGAATTTTAGAAAGTACAGTATTGCAATATTATGTGTCCATGATGGCGTAGTGGTATCCGACGTGGATTCAGTTACCACTCAGACGATATACAGGATATACTGTCTAATTTACAACTTGCATTCTGAAATATTTGGGTGTGATTGCAAAATATTTCTTTGAAATACATTAAGATGATATAATTGGAATACACAAATAGTTTTTGCTACCGTATTTTCCACACAAAAAGGCGCACTGGATTATGAGGCGCACCTTCAATGAATGGCCTATTTTGTCATTTTTTTCATATATTGGACGGACCGCATAATAAGAGGCGCACCTTCAATGAATGGCCTATTTTGTCATTATTTTCATATATTGGACGGACCGCATTATAAGGCACAATCTACAATGCATCCACTAGAAGGAGCTACGCTCAAGGAAATGCCAACAGAACACTACACTACACTATACCCTGATTTGTATAGCGACGATCAGATGTCAGAAAAACCTTTTTAATAAAGGAGCGACACAGTTCACTTAACCAACAGCAAGTTATAACATTGACTCGTTAACGTTGAACTCTCTTGCCACTGCTCTATTTCCAAGTCCAATTACCCCATGGGGATGAATAAAGTTTTCTGAATCTGAATCTGAATCTGAATCAACTGCGAAACCGATCACCTTAAGTTTGAACTCTGCGTTGTAAGCATGTCTCTAGCAAGGAGCTATTTTGGGGTTAACTGTAAACATGTCTCTAGCAAGGAGCCATTTTGGGGTTGACGTATTACCGTAATGACTATACACAAGGCGCATCGGATTTTAAGGTTGTGAACTTTTAAGAAAATGGAATGCTTTTAGGTGCGCCTTTTAGTGCGGAAATTACGGTAATACTTCAGTACAAGCCAAAGGAAAAGAAAAAGAAGAGTTGACACAGTGAAAGAAAAAAATGTTTATCTTTGAGTTCAAGTTTCAAGAGGCGCTCATCATCAGGGGAACTATTTGCTAAAACAAGCAGGGAGATGAACTCAAGCTTTAAGGCACATCTACTTTAAATGAGGTAAAGCTGAGAACGTGAGCAAGGAAGATGAAGAGAGATGTTACAGATGACGCAGATAAAATCTCTTTTAAACATTAATCATATTCATCTAGTCCGAAAGCGAGAAAAGGCATCTTCCTAATTTTTCCCTTCTGTTGTGTCTTTGCTTGTTTTATTTCACTGTCTTTGAAAAAAGGTGGATGAGACGGTAGGAGAAGGAACACCGGAGAGCGAATGGGGCCAACTCTGGGTAATGATGATTGCCTGAGCCTGAGGAGAACAAATAACACCATAAAATGGAGCTCTCTGCCTGTGAACCCGAGCCTTTGTTATATTTCTGATTGAGTGACCCCATTTAACCTTCACATAATGTTTGATAAGGTGAGAAGAGGTTAAATAATATGCGCCGGCAAGTGAAACACACGGCTTAGGAATAAAATGTCCACATTCTCACTCTTAATAAATGCAGGTCTCTTTCACTCACTGAAGGCAGCAACATATATTTTCCATATATACCAGACAGAAGCAGTGGAGCATGTTCCCATTACACCGATGGGAAATAAAAATAGGGACAATGAGGATTATGGTGTCAGTGCCCTTTTTGCAGCTATAACTTTAGACAGGGTTCAAATCAGGACTTTCGAGTCATGCATCCCTTCAGGAACTTTGTTTCTTTCACTCGGGGACATGATTAAATGCTGGACCAGAATAGGCTGATTATGAATAAGAAGTGAAACATCTGACTGCATGACAAATTAAGAGGTGTGCTTAATACTTGAGTGTGTCTGCTTTATGTCTTTTTTTTTTTTACCCTTTGTCGGCATCTTTGTTAGAAGAACTACAAAAGCCATAATCCACATCAGGTTGATACGAGACAAGAAAGGCCTGATGCATGTGCGAGTGGGACCGAAGGGGCCGAAGAAATGTGTGAGTTGTTACCGTAAGATCACAAACATTTAAATAACACCACAGCCCAACAAAACAAAACTAATCCCAGACACGCCATCTCCAACTCCGCACCAGACGCCTCAGTTCTCTTGAGATGATGCTGCGCTCCTGTTTCTCCTCGCCTCTGAACGGGCTTCATCGATATGACATGCTTGTCACGGGTGCCAACACCGTGATCACCTTAAGTTTGAACTCTGCGTTGTAAGCACGTCTCTAGCAAGGAGCCATTTTGGGGGCGATATTACCGTAATGACTATACACAAGGCGCATCGGATTTTAAGGTTGTGAACTTTTAAGAAAATGGAAGGCTTTTAGGTGCGCCTTTTAGTGCGGAAATTACGGTAATATTTCACTACAAGCCAAAGGAAAGGAAAAAGAAGAGTTGACACAGTGAAAGAAAAAAATGTTTATCTTTGAGTTCAAGTTTCAAGAGGCGCTCATCATCAGGGGAACTATTTGCTAAAACAAGCAGGGAGATGAACTCAAGCTTTAAGGCACATCTACTTTAAATGAGGTAAAGCTGAGAACGTGAGCAAGGAAGATGAAGAGAGATGTTACAGATGAAGCAGATAAAATCTCTTTTAAACATTAATCATATTCATCTAGTCCGAAAGCGAGAAAAGGCATCTTCCTAATTTTTCCCTTCTGTTGTGTCTTTGCTTGTTTTATTTCACTGTCTTTGAAAAAAGGTGGATGAGACGGTAGGAGAAGGAACACCGGAGAGCGAATGGGGCCAACTCTGGGTAATGATGATTGCCTGAGCCTGAGGAGAACAAATAACACCATAAAATGGAGCTCTCTGCCTGTGAACCCGAGCCTTTGTTATATTTCTGATTGAGTGACCCCATTTAACCTTCACATAATGTTTGATAAGGTGAGAAGAGGTTAAATAATATGCGCCGGCAAGTGAAACACACGGCTTAGGAATAAAATGTCCACATTCTCACTCTTAATAAATGCAGGTCTCTTTCACTCACTGAAGGCAGCAACATATATTTTCCATATATACCAGACAGAAGCAGTGGAGCATGTTCCCATTACACCGATGGGAAATAAAAATAGGGACAATGAGGATTATGGTGTCAGTGCCCTTTTTGCAGCTATAACTTTAGACAGGGTTCAAATCAGGACTTTCGAGTCATGCATCCCTTCAGGAACTTTGTTTCTTTCACTCGGGGACATGATTAAATGCTGGACCAGAATAGGCTGATTATGAATAAGAAGTGAAACATCTGACTGCATGACAAATTAAGAGGTGTGCTTAATACTTGAGTGTGTCTGCTTTATGTCTTTTTTTTTTTTACCCTTTGTCGGCATCTTTGTTAGAAGAACTACAAAAGCCATAATCCACATCAGGTTGATACGAGACAAGAAAGGCCTGATGCATGTGCGAGTGGGACCGAAGGGGCCGAAGAAATGTGTGAGTTGTTACCGTAAGATCACAAACATTTAAATAACACCACAGCCCAACAAAACAAAACTAATCCCAGACACGCCATCTCCAACTCCGCACCAGACGCCTCAGTTCTCTTGAGATGATGCTGCGCTCCTGTTTCTCCTCGCCTCTGAACGGGCTTCATCGATATGACATGCTTGTCACGGGTGCCAACACCGTGAAGGAAGCTGAGCAAATGCAGAACCAATGAGTCTCGAGGCATCCTTCAGGGAGCTAACTTGGGGTCTGGGACATGTTTGAACTCCCTGGCCTCGGCTTTTGGACCCTGAAAATGTTAACTCGCAGAGGTTTACAGTTAATCCCCGGGGGCATTCGCAAACGTGAGAGGTGAAAAAACGTGAACTGAATAACAATCTTAGAAGGTTAGGTTAGCTAGATGCCTTATTTTTTACGAAATCCAAACAACCGCGCACATGCATCTCTATCTTAGCAAAAAAATAAACCTCAAAACTGTTTCGAAATGTACGAAGCATCTATGATTTAAATATTATTATAATCAAGCCTGCATTCACGTACACCAAGCGCATGGCTTCACCTTTTGCAAAAAATGCCAGAAGCAGACAAGTTTTGGCAAAGGCATCATTTTTATCCCTTCTCCAACTTTCCATCCACTTCAAGAGTAGAATACTTCATCTGCCTGATGTCTTCACTTAAAGTACTTTCCGGCAACAAATCAAAATGCAAATCGCGTAGGCAAAAATAAGACGTTTAAATTGTTGTTGTCGGTCGCTAGGAGATAGTTGCCCTCTGAGTTTAGTGGCCGTTACTCTAATGCTCCTAATTTGTGTGGGAGAGCAACATCCGTGTAATTACAATAATCTTGTGCGTCCCAAGGTTGGATGGAGATGTTGCGTCATGCCATTGGTCATGGAGAAAAGCAGCACGGAGGGGAATTATGAAGATGCTGACAGAAAGCACATGTTAAATGTTTGCTTTGTTTTTTTGGTGAGTGAATGTTGGCAATTCATTTCGGATAAAGTTTGTGATTGCAATCAGATCGGCATTGTTGCATCCGCGTGTGCATCATTAAACTTTTATGCGACCACACAAGTTACCAAGAAGTTACACCGTGGCACAAACAGCACAATGCAAGACCTCATCGAGCATCTGGCAAATGGCCACAAGCAGTTTAGAGACTGACAGTAGAATAAAACACAGCTTCAAATCAGGTACCAAATAATCACTCTGGTTGTTGGATTCACCTGGCGCTTTAAGAGGGGCGGGGCTGCCACTGACACGTGACAGTTCGCGCGACGTATAAAACGCAGCATCTCAGTTTGTTTCGTTAGTGAAACACTCACTTCGTCGTCGGCATGGTCCAATGGTAAGCTACGTGTGTGTCCGTTTTTCTTTACCAGATATGTAAAGTTACCTTTTAGATTCGATCACGATCGGTTGCTTTGTTTGTCTGCTTTGCATTGTGTCCGTTGTGCTTTATGTTTGCCGCATCGCTATGCAATCACAGTCAGTTACCGTTCGCAATCGGCAGTTTAAACAGCGTGGGCTACAGTGTTGCTAGAACAGTGGTGTCTTGATTTAGCTCGTTTTTTTGCATAATTGTCATGTTTGTCCGGCTGCACTGTGATGTTTAAACGAAGTAAATTGCGTTGCAGCTGGGGTTAATCATGCCGGCGCTCCACTTCCGGGTTTGACCATTGGGACTTGTAGTTCTTTTGTTCATTCCACTTTATATGTTTGTGTTGTATGGTTTCTTACGTTTAGAATAATGAATAATGATGACGATAATAATACATATTGAACTCATGGGTGATTAAATTATTTATTAAGCGTATTGTTAAAATAAAGGTATTAATGTCAATTATATACATATTTACATTGTGATGCACAAAGTAGATGTATTCATTTTATTGCATTTATGTGTGCTTTAGGTTATTACCTGATACTGCTTCTGTTACAACTGCTACTGCTTTAGAATACTGATTTGCTGCTGCTACTACTTCTGCTGCAAAGTGCTCCAATAAATCATCAAAAAAGTACAGAACGAGTAATCCTTCCATGCTGACCGACGATCCCTTTTCAGAGGGCCGTGAAAAACGGAATTAACTGAACACTGGTATTAGAAAGGCCACCATGTAACAGAACCTTAATGGCATTTTTAATTAGATTTACGTTGGAACATAAATTGAACACAATCTGTTCAGGGCCACTGGTCTCCCTCTACTTTTTTCGTATTTACAATATGTTGTTTCTCATGGAAAATAATCAATACCAAAATAATCCAGGGCTCATTGAACTCATCTTTTAACTATACAGTCATTGCGATATTCCTAACTGTGATGCAAGTAACGAGGAGTAATATCACGCATTTTTTTTTTTAAACAATTTAAATCACTCCCCTGGTGTTGTAATAACATGGCTTTGGCATGTCTTCATTCATCAATATACCTCAAGGGTCAAGATTTTTTTTATTTTTTTTTTTGTTAATATAAATTCAACAGTTTTTGTCAAGGTGAAATCTGATCTGTCTCAGGCCTCATCCACACCCATATGTTGCGCCATTGGCAAGCTTGGTTTGCGGACTGAATCATTCCATTGCGTTCTGCCCGGCGAATGGCCGTCTCCTCTTCTTCTCCACCCATCGAGTTTTCAGAGGCCAGATACGAGCTTCTGCTTGCGGAAGCAGAGGCCAAAGCTTGGAAAACAAGCAAACACTCAAGACAATGAAAGCATTGTTGATGAGCTAATCTGTGAACCCCACAATATCATTGCAGCTCTGCTTACCATGCTAGAAACCACCATTGGCTAATTTAATCCTATCCCCCAAAACACACACTCTTAATGCAAGCAACCAAAGAGATTTTGTGGCATTATCACTTTAGGAGGTAACATGTAGTCAACAAACACCAAAATACACTTTTCAATTAATGTAGTGCTGTGCCGCATGACGTAGCTAAACACAAAATATGCTGTGGGGAATTTGCATGCTCTCCCAGTACTTGCATGTTTTTGTTTTTGTTTTTTTCCAGGTACTCTGGCGTCCTCTAACATCCAAAAACACACCCATATTAACTTAAACACCAATAACGTGTCCTAATGCGGACAAGTGGTATAGAAAACGGGTGGATAATTTATCACCCTAGTGAAAAGACAGGGCTAGGCCAATTGCATAATGTGAACACACAGTAAGCATTTTGTATTTGAGGGTGTCATGGTTAACCAAACATATACAATGGTTAGGACAATTGATAAGTATTGATGTCATAGCATGTTGGTGAGTGACCCAAACATATTGCCTAGGTCAGACGGCTAATTACTCTCCTTGTATAAGGAAACGTACAAGAGACATGTATCACTCGTTTACTGAGGAGGGAAAGAAAAAAATCTTCCTGGCTGAAAATGGCACTCAAGAGCCAAATGCAATTAATTGATAAACGCCAGGACGTGATGTGCTGTCAGATAATATGGAAGTGCTGCAAAAGAGCGCGCTGGGGCGTGAATCAAAGTCAGAAATATGAATTAAGAGACCGTTGGTGAAATACCATTAACCTAGAAAAGCCCTCAACTGATAGAGGAGGGCAACATCGAGACTTTTAGCCCTTGAGCTTATGGCAGAGTCTGCAAGTCTTCCATGACGATTTAAAAAAGCAATTATGATCACTTCTGACAGTGACGCTTGACATTCCAACAGCAAGATGTTGAATTTGAAAACTATCATTAGGGGTGCGGTACATGTGTTTTGACTGCATGATTACTGTATATACATGTCATGATTTATCATCATGATGACATTTTTCGGAGACTTTATCGTACTTTTCTTGGGTTGGTCGTTTTGTAAATAATGTGTACATGCCAGCATGACACTATGTTTTTCCATAATGTTCAGATGCATTCATCGTACGAGGCGCCATCAATGACCTGGGAAAGCCTAAGATCTCTCTATATAAGGCAATGGGAGCATACAGTTTAGATGAAACCATTTCCAACAACACCCCCCCCCACCCCCCCCCAACACACAATAAAACACACACAAAGGGACACACACATCCTATGCCTCCATCTTGCTGTACAGATTCCCCTGGTTTTGATTAATCTCTGCCGTCAAGGGGGGAAGTTCCTGTGTTTGGGTCCCGACAGGCAGGTTGCCCATTCCACATCTGGAAGCGTTAGCCCTGTCGGCCATCTCTAGACAAACACACACACACATAGGCACACATGCATGCTCGCATACCCCCCTCCACACACACACTCACGCACACATACACACACTCTCAAAAAGACTGTTCCCCCAACACACACACACACGTGTGCCGGTGAGCCTGATTAGATCTTTGCCAGTTTTGCGAAAGTTTTGCTTTGTTCTTAATTCTGAAACCGACTTTTCCAGGTTGTAATTTTACGATGCTAATTTGACTCGGCTAGCTTTCGCAAGACCCTTTTGACTTCTTATTCCAGTGCGCATCTCCTATTTTGAAATTCTTGTGATAGTAAATCAGTCGACAATGAACTTGTTTTAACTGGCATTTGCTTGAGAAAGAAGCTTTGTGAGGTTGTCACCAAAAACTAAATTATACAGATTAATGTCCGGTTGAACAGAACAAAGAATGGAGGCGCCAGGTAATATATCATGACCATATCCTTTGTTTTCTCAGAATGATTTTGCAGGAAATACCCCAAAATACAAGCACTGAATTATGCTCAAACTGGACAATTTCCCAAGAAAATGAGCATCACAGGAAAATTATATTCTTTGCCAACATTTACAAATAGTTAGGGTCTGTATGTCAGCGCTTATTACTGTACAGGATTATCAAAGAATCATTTAAAAAAGGCCTTTACATGTAACCCAAAGTAGCAGTTGTGATAGTAGTGTCGTTATTGTACATGACTTTTCTGAATTCTGAGCTGGACAGGTTCTCACTTTGCACATACACTGGCTGAAAAACAAAATATGGGCATGCAATTAGGTAAACTATGGATGGATGGTTACAAATAGTATTAGACTGATAGTGATATATAATATATGAATGATGAATTACATTACACTAGCGTGTATCGTGTGGGGGGACAGTTGATATTCGTAATATGTAAGATGAATATTGCACATCAAATGTCAAGTATCTTTCGCAAAACCACTCACAGCTTGCAAAACTTAAAGCACCAACACTACTCTGTACTGACTTTGTAATTTTGGAACACAACTCCTTGCTTTACACTCAATTTCCAAATGATCAACACACTCCTGGCGGAGAATGAGAGTGTGGGGGTGGAGGTGGGGGGGATGTTCCTGTGTACGTTTTGACATGGAAAAACTCAGTTTTGTGTTTGTGTTGATGTTTACAGTAAATACAAGAAACACTTTGACTAAAAATACTTGAAATTGGGTCCATGTGTGGTTACAGCACAATGACAAAAGTATGACCTCAAAGTGACAGCCTACCTTGTGCAGTGAGAGAGAGCAAAAGCCAGATGTATTTTTCATTCTTCCCATCAGTGCGCAGTTTGGCGCATTGCATGCTTACTAACGTCTTACGGCATCCACGTCTTCTTCCTCTGGCTCCTCTAATTCTCACTCTTCCTGCTCCCTCCATTGTACCCCAAACCGACAGCTTACCTATGTCTTATTTATAGTGCTCAGGCTGATTGCAAAGCGAACTAATTATCTAAAACATTTTCCTCCTGCAGACAGTGGGGCCAGACAGTTGTCAGAATAGTGTAAAAGCCATAAATGTGTCGTTTTGCAAGGAGTGTGTTGCTCATTTGGAAATTGAGTGTAAAGCCCTGAGTTGTGCGTCACAAAATTACAACCTCAGTTCAAAGCTGTCCGTGTGTGTGCGCGTGGTTTGCGAAAGATACTAGTTTGAGAAACATTGCTATAAGGATCATTGGTTGAGTTTAAGCATTCAGAAAAGACTGTTAGCAAGACGTATTAGCTTTTGCAAGAGAACCACGACGTTCTGCCATTTTGGGGAAAAGTTTACTTATTTGTGTGAAGCATTTTGCATTAAAAAAATGTGTTTAAGTGATCGGAAAAACCTAAGTTTGCAATTGAATTATAACTGTTTATTAGAGATACAAAACATTAGAAAGAAGGGGGGGGGGGGAATCTCACCAAAGCCAAGACAAGTGTTATTTACAAAGTCATCACATACCTGACAGGCTGTGTATGTCCTTGTATGCAGATCTCAGACAATAACTTTCACCAAATGCAATGTCATCAATGCAATAAATCACTATGTAAACAGACAGCAGCTGAGCTTCAACACAGGCAGTATTTACAGACCGAGCCTTAGTTTAAGGAGTCTGACTGGACTCATTGTGTGTCATGGAACATGCTTTACTAAGTCAACTAACACGTGAAATCATATTCTGTATGTGTGTGTCCAACATTCTTTCCTTTCCTGCTTTGTAGGCCGTTCAGAACTGTGTAACTAACTGCACATATGCTTATTTATGTGACCAGAGACGACCTGTGCCTGAACTTCAGCAATGAAGTAACACTGCCGCTTAGTGGACAGACATCAGAATGTACCGCATGGCCGTGACTACTCGCTGACACGGGCAATTTTATGCCAACCGTGCTGCACTTTGTGAGCTGCAGCGTGGGGACACAACATCGAGTATCCAGAAAAAAATCATACAAACATCTCTCGATAGATATTCTGAATCTGAATCTAACAGCTAGTTGTCATATTGACACTTTATCCACAGGATGATTACGATAAGGCCTGACAGATGAGCTACTGACTCAATTTTCTGTCATTTCCATGATGACCCTCAACAAAATTGAAAATGACTGATGCAGGGGCGGAGTTATGTGGCAGCCAAGGGTGGCATGGCCTGGTCACTCGCTGGCCACCCTGCTGTCCACCCGCACATCAAGAAGGAAGATTTTGATAGCTGCGACTTTTCTGCCATATTCACATGGACGCTTTAGACTCTGATACTCTTCCACAATTCATTTAAACTCACTGGATATTTAAAGACTGAACTTACAATTGATCTAAATGCAAACTTTAAAAGAATATGCCTTCAGTGAATAACATTTGATTGTTACAGTTAATGCCAACCAAAATTATTCCTTTGACACCATTGCAAGGAAAAAAAAATATTGCCCAACACACTCATAAATAGAACCAGGAACATACCAACGTAAAAATCAATGTTTAGAATTGTTGTAGGGCGTCTGTGACAATTGATTATTCTGATTGGCTTTTAGCTGGTCAATCAGTGCATGAGATGGAACGACACTGTGATATTACTCAAAAGCTAAGCAACAGCAAAAAAAAAAAAAAATGGCATTATCTCACACAAAGTAAATTAAGCCGAGCAAATCATTACTTGTTACTTCCATTTGACCCTGCTTGTAAATTGAGTGTGTTGGGGAATGTTCTGTACTGTATATGAGTGTATTTTATTTGATAAAACATTGACTGTGGATAGTGTGATAAACAATGACTTCTCGGTTACAGAGGAGGTGCCAAGGTGCATGAGAATAACATGCATGTGCATATGACCACCCCTCAGTGAGATGTTGTCACCCTAATACCCAACTGAGAAATTTCTGGCAGAGGTGGGCATGTCATGTGACCCATACCGGAAGCAATTGTTTACAAAATGTTCTTGAAATAAATAATTTCACCTTGATTAACAGAAACCCATAACCATTTTTTTTGTTTGGGGGATGGGGGGATTATATTGTTGCCACTATTTATGGTCGTTAATCCTTGTTGCCAGACCTACCTGTACCATCAAAAGAAAAACAAGAGGAAAAACAAAGGGGGCCTTGCCCTCCACTCGGTGACACGAATAAATACACATACATAAAGTATAAGAGTCAAATCGAATGTAGATTTCTGTTGTCGTGGCAACCAGCGCGTCTGCAAATTAAATTGTGGAACGTAACAGTGGGAATATTTCGACTTTAATTTAATCCCATTTGAAACATAAAGTATGCTTAATGTTTCAAATGGGATTAGAGCTGACGTTTGTGGCGATAGTAATAATTCAGACACACAGATGGTGCATTCGTGACACGCGTCAATGACGTGACATCATCTTTAGCAGATGTCTCCAACAAACGAGGACACCGAAGAGTCTATTGTAGTTGCTTGGCCGGTTATTTACCACTGGTGAGTAACAAAAGTAAAAAAGAATTGGGAAAACTCTCGACTTCATGTCAAGGGAAATAATATTAGTGTGTGAGGCGGGGCTTGTGCATATTGATGGCTGCATACAGCTGCGACCACCCACGTTGACGTGACCATTCCCGTTGGCTCATCCGTTGAATTGCCCAAAATCATTTCTACCTCCACCCCTCCCCCCTCGCTCCTTTGTCATCTTGTCCCTCATTACTAGAATTTCTGGTGGGAGGTGCTATCATGTCAACAGGGGAGCAAGGAGCGATGACCTCAGAATGGCTAATAGAGGAATGGTCAATGCAGGCCGTTCAAAGCGACCCCGGTTTTTATTCACCCCCGTGAACAAAAACAAGACATGGGCTGCGTGTTTGGGTCAGTGAAGAAGGAGTCCGTCAGTGACAGACTGAGAAGATCCATTGGTACTGATCCGGTTACTGTCGATTCCAGTGACGGCCGAAAACCCACTTCTGTTGGTGCATAGTCCGTCACTCAAGTTTCCCGTCATTCGTCATTCATCAGCAATACAGGTGTCCGTCAGTGACAGACTGATGGACCTTTCATCAGTACTGACGGAATGCCCACATCAGGAGGATGGATGGATGGATGGATGGATGACAGTCACTGACGGTGGAGTGACTCCACCGTCAGGCGAGTGGACCATTCCCACACTTTTTCTCCACTGTTGTCACCCCGAGACTCGCATCTTCCTATTGTTGAAAAGCCACGACCCATTTTATAGAAGAACAATCAAGCACTTTTTGTTGAAAAATAGCCTCTTAAAAATACATTTGTTTCGTTTTTAACCTCAGTTTCAAATGAGTTTGCCATAGCACCAAAAGCATATCGCTAGCTGAGTTGCTCGCTCGCTAGTTGCTGAGCTGCGGTGTATTTGTTTACAGAGTCGTGACAAGTCAGTAACATTTCCTGATGCTTCCCCAATATTGTGGGTTCTGAAAAAATCTGAATACAAATACAGGAATTTCTCCTTGCTGTCCGCAACCCACTTTTGGGTCCCGATCTACCACTTGAGGACCATTGCACGACACTGTAGTAGTTCACTCGCCTAACTTCTGTGCATGCAACGCGTGAGTTCAGTTCCCCACTCAGTAACAGTGTGAAGGTAGGTGTGAAAGGTTTTCGGTCCCCCATATGTCCCCTGTGATCAACAGATGTCCAGTCCCGGGTGTAATTTGTCCCAAGTCAGCTGGAATAATTTCCAGCAACGGTGAACTGGACAAGGTAGATAGAAAATGGATGGATGGATTCATGACTCAGAAGGGATTAAAATCAATAACACCAATAATAACGCATCTAGGGATAAAAGATAAAGACAAAAAAAATGGTGGTGGAATCATAACACTCCAATTATCGCTCTCACACGTGCTGCGGTAATAATTAGAAGCAGGTTGCAGCGGATTCAGATGGAAGGTGTCTTAATTTGAATTGCCAGTGAGGAGCAAAGTTTGCTTTGAACTTTGAACATGCTTTTTACAGTGAAGTCACCCCAGACAGACGGGTCCTTGGGCACTTTGGCTGGAAAAGGATTATAAGAGCGAACGGATTGGTGAACAATCGAAGGTGATGACACAGACAAGCAGAGCAAGTGGGACAGACGCAGCGGGGGAACAATGAAGTAAAAGCAGAGGACGATGTCGGTAAAGTGAAATTGGAGATCAAGGAGGCAGCAGATGGAGGAGCGAAAGAATGTGACCTGCCAAGTTGCTCGTGGCACCAACCGCCTGGGCAGACAGCTATGTACAGTCGAGAGATAAAAAAGAGCATGGAGGCTCGCTGCGGCAGATGTATTGTGCTAGCGAGATGAGAAAAGAGAGGTAGCGAGACTGGTGTAAAGACGAAATAAGTTGGCGCTAAATGAAGACATTAAAAGAAGGAATTTAGTGAAATAACAATTTAGAAGGAGAGCCAGTGAGAATGTCTAAGATGGAAGACAAGGAGAGCGAGCAGAACTCTAAAAAAGGGAAGCAGGAGAGCAAGGGAGAGGCCACAGCTTGCCTTCCTCCGATTCAGCTGTGGAACAATCGTTGCCTATCAGTCTGTCAGCACCTACAGGCACAGAGGGAGTGCGAGACCAGGAGTGACAGGGCACTGGCATCAATAAGCTATTGTCTGTGCATGCGTGTGCGCCATCTCATTAAAAAGTTCTTGTATGAGCAAGAGTTGGAACCCAAGGAACCATCAAGTCTGTACACAAGGAATGCTCACATGTATTGAATCTTTTGTCACACCGTTGATTGCAGCATGTCAAGGGTGGCAACACACGCGCATAACACACATTGATTGCTTTTAGGGTATTGCAGAAAAAAAAAGTCAAGCTGCTGTGGAAGTACATTCACACTTACATAATATTCCTGCAAGAGCACCACTGTGGTTCAATTTTTTTGCAAAGAATTGCAGCATTCGTACAAAGATTCAGGGACTCCAAATGTTGTGCCTTTGTGTGCATCGTAGTTGTTTACCTACTTCGGCTATGTACAGCAAAAGGGAGAAAATGTTCGAAGCACTTCTTGTTATGAGGCAGATTAGTTCTACACCATTGTAAATTACCGTACAGCAGCAATTATAAACATATTGTAAAATGAATCGGTACTGACAGTGTGGATCAAATTTGTGTATTGCCCACTTCCCCAAATTAGTGGCATCCACCCAAAAGGATTTTGTGCCCCAATTAAATGTCTAGATGTCTGTATTGAACTTTAGGATGACAGATGTCCATTGAGATGGATGCTACCACAACACACGGCACAAATCATGTTTGTCTCGTGAGGTTCCTCGACAGGTTATTATCTTTGAAAAGGCTGAACTTTTGGAAATGGCATTTCATTGGATTTCTTTCCGTTTTTCAGGTGTTTCTAATCAAGTGTCTGGCTCTTGAAATTACTTAACGGTAGGAAAAACATGAATCCACAAACTACGTCTTAGGTTTGAGGAGTTGTAAAGACTTGAATTAGTTAAATACACATTGCACAACTATCCACACTAATCGTTAATGGGAAAATGCGGGTTGACTATCCTTGGTCCAAATGAGCAGAGATGTGCATTCTGTCCCTGGGACAGAACGGTTCGCCCATTTTGGGGATGGAGGATGCGAAGTATTTATTTATTGATTGAATGAAGGACGGATTAAGCAAGGACGGAAGTGGGTTTTCGTCCGTCTATTTAATTGCCCCTAATCGGGTTTTGTACCTTTGGATACCCAATTCTCTAAGGACTGACACAAACATGCCCAGCCTATCTTACATGTGTAATCTGCCAATACACTACTTTAGACGGAATGTGACGCGCCGTTTGTGTCGTGCGTGTTCATTGTGTTTTTTATGGGGGAGGGAGTGACTTCACTTTTGCGGAAGCGCTTTCAAAGGAAGAGGACGGACAGGGACGGAGGACGATTATTGTATGAATGAGAACAGAGGGATGATGACAGAAGGCTGCTCATGAGGTCAGAGTACGGACTGGCAAAATAGGGCCAAGTGCCTGTAAAGAAGCACGTCTTTGGAAGTGTAGGAAGTGTGGCAGACACGACACAATAAATCCCAAAGGGAATCATTAAATGGTACAATGATTAAACCAGCCAGTCTGACCATGAAAACTCTTGACATAACTTTGAAATCACAATTATAATGTATTCCCACAGTGACATATTACTGATACAGTATATCCAAATGCCTTTTTTTTTTTTTTTTTCACAGTTGCTCACTCTGGAACACTACTTGTTCAACATGTTCCGGTGCTACAGTGGGAAATCATGATATGCTCACACTGTGTTCATAGTCTCTCAGTCTCATACCTTATGCAATCTGCTGTTGACTCTATTTCCTAACGCAAGTAGAAAGCTCCGTGGAGGTCTGCGTTTGCACTCAGGAAGCATTGAGGATGCTTGAGTTTCAATCACTCAACACACACTAGCGCTACAAATGTGGCCGGGGTCACAGTCAAGGGCATCCCAATCTGTCGATGTTGTCTTTGTAAACAGAAAAAAATAACCTTGAGGGGCCTGTGCTAAGTTGGTCATTTGTCTGCCCGGTTGTTATTGACATACAATTACGAGCGTAAACATCTAATAGATGGGTGTACAAAGTATGCAATTGAATTCCATGCTTGTGTTAGTCATAGTTGAAGTTATGCCTGCAGAGCATCAGATGTCACGTTTCTCACTGTTGTGAGAGGACCATTGACAACAAACTAAAATAGAGCGACACAGCGACATTCAGCCTTTGCAAAGATAATGACGCTCGCAGAGATATTCGTTCTTAGAGGTTACATTTAAAGTGGTGCACAATTGCAGTACATTATGTGACACTGAGTCTAATGCTTGCCTCATTCCAGTCAGTAAGAAACCAAACTGTCAGAGAAAAGACGTCTAAGTATAAAGGCCGTGCAGTTCGACACCATTGCGAACTCCAACCATACACACCGTACGTATTGTTTGTAAAAGAGGATAAAATTAGGATGCCAGCCCAAAACGGGGCCTCGTATCATCATCAACAGCTGAATGAATGCACTTGCCAAATGTTTTTGACAGGGAACCTCCAAGCTGAAGCGGCACCGTGGATTTATTTGAGTTAAGCTAACTGCGTGAAAACATGGCTTTTCTATGACCTGTTAATACAGTACAGTCGTCTGGCTTCGTGGAGACACTTAGTTCATTTCTACGTGGCGATCTCCCCCAAAGCCGCCTCGTTCAAAGGCAAGGTCAATGTGGTTCTGGTTAGGGAGGGGAAACATCCAGACGAAGAGGTAAGAGGAAGGAAAGCAGCTATGTAAATGTTCTCTTATATCAACATGTTAGAGAACACTTTCCCTCATGATGATGTAGACACAGAGATTTATAAACACTGTAAAATAAATACTTGCAAATGATAAAGGAGCACTTTTGGGCTTTATCAGTCCTGTGCGGAGAGCTTGGTATGTTTTTGTGTACGGGAGTTTTATTTTAAAAGATGTGAGTGGAAGCATGCCAATGAAGTCATGTTCCGGCAGTGTCTCAGCAGATTTTTCTTGTTTGTTTTTTTGTTTTTTTTTTTAGAATGACATCCTTAAATATGCATAAAAGTCAACCATCGAATGACCCTCCGCGCCACCTGCACACATTCCTTTTCAATACAGTAATGCAATTTCTATGGTGTTAAGTCCATCCCATCGTTTTCTTTACTGCTTTTCCTGTTCACGGTCGCTGGAGCCTCTTCCAGCTGATTTTGGGGCAAAAGGCATATGACACACTGGACTGCTAGACAGTCAATCACAAGGCACATATAAAAGCAGACAACCACTGAGTGGAAACCGAGCTCACTCGGCCTCTACAAACGTCAGGCGGGCAAACTACTTAACCATCCGTGAATTATGTGTGAAGTCTCACAGGTAAACGGAAACTATGACAGGTACTCACCGCAGCAGACTTAGCGTGACTTGGATTCTTTGAATTTGCCTACCTTTCCTGAAGCAAAGTACGCATCACATTATCTTATTTGGTTTCATAGCAGTCATAAAAGCCACTATTTTTTTCAAACAAGAAAACCTAAAATTTATTACCAAGCCATTTGACTCATGTAAAGCCCATTTATATTTGTCAGAATGCACTAAGAATTCTGCGGGATTAATTAAATTAGAAGCACCAGCCACTTTGATCATAGCATTTATACTTTTGTCTTCAGAATTGTCATTATACTTCATAGCTCGACAATATGTTGAAAACATGTCCTAAAGATTTGGATCTGTATTGACATGATAGCATCAGATAGTTGCTGTAGATTTGTCTTCTTCACAGCCACGATTCCTCTCTTGCTGGTAAAGCATTTCAGCATCGTAGATTGAATTGCCGGACGCAGCCATAACTATTGCACTATGGTTAGTTCTGTACGGTAGCTCCTCTCTCAATCATCTGCTTGGATAAAATACAACAATTCCATTTCATCAAATGTGAAGACACATTCCTGCATATTTGCCCTAATTATAATTATAAAGGTTCACTCCATGTGCGACTGACTGGCGACAAGACCAGTGTGGACCCTGCCTCTCGCCCAAAGTAGATCTGCGATCCTAATGCTGACAAGTACATTAGAAATTGGATAGATGGATGTTGTTATCTCGAATACGCCTGCGTCAATAATAAAGTACAAGAATATGTTTTGATTAATACATCACAGGGCAGCACTGTGGTCGACAGGTTAGCACATCGGACAGAGCAGAGGTGCAGGGTTCGATTCTGTCTCCGGCCTTCCTGTGCGGAGTTTGCATGCTCTCCCCGTGCCTGCGTGGGTTTTCTCTGGGTACTCCGGTTTCCTCGCACATTCGAAAAACATGCGTGGCAGGTTAATGGAACACTCTAAATTGTCCCAAGGTGTGAGTGTGAGCGTGGATGGCTGTTCGTCTTGTGTGTGCCCTGCGATTGACTGGCAACCGATTCAGGGTGTCCCCCCCGCCTACTGCCCGAAGACCGCTGGGATGAGCTCCAGCAGGGCCGCGACCCTCATGAGGTGAAGCGGATTACAAAATGGATGGATAATACATTACAGAAATATGAAAGCAGGATTCTTATTTTTGTCTAAAAAAAAAAAAAAAAAAGTCAGTCATCTGCACTGTGCTGCCTTCTTGGCCTTTCCAGACACATATTCTACGGTATCTGACTGAGACAAGAAGAGTGAGATGTGCATTCAAGAGCATCAGTGGTTTCACAGTCAAAAAACCGCAGCACAGGACCCTGGTGGGAAAAGGACAAAGTTAAGCCCCCCCGAAACAGGAACACCCAAGCAATGATGTGTTCCACAGACAATCCACTGTGACCACCTGCAGGTTGAAGTCAAACTGCTCCATTTTTGCAAAGGAGTGTTGGTACAGAAAAAAACTCTGTGAAAGTCACGGGGTCACACTCGGTATGCCATCGTTTTCGCTGAAGCATTTCTCTAAATTGGGGATACTTGGTGAGGAGACAAGGACTATTGCTGCGTTTACTTCCTCGGAAAGGCTTCTACAGAGGAATGTGGTTTCAAACAACATCTTGTGGACAGCCCTAGTCTGGTTAATGTTGCTCATAATTACTGCTAGCAGCAATCACACTGAGCTTGGAACCTGAGGAAGATAACCTGGGAGAGTTGCAGCAATCGGAGAATTGGAGTTGTCATTCTGGAAATGTCAAGTGTATATCAGGTTTCTGTTTCTCAAGCTAAACAGTGGATATAGTAATCATTCAAATCATCATTTGACGTGATTTATGACTGCTTTAAAGCTGTGCGACATTGCTCTGCTAATTGTTGGAGTGTCTGAGGAAATGGTTGAATTATCCCATGGATCATAAAACTGTTCATATATTTAGCTTATATCCTGCAGTGTCTGGCATGAAGTATGGCTTGAAGATGTGCAAAATGAATCAACAGCAACTTCAACTAACGATACTCTTTAAGGTTGAGTAAAGCCTTTGTTTTTTTTCAGAGGTGCTAAAAGTGACCAAATAAAGTTTTAAAAAAAATGACTTCACTATTTTTCTCGTAAATCTAGAACTGGTTCAGTGTTGGTACAAAAATGTCAAAATTGTGTTTGAAGGAAACAAATGTTAAAAAGCCTACTAGAACCTCTGAACTTTATTTGGGATTCATCAATAGCGGTTTAAATGGTGACAGTTGTATGCTGTCTCCCGCTTAACATACCTTGGAACGTTATTAATTGCAACTGAACTCCCATCAAAGTTATTAGAAGGTGTGCACACTTGTGAAACCACATGATCACAGTTGTTTATTTGTGCTTCCCCTTTCTAGGAGATTTCTTTTGGAGTTGTACTGGTTACTGGTGGGAAAAGAAATGATATATCTTGGTCTCTTTTTTTTATGTCACAAAAATCTGCCATTTGAACAGGGAGTGTAGACTTTTTATGTACACTGTAATTTCTTTGACTACCATTCCCCTGCGCAGGCACACACACACACACACGTGCATACAAAGTTAACTAGAGTCTAGCGGGACTAATCCAAACAGCAGGACCTCTCACTTGGCTTCCTCAAGCGATGCTGGTGTTAGTGGCCCGCTGCCCCGAGGGCGCCAACCAATCATTCTGCCTTCAGGGCCTGACTAGACCTCCGCCCTGAGGGCAGATGTTCCTCTTCACCATTCCCAGGGTTCAGCTACTCTCAGCTGCATTATTTATGAGCTCCTCTAGCCAGGAGCTCTCTAACAGGCCATACACCACTGGTACATTCTGCTCTAACTGAAAGCCAGGAGGAGTAAGATTGGCCCTGAAGAATTATAGCAATGGACAGTGAGTATGTCGGGTGGTATGAATGTGCAGTATGTATGGGCCAGAGGAAGAGGCAGTCAGAATAAGAATGCACGAGTGCCTTTTTGGCCCAGTATAATTCCCAATGTGCCATTTGAAAGGCATACTTTGGATCACGCGATAAAATATGCTGTTATGGAACCTGTTGTAAAAACTCGGAAGACTTGGAGAAAATCCCAGCTGAAGATGAGGGATTGCTTCTGAGGGAAATTTCAAATCAACAAGTTTTTTTTTTTATTTATACTGGTCTTTAAGAAAGGAGGAAATCATTGCTTACTCTGTATGGTGGAGTACTGCTCTGGGAGAGCGAATGTCAAAATATTACAAGTAATGGTCTTGTCTGAGAGACAACAACCTCCAAGGTAAAGAGACTGCAACTTCCAAAACCTTCAACTGGCATGGATACTATAAACCTAAAAGTCATCCATCAAGGTGGCGTCAACTCTACTTTTCAAATAAATTCTAATCTCAGGATTTAGTGAAGGGATGAGGGGAGTATGAGTTTATATTCTGGGCATTCAAATACTAGCAACGGTTTCAAATTTCGTGGTGTCCAGAGTTTTGAGGTCCGAGTTTTGTCGTTTTTGTTTCGCCTGCTGTTTTGTTAAGTGACTATTTACCGCTGTTAAAATTATACCGTTGAGATCGCAAAGTCGATGAGTATTCTAATAACAAAATGAGATGATTGTCATGGATAATCTTCACGTGCTACACGAGCGCTCTCTTTTAATTCTTTTTTTTTTTTTTTTTTTCCGTATCATGTCATTCACTCATACTGCTCTCATCAGGGAAGGTTCCAGCTGCAAGAATAAGGTAATGCTGGACTTTGCTTCTCCATGTGGTGGCCAGACAGTTCTGTCTCTTCAGAGTGCATGCCAATAAACCGACTTAACGCTTTCCAATTGTGCACAGTGCATCTGCCAAAGTCAAATGTTGCATGCATGCAGTACATGCCGCAATGAGCACAGAAAATGAGGAAAACAGATTTAGGATCTTTGTGTGTTCCCAACCTCCAAGTGGGGCGAATGCATGGGTGTGGAGGCTGACCAACACCGTATTCCCATTTGCAATCATGGCATTCACATTAACAAATGTGGGTCATGTTTCCAAACAATAATGACCCTTTTCATAGTGAAAAGCATTCGCTTTTCAACCGAGCAACAATCACATGGGGAGCGTTTGTTTTCCAATGTATAAGGCCGTTTGCAGGTCAGTTACAGCCTTGCCAAAATTCCATCCATCACCACCTACAGTATTTCTCCATCACCAGATCAGTGGAAATATTTTGGCCCCAGGACTGGAGCTGTGCAATCTCAGTGTGATGTACAGTAAAAGTGTTTAAATGTTACTCGGCGCTCCTCTTGAATATCCTGTTGGAGGGAATGGAGAATTTACAGCCTCTCCGTAGACCACCATCAAATCTGAGTCCGACAACTGTCCCATATGCTATGGGGTTTATCTGCGGGAGATACTTTGGGAGTTTACGGTGAAAGGATCATATGACATGTTTGTACCTGTGAAAATCCAGTGAAGCCGCTAGAGTCAAAAACTGTTTTGCAACGCTTGTCCTCAAAGAAAGAACCCACTAAACAGAGGGTGGGAAGAAAAAGAGAACTAGAGCTCAAGCATTACCATTCATGTCATTGCTTGGTATGAAATTTAAGGAGAGTTGTGTTGTTGTTGTTGTTTTTTTTTTTCACATTTCAATTTGAAAACTGCAAAAGTAGCTCCAGCATTTTTAAGACAAATAAGTGTTCTATTTTTCAGTGACCGACTCAGTGCCCTGATTTCAAGCCAGTAAAGACCAAAAAGGTTCACAAACAAGCAAAAACTGACATAGCCTGCAGTGAAGGTTTTCCAGAGATGAACTTCAGGCTCTGTTTACACAAGGCAATCCTGAAATAAAACCTTGATGAAAACAATGTCATGAGGGGGGGAACGGTCTTACTGGTTTGAATATCTCAAGTTTTTGATGTAGAAATGCAGAACATGGGGCTGTCAATGTGCATGTGAGAATGAGCCTCGTAACGTTTCACAAAGTTGATACTTAGTAACTGAAAAAGCCAACCGAGAGTCTTAAAGAGATACTTCACAATGTGTGCCATTTGTACAAAAAAAAAAAAAAAAAAAAAAAAAAAAGTGGAAGCGATTTTTGAAAATAATATAGTTCGATGTTGCCATCAAATCAAAATATATCAACATAGAGGTATAATTTTTCAGCTCTTATGCGTTTTTCCAAGCCAAACAAATTCATTTGAACAAATAAGGCTGCGCATGTAAAATTTATGAAGCCTTCCTTTAAAAATACACTTTTGCATAAAACTGTGGGGAACACATTATGGGATCATTATGCAAATTACAGTGTCTTCAGGCATTTTTGCAGCTCCGTGGAAGGCCTTATACACAAATAAACAAAAATCACTTTTGTGTTGCATTAATTCATTTGTTCTTGTTGCGTTTACGCCCAGATTTAGTGATGCCCATGGCTTCCAGACCACAGATAGCCATCTATCAAAGACAAATGTTCCTTCAAGTTTAAAAAAATGATGGTTATATTTACAATTTCATCCGTCATCCAAATAATATTGAGCCCCTAACTATCATTGTATCCCACATCAAACAACCGCAAATTCCAGAGTATATTTGGGCAGCATCTTGAATAACATCTCGATTACTTTGTATCAAATCCATTATGCCCGTTTAAAAGGCGAAATCAAAAGTCAATTCAATCCATTATGCCCGTTTAAAAGGCGAAATCAAAAGTCATTGTCAATTCAACGTTGTCCAAATGCTAGTACAAAATACTTGTGGACCTCACTGGATGTCATACGTGGGAGAGGGATTGCATTTGGACAGCACGCGCATATTTACATACTTCACTTAACTCTAGGCAAGCTTGTCCAATGCTTCCTGCCTTTCAGGTTCCCAATTCTGCTCGTGGGAGTCTGGAAACTGGAACGATCAGCGCCTTTCCTGAGACATTACAGGGTCACTCCCGTTCTCTTGCCCACCCACCATTTCACGAACCAACTTAAACACACACCCAGCTTCAACAGAAAAAAATACAACCCATAAAAAGAAACGCTCCCATCCCACACGAAATGCTAACAAACCTTGACACAAATTACAAATTACTCAACTGGAGAATAAGGTCAGAAATTGTTTCTTATTGAGTGAGCAACAATCTTGGCAGTCGTAATAGTGAGATTTCTGAAGGGAAAAGAGAAGCGGAGTGGATAGAGAACAGCTTTCAGAGGGTGGCTTGAGTTTCAAGTTCTCCGTCCAACGGGGTGTTTCTTGCCTGGTTATCACTGAGGCGATCACTTTTAGTGGGTTTATGTTGCTCATAACACTTTCATCGCCTTTTCCCCTAGATGTTTGAAATACAAATAAATCCTCTCACTTGTTACCTTGAGGTTTCTTTTCTGGTCGACGGTGACCACAAGAGTAAGATTTTATGGCCAAATTGTTTAAAACACAAAAAAAGTAGACAAAATTTGATTGATTAAGACCACTGCCTGTAAGGTACTTTGCAGAGAGCTTCCACTCTCATCGTTCAATGTATCAGTCAGAAAAAGGGTACAAGTACATTTCCAAGGCCAGAGAGCACAGTGGTGAGTCAAGTGGAGAAAATATGGCACAACAGTGACATTTCTAAGAACTGCACGTCCATCTAAAATTGATGAAAGGACAAGAAAAATGAGTCAGGGAGGCTATCGAGAGGCAAACAGCAACACTGCAGGACATGAAGAGATTTCTGTCAAATATTGGCTCTTTATTACGTGACAACAATCTCCTATCTTCTTCACGTTTCTGGGATATAGCGTAGGGTAGCAAGATGCAAGCCTTACCTTTAAAGGAAAACAAAAACTCCCTAATAAGGTGTGCAATAGGCCGACTAAGGCAAGGTTGAACTTTATAGCCCAAATTCCATTTGGCCCGACCAATACTGCTTATCACCAAAAGTGCACCACACCCATCATGAAGGCTTGCAGCATCGTGCTCTGTGGGCTGTTTTATTTTTTTTCTCGTCAGCTTGCACGTGGGCCTTTGTCAAGGTGGAAGGAATTATGAAGAGTTCCAAATAGCTGTTGGGGTTAGCACAAAACCTTTAGCCTTCTGTTAGAATGCAAAAAGATGAATTTTATTTGGGGTTAATCAGAGGCAGGTACTTTTTAATGATGGCAACTGTGTGCTGACTCCCATTTAACCTGACTTGAATGTAACTGGTTAATTATGAACACAGGCACATCTCCAGTTGCAAGAGAGTGTGCACACTCCGCAACCACATTGTTTTTTGTGTGTGTGTTTTTTTATGTGTACTTGGGTTCTCGTTGCCTGCTATTTACATTTATTTCATCATCTTAACCATTAAAACATTGCAAAAAATAAATACAATAATTTCATGAAGAGGGCAAATACTTGATCACCGCATTGTAGAAGGACAGATCAATTTAACATCCATATGACGTTTTACACATGATTGGATCATATGCGAGAAAAATCTATTTCATGCGTATTTAGATTTTAAAATAATTCGACTGGAATGCCAACGAGGGGTGTTTTAAGTGAATGACAAGCAAGTAAGTTTGATCCATTAATCACTTTCTCTCTCTCTCACACACACACACACACACACACACACACACACTATTCATATACAGTTTATAATTACAAAAAAGTTAATAACGGCTTTCAGCCATACAAGCTCGTGTTACTTTGTTACCCTCCAAGTGCTAGCGGCAAGCGGATTGATAGAATTAAACAATTAGTTTTCAACAATTAGAGAATAAATTGATGTGCACTGAGGAGGAACATGAACTTGAATGCATTTTTTCCCTGATTTGACTCACATCCAGGAAAAGTCGACACCAAAAAGGTTTCATTTTAAAACAACATTAAATCATGGTTTAAGGTTAAATTCTACTGCGCCAAACGTTAAACCAAGTTTAAAAAAAAACTGATTAAATTTAACACACCCCCTCCCTTAAACCTCAATTTAATTTGTACTCTTTGACCAAGTTTCAATTGAATACTGTTGCGCCAGATCTTTAAACTTCAGTTTAAACAGTGATTGAGAATTTAATTTTAAACTTACAGGTGGGATGGTTTTCCTTTAACAATGGCTGCATTTCTTTTATTTGTGTTGAGCAAAAATAATGAAGCTCCTCCAAGAAAACTGATAGAAACTCAGTTTTACAGTACTACTCTCTAAATCGAGCTAATCTTAGATTAAATTAAACCTGGTAGCTGCTACTCAGCCTTCAAGGGTTTTTTTTCCCCCACTGCATTTACAAAATATGAAAATTGCGTGTACTATTTCAAAAAGTGTCTCGAATAAGTTACAATTGTGAATGATGGGGATTGCAAGAATTTTGCACTCTTCTCGCTGGCTCTTCAAATATTTTCATTTAACTGCTCCCTGGTTGGAAATCATTTCTATAAGTTATCAAGTAACAACTTCTACAATTACTTCAACATAGACGAGGTCAGCAAAGCCCTTGTACTGAGGTCACATCCTTCACCATGCTCTTCTAGGGCATTACTGTGGTCATGGTGACATTTCTACACTTTAATTATTTTCTTCATAATTGAAAGCACATGGTAAAGGAGCTGAAAGATCAAAACGTATGGCCCAGGGTCATGCTCAAAGTGCATTTAAGTTAGTGTAGTTTGTGTAGAGCATTGGTGTCAAACATACGGCACGCGGGCCGGAACCGGAACGATATTTTTCAATACCAATTACTTGTTAAAGTTGTTTGCCTGTGTACAATCAGTGGGATCAGTTGCAATGCATATATGTGAATGACAAAAGTAAATTGCACATTTGTCTAAGGAAATCTAAGGTGTTTCATGACCTGTTTTGTAACATTTTCCTAATGTTCTTGTGCTTCACTATACAAAAAACAAAAGAAAGACATGATATTTTGGTTATTTATATCAGAATATGGTATAATTTTAATGGTCCGGCCCACTTGACATCTACCGAGGCTGTATGCGGCCCAAAATGTGAAATGAGTTTGACACCCATGGTGTAGAGCAATCTAACAGAAGTGGAGCATTGGTATCATTGGTTGTGATTCTTTGTTTTCGTCACAAGAAGCGTAAAGTATAAAGGAAAGGAAGTTGACCTCAAAACTGAAGTCATAGCTTTTCACTTTCATTCTTTCTACTTACCTGTCAAGGTCAAGTGCTTTATGCAAAATTAAGCAAAAGAAGAAAAAAAATCTCCTTTTCGCAATGAATCAGTGGTTTAACTGGCAAGCTCCTTTCAACCTCAATAGAGCATGAAGTACAGTGTAGTTCATTGATTCTGGTCCCAGCTCAAGTCAAATAAACCGCCGCCGGAAAGCTGCAAAAACCAGAGCACGTTGAACGAATCAGTGAGAAGGAGACACACCAACAAACAGGAATAAAAGCAGGTAGACTATTGTGGTTAGTTCTCTGCATGTGGCCACTGGCAACTGTAAAGAAATGCATTTCATTCAAGCGAAGCAAGACTGTGGCAAAGGAGAGGCTGTGGAGTCGAATATTGCAGAGCCCGCAAGCCAAGGTACAACAGCAACGGGGTGAGCTAATATTAGCATGGAAGTTTATTGCTGTTACTCCAAGCTGGGTATGTTACAGTGACGAATCTACTCAGCTAATAAGCAACTTTCAGTGATTTACGACATAACAGGTTGCCAGACACTATAAAATATAGGAAGAGAAAACATTTATATCGTCACAAACAGACATATTCAATGTATTTATTGTTTTCACTCTGCATTTACAAAGTAACCTTGTTGTGAGTCAGCTGAACGAACTCTTGGGCATAGATGAATAAACGTTTCTCACGTTTTTAATTTCCTTCCTTACAAACATCTTGCCCTGTACTAAATGGCATTACATCATTCTATTTGTTGTTTGTCCAGTCTAACACTACTCATTTAAGTCTACTTATAAATGACAGCAATGCTCTTCTTGGAATAGTTTAAATAGATTAGCATAATTTCGGCAAAGTCGGAAATCCAAATCCACATCCCTTGAATCAACCAGATGTGGTCATACAAACATCCCCATAAAACATAGACACGTCTGCAGACACGCACAACAAAAACGCAGGCTTGTTACACATGTAAAACACAAACCAAGCTGAGATTTAATTTTCCCAGGGGGAAGATTTAGCACACTTACGTAAACGTACAAACATCTTTAAACATTCTCATATATTTAAGTAGTTCTCAAGAGTGTTTGCCTGCTTCTGATCCCACAGGCCGACCGACGCCTCTGTGTCTTTTTCTCAACTTAGCTCTCCAGCCTCTGATTCATGAGCTCAGCATGCAGCCAAAAAAACGCCTTTGACCTCTTTCTTCACAGTTTTCGCCTCCACTGTACAGTGAGGTCAAAAATATTTTGTAGTGGCCCTCATGTTAAATCGGGGGGAGTTGTTTTTTTTCCGACCCCCCAATTCGGAACCCAACATCCCGAAAGCGTGAGGCAGAAGTTGTATGCATATGCGCATGTTTCCTGCTTAATTAAAAGCCAAACAAAGCGATTAACACTGAAGTATGTGGAGGGAGTGACAAAGGAATCCGTTAGATTCTATGGCAGATAGTTTTTGTTTTGTTTTTTTAAACGCTTCGAGACATATCTTTTTTATTCCTGTTTGGCAATAGTGCCACCTACTGGACAAGATGGAATTACAGTACAGTTTTATTTGGCCGCTATTCACAAATGTCAGCCTGGTGCGGTGCTTTTGTTTGTATTAATTCGTATTTACAGCAGAACATGTTTACACGCCTCTTCAATTGATTCCTTACAAAAAGGTTTGTGGCTACAGTAAAACCAGTGAAAGACAGACTGGTTGACATCTGATATTTTCAGATTTTTAAACAGTGCTTTCCAGTGGGAAGGGTCCAACTGTCACCATCATAAAACCTGAAAGCAAGATGCACTTTTTCAACTTGGAATTTGTTCAGTTAGACTTATTTAGGAGGAAGTTAAATTTCAAAACAACAGCCTATAATTTCATATAGCAGTCCATTACGCCTCTGATACTACCAGCAAAGGAATCAAATTCATAATTTCCCATCTAAACTGTGGTGTTTTTTTTTTTAGTTATGCCATATGGTCGTTCATGACAGCATTCAAGATGTGTGACTTTACATGCTGGTTGTATGCCAAATTATATACCCTCGGGGCTTTAAAGTTTCCTCGAGATGTTCTTCTTATACTTAGAAACCATGACCAAAATGTTAAGACTGAGCTCACCCCACATGTTTTCTACATTTTTGTAAAGGGAGGTGGGGGGGGGGGTCTCAAAATACGCAAACAATAGTGAAGCTTTGGACAGGAGGTAAAAAGGTGCCGCTGAGACTGAGGCTGACTGATCTGGATACAGTTTCCGGGAGAGCCTCGTGAGTATGCAATATTTTGTGGTGTTGGCCAAAAAGAAAGTGAATGAGGCCAATGATGTATCTCAATGGGATTTTGGCCTATGAGGTTAGGTGTGATAAGACGTGGGAAGGTCACGCCAACACCCTCAATCCCTTTCAGTGATTCACAAAGGAGACATCAGCGTTGCCCACCCACTCACGTCTTTTTCTCCTCATCTTTTCTCCATTTGTGATGAGCTCTTTTCTTCTCCAGTGACGTTGACTTGCAGTTCAGGAACCGCATACGTGTGCACAATTACACATATATAAACACCTTAGCACTCTTATCAGAAACACATGTCCTCTAGTTCCTTAGATCTCAAAGAACGACACAAATATTATGGTGACCACTCTGCTGTGCCGAAAGAGTAATGAACAACAACGGCCAGAATTAAACAAGCATCTTAATTCTGTTTTTTAATCTTGCCAACGGCAAGCAAACAAACGCCAACCCCAAGTCACCCCAATTTCTCCCTTCAGAAAGAAAGATGATTTGGCAGAATTACTGGAAATGACATACTGGCGTCTGTTTTATCTAAAAACAGCGGAGCTGTGAGAGACACAAGATTACTTGGGGGGGGGGGGGGGGCTCTTTGTTGACTTAACTTCAGCTGCCACCCTGCACAATTTTACATGACTTCTTCTTGTAAAACAACTTTACCAGAGTTCTTAATTCCTTGACTTTCTCTTCAAAGGACACAATTTGCTAAAAAGGAGATTACAAACTCTTCCGCAGGGATTTAATTCTCCTTTGTCCTCCTCTCCGAGCAACTTCTGGGTTTTTGTCCATAGTAGCAATTTGTGAAACAAAACAATCGACAAAGCCAATATAAATATGTTTTATAAGACTATGTTTACAATAAAATCGCAATATATTAAGTGTATATCTTTTCACTTTTTTTTTTTTTTTTTTTTTTTTACACAAGGCTGTGCAAGGATTCTGGTGGTAAATTTGTTTGATAACAAATCAACAATTTTTTACAATTTTTTAAAAAATCAGAGATACAAGTAAACTAACTTTTCAAGATTGTTTTTTGCACTGATTCTGAATGTGCCTTTGTTTTTCTCTATCACATCGTGTTTTTATAATAATAATAATAATAAAAATAATATGTAATATGTCACCTGAGTCATTTTTAAATTGGCGTCAAAAATACATTTAGATATGCATAACCACCTCTGATTAAAATTTTCTGTTGTCCAGTTTAGTACGTGTTTTTGGTGTGTTTTTAAGAAATACTTTGGTGTTAAGTAGCTGTTCCAGCACTTGATAAAAACGTGCATGGATAACTTCAAGCAGTGACATATGCTGGGAAAGAGGATCATAAAAGTTCGAATTTCATCTATCCATCCATTTCCAACACCGCTTGTCCTGAACGCGGTCGCGGGGAGTTGCTGGAGCCTATCCCAGCTGACTTCGGGCAGAAGGCAGACCATACCCTGAACTGGTCACCACTCAGTCGCAAGAAAGGCACATATAGACACAAACAACCATTCACAGCCACATACACACTGTCATTGAGTGGGAACCGATTCCACACACACACACACACACACACACACAAGCATATACAAGTCCGGTGAGTGTACCACTATACTATCAGCAACACGGTCTAATTTCAGACGCTGCGATATTGGAGGTGTTTTTTTGTTGTTGCCCGAAATGACATACTGCAGAAATCAAAGGTTGCAATTGTGCAGAACTGCCCTGCATTATGTTAAACGTCATGTCTAATACGATATCTGCATGGGCCAGAATATTAGACACTAAACTGCTCAATCTAAAGAAGTACAGTTAGACAACCAATGTTTGTTTGTTTATTGAACATGTAAACAAGTAATAGACAGTAAAAAAAAAAAAACAGATTTAAATGAATAGAAATCTTATAAATGGTCATCATTCAGCACAGTTGAAAAGGGAATACGAAGAAGTTAAAAAAATAAAATAAAACAGCCCAACCCCTTTGTCTTTGTATATTTTGACTCGTTTCATATTAATACAATAATACTTTTTTTGGAGTGGAATATTATCACGTATAAGTCCTTGCTTGAAATACATTTCTTTATTATGATATGTCTTTTGTTTCACAACTTGGTTGTGAAGGACAAATTCGGGACTCTGCTTCGTTGGCAAAGTAATTACATATCATTAACCTAATAGCATAGTTGCTAAAGTTGTATTTAATAATTTTGGGAAACCAAAAAAAACATTTTAGCAAGTACGTTGATAGTTTATTTGATTTGGAAACAGCAAGTAAAACATGACTTTGGCAATTATGCTGTTCGGCTAACAATATTAGATATTTTATTTTAAATAAATAAAATGAAATGCAGAAACACTTTAATTAGCCAGCACGTAAATCAAACGCCAATGGTATAACTACTGGAATGTTTTTATAAGGATCCTTGGTTCTTCTCTTTAATTGAGATGAAGTGTTGTGGTTTTTTATGATGTGCACAAGCCCCTGACACTTGTGACATAGGCCAGATGCAGACCACTGTGTTTAATAACGCAGAAAAATAGCAAATACAGCAAGAGGTAAGGGGAAAATAAAATGTGCTTGTCGACGGGGAAGGCAAAGCAGCTGTTACAACACTGCTCATAGTATCCACTTTGCCAAGTTAAATTAATCTATCCAAGTAAAAACAACACCCCTCCATCCTCTTGTTCCATGTCGTGTATTAACACGAAGCACATTGTCAAACACTTAAAAGTTCTTGCGCCATAACCTTGAGAAAGGTATTCACTAATCAAACATGGTGATAATCAACTGGATCTGCTGGTAAAGGCCAACGGAATGTCAGTAGGTCGACTTCTTTGGAATCCAAACTCCCAATAACCGTACGTCTTCATTCTCTATCTTGTGTGCTGTACGTCGCGTGTCTGCGCTGACAGCAAGTTTTGGATCATTGTCTCGGGACGGTTGCTGTGGAACAGTTCTCAACCTGAGCTGCGCTGTCGGTGACGTCAACATTAGTCGAACAATTAGTGACGCTTGGAATATACAGCAACCAAGCTCTTAGGGGATACATTCGTCTGCACATAAGACAGTTTACAACCTTTCAAAATTTAAGTGAGAATCTTGATTCTGCTCTAACTGAAATTTTTTTTTTTAAAAATCAAGAATGAACTTAATACTCTGCTAAGTGTTAATACAAGTATTTTTAAATACAAATTGTACATATTCTGCAAAATAGACAGCTTTTATTCCAATACAGTTGTCGGGTTTCTGGAATGCCGGTACATCCATCAACAGAGAAATAACACAATCAAGTCAATGTTTTGTCAGCTGCTTATTTTCAAATGTTTTCGCGCCCCATTATTTTCAAACTGCTGGTCTACGTAGAAGCACGTGGACGGCAAACGATAAGTAGAATTGCAGTGCGATTATATAGTAACATCAGTAATCTGTGTCAAGTCAAGTCAAGCTTTATTGTCAAATATTCCCGATGTGCAACATAGAGCACAGATAAAATTACTTTCCTCTCAACCACAGTACAAACATGGAGAGCAGTGAGTCATTGGGTGTCTTGGCCATGAAGTGCCGCCTCCACAAGAAGGGAGAGTAGGATCACTCTTTGAATCACCGCAAACTGCGTTAGTTGGTGGCTGCTATTTTAATACGGGCAAAATGTCTACATGCATCCACGCTACCCGATGTTAAAGTCACATTTACTCAAGTGTTAAAATGTTCAACACCCACTAGTGTGTTACACAGACACAATGTAGCGTTGACAGTTCAGTAATAATGCCATTATTGAGTTTTAAGATTTAAAATTAATGAATGTTAAATCCAACGCTATACAGTGTGGGGGAAAACACCCCATTGCCTCACACATGAAAAAAAAAAATTCAATTCCAAACACTTTTCTTTATTCAACCCATTTCAGGTAGCTCATTCAAAACATCAGTAGGCTACAATGAATGTTCTTCCATCATTTTCGTGTGAAAACTGCCTATCATGCCAATCATAAAACTAGATCAGACATGCCAATAAAAGTGAACATATTCCTCATCAATTCTAAATGCATGCAGCTAATCATCAAAATCTTGAGTAATAACGTTTGTGGTGAAAAGAAATGCCTTACCGTCATGAAGGCGTGAACAGTTTTCTTGAAAGTAGGGAATTCATTTCCAGTACTCACACATACAAACACCATTCTGGCATTCATTTGCATAGTTTTTCACCCTTGCCAGAGGTAGGTGCGTCAGGAAATTTTGCCGGTCTGTCATTCGACAGTGGCCGTGCCACCCGTCCATCATCGTCAGTCCGTCATTATTTCAAGCTGACGAAATAACGTCATTATTATTTTAGCCATGCTTCCATCATCCTTAATTATAGTTAACTGCTATTCCTCCTCTTCTTCGGCGGTGTCGCATTGGCGATAGCCAATCGGCATCAAGAGTATATTTTGATACTTTGACAACAGGCTGGTTGGCTAAACATTTCATCATGGACAAGGAATCATCACGCAATGACTGTTCATGTGTTGAGTGGTCTTGCCGAGTCTTTGGGGCACCTCCAAAATAACATGGACACAAAACAATTATATTACATCATCAAGTGCATTTCTTGCAGGCCTACGTGGCCGAACAAAAAAAAAAAACGTTTTTGTTTTTTTAACCTCAATACTCATAAATTGGTGAGACCTTGTCTTCGCGATTGGGGAAGAGTGTCACAATTCCATAGAACATAAATTACAAATAAAAATAACTAAACACTCGATGGCTGGACAGTATCCACTACTTGTGGCTGCCAGGTATGAGGGTTTATGTGACACCATACTGCAAATCGTTCTTGCACATTGCAGTCACTTTTAGCCTGAAAAAAAAACCAGACGCAACTCAATTTCACATTCCTTTGTCAAATAATGTTTGTTTTATTGCACAATTCATCTGCCTCCACAGTCTATGTCTACCTCTGACCAATCAATTATCATACCTCCCTATGCTATGCACATCTCTTCTGTAATAGATCGATGTAGCGGTTGTATTTTCCACCAGGTCGGCCACAATGTTTTGTCAAACAGCAAAAGCTGAGACACAACTGGTGAAGCAGCACGTGGCAATGTAAGACACTCATGTATTATTCCGTCATTCGTTTTTCTCTTCTTTGGGAGTTTTGTAGGTCTAAAGGAGCAAAGTTCATGACTGGAGTCAACATTCAACAAACTGATAAGAATGGCTTATGAGAGACCTTCCTTAGCCTGAATCCCAGTTGTGAAGAGCAATCTTTTTGGTTTTACATGCCAGTGGCTGGAAACTCCATCTGCTCATTTGAGTTGTGTTTTTAGTATTCCAAAACTTTTTGTTTTTTAGTCTTATTTCTGAAAAATAGGAAAAAAAATGTTACATGACATCGAAAATCAATATTTGGTTGAAAAAAAAACTAATCAAAATGCAGTGGCTGCGCATTACCGGTAAATTTTTGTTCACAGGCAGGAGTCTTGTTGCGATTGATTTCCTTAGTTTTCTGCTTCCCAATATTGGGTTTTGTTTGAGAAGTAAACAAATGTGAATATGTAAACTTTGTGCACAATCCAAAGGAAATAAAAATAACCTAATTATGGCGAAAAGATGTATTTTTCCTTTTTGGATGCCAATTACAGTCCTCTGCTGTATTCAAAAGAGGTGCAGTATGAAGAAGTGCGCTCACTATTTCCAAATGCCAAGAGGATTAATGGCACTTTTGAGTGTGGTTGGAATATTATACTAAGTCCTCACAGTTTCCATTTGTATTCCAGCCATCATTTATGGATTATGGATAATAAAGGTGAGGGGAAAAAGAGACAAGGCAGGTGAAAAGAAGTCGATAAAATAGTGAAGAGGAGACGTGCATTCTGCAGCGTCAAAGTAGCATCAAGAGTCAGATAAACACCCTTGCCGAGCAGCCGTTGTTTAGACTTAAGGGAACTACGTATCTGTCCATCCATGTTCTAATCCAGTTATACTCATGAGGGCCGCGGGAGTGCTGGAGCCTATCCCTAGCTTTATCGGGCAGTAGGCAGGGGACACCCTGAACCGGTTGCCAGCCAATCGCAGGGCACACAGAGACAAACAACCATCCGTGCTCACACTCACACCTAGGGACAATTTAGAGTGTCCAATCAGCCTGCCATGAATGTTTTTGGAATGTGGGAGGAAACTGGAGTACCTGGAGGAAATCCACGCAGGCACAGGGAGAACATGCAAATTCCACACAGGAAGGCCACAGCCGGAATCGAACCCTGCACCTCTGCACTGTGAGGCCACTGTGCTAACCAGTCACCCACCGTGCCGCCTCATGGGAACTATACAGTGAATTATAAATAGTACAATATAAAAACAGGAAGATGTTTTTCTTTAGACGGCATGGAGGCATATGGCTGCAGGCCACACCGGAATTGTGACATGGTATTTCTGTCAAACAAAATTCCCCTTAAAAAAAAATAATAAAACGAAATATTTAAACTCGTCCAACTTACGAGGAAGAAAAATAGCAAGAAAAGCCACAAAATAGCGAGCTAAACTAAAACTATATTTAAATTATGAAAAACCTGCGATAGACTGAAGCCGCAATAACCGAATTAGGATGTGGCAAGCGAACACTGTGTGAGTGTGCGTGTTTATATAAACAAAGTGTG
>NW_017805467.1:366390-374136 GCF_001891065.2 Hippocampus comes | reverse complement strand
TATATATATATATATATATATAGAATCATGGGACAAGTCATGTTTCTCAAAGGCATTGGTACGATCCACTATTGACTAGATAGATATGTACACACAGACTCCATTGCCTCTCAATGTAGGATGAAGAGGGTAGGTTTATATGGAATGATGTCTCCACCTAGTGTCCAACGCAGCTCATGGCTGCATTTGAAATTTTGAAATCAAGCCTGTCTGCGCAATTCCTGCATAGAAAAGAAATTCCCTCAGACTTTGCTGAGAAAAGTATCGGTAGTCCTATTTAACTCCGAGCTGTGCTTTCCAGAGCTAAAGACAGATTGTGTGACAATGTGTTCCCATTTATTTAATGTTGAGCACATCACACATCCACTCAAGCTTTCATGAACATACAGTTTCCTAAGTTGATGCTGAAATATACGAATATTTCAAGTAAAGTAATTTCCATGCTAATTTGAAAAAATAAATAAATACAAAAGTATCAGAGTTCGTGACAATTGAAATGGATTAAAAACATTGATTTTACATTACAGCATTTATAAACTATAACTGTTCTGGCCATTACATACTGATATATTGTCAATAGACATGAGAAATACAGATAGTTTCAAAAGCAACAACAGAGCACATATCATTTGTGTTTTGCATTGAGTGGGCAAATTGTATATTTTTTTTAAACCTACACCCCATTTCAAGAGGCATTATCATTATATAGTGAGGCTTGAACCAATTGCACCTTTTTTTCACTTTCTCCAAACCTTTTATGAGCTTTATTGTCTCATTTTTTTGCACCGGAGATGAAAAACAATCGGATCAGACTTTCGCTTGTCTATAAAGTTGATGAATGAAAGCACAAGAATGCTACAGTATATGGCTAAATAACGCTTGGAAAATAAAAATCTCTATTCAAGAGGATGACGTTGTGCAATGGATTCTTTCAAACTATTTTCATCGACATATTGTTTTGAATCAATATAAGAATGTCTTGCCTCGCTTATGTTCTATCGTTGAACCGAGCAGCACTTTGGAACCACACTTTCTCCACTTGCTCCTTTCCCATCTCAAATAGCATGTGTAAAATTGGAATGCCTTTCTTGGATGAAATCATCAGATACTCTTCATTTTCAGGTTGCAAAGTCACCGAATGATGAGCCATCACTATTGACTGGCACAGGCGTGACAGCACCAACCAAAAGAGACAGTCTCTCTCCGCCGCGTTGAGGGGAAAAACACTTTCCCAGCCGGCTAGGATATGTCCACCCACTTCAATGGGGTTGGGGTGTTCCAGCATCATGTATGTGATGGCGATGGCGAGCTCATAGACATAGCAACCAAAGTTCATGTCCCCAAAGTCGATGATCCCAGAAATCTTGTAGCCGTTGCTTTCATCATCTTGCACCAGCAAATTGAGATCATTGAAGTCTCCATGAATGAGGCCTGAGGAAAGAAAAAAAACACAAGCTTTTCAAGTTATCAGGTTACAGGTTGTCATGATTGGTGCGTGAAAGGGTTAATAACCATATAAAAGACTTTCATTCATTTATCTATTCAAGGGTGTATCCAGTCTTTGCTCATCGTTCACAAACATGTTCACCAGACAGAACAACGCTTACAGGTGCGAAAACTGGAGGATGTGGGGGCCACGGTGGTTTTGTACTGATGGAGGATAGACATGACAACCCCCAGGAGAGGTTGTCCCTCGAGCACTTTCATGTAGTTTTCCAGAAGGGGAATATTTGACAAACTCCATATGAATCCTTCCCTCTGCAGCACACTAAGTTGAGGATGTTGCATCTGGGGACAAAGAATAACAGAAATAGGATGTTTGGAAATTCAAAATATGATGGCCAAAGCTATCAACATAGCTGAGGGTGTATTGCCAAAGATTCCTTCCAAAGAGCTTCTAACTTAGCTGTAAAACACAAAACAAACACACACAGATAATCCTGTTCATAAAAGCACTCATAACACTTATTTATAAAACACAACTATTTTACTCGCTGTTAATTTATACTTAACCCTATCACGCACCAATGATGATACCCTGTAAGATGATAATACAATACATAACATGATAAGCTGTCCACTGTATAGTTACCGCTGTCTCTGAGAGGGTCAAATGGCGCAGCCCTTTTCAATCACATGAAACACTGGCATATTCGTGACAAAAATTATCCTTAGTATTCAGAGTACATTTTACTTTCAGGGCCCAATTGTCATGCCCATTGCAAGTCTACCGCAGAGTGCAGTCTTAACTGTGCTCATGGGTGGAGTTTCCTTTCTTTTGCTATTTTCCTCGACTGGAGCAAGTGGAAGGGGCATTTGCGCCGTTGTGGGAAAGAAAGAAGCCGACTTGTTTGCCATCCAGTGGAAGTGGCTCCACTCATTCCCTTAAAATTCAGCACAGTGAGAGGCATCGCGGTCTACATGGCATATAGACTGCAGTAGATGGATGTGTGCAAGTACATTTAAAAGGAAGTGCAGATGATGTAAAGCTTCCCACTGAGGAGTGGCCAATTGAAGACCGCCTTCTTGCTCTCTACGTGTTGAGGCCATAAAATTCCAAGTTAGTAATTACCGTATTTTCCGCACTAAAAGGCGCACTGGATTATGTGGCGCACCTTCAATGAATGGCCTATTTTGTAATTTTTTTGAGATATTGGACGCACTGGATTATAAGGCGCAATCTACAATGCATCCACTAGATGGAGCTACGCTACTTCTGTTCGACTCGAGGGGCGTTCATGACCGCCTCCGGAAAACGTAAATTAACGATTACTTCAATGAAACTACGAAAACTGAAAATATTCATTCAATTAAATATCGGTTGAACATGATTTGCAAATCAATGTATTTTTATATATGTTTAACACAACGTCACAACTTGATCGGAATAGCTAGGGAAGTGGCTTATCCTTTGCTTATACTGAAATAACAAATACCTCTGAAGGTGTGTTTTGCAGGTGTGGTGTGACGCAACATGTGCAACCAGAAGGTGAGAGCTGATGATCAACAAGGCGGGTAGACCATTAACTGGACTGCAAAGTTTTTATAGCACTGCAGTACACACCTTAAAAACATAGCAAAACATCCATCCAAGTACCTATCCAAATGTCTTCCTCTTCAGGAGTCCACACTGCGTGTTATAAACCCATTCAGTAATAATGGGTTAAAATCCTCAAATTACAAGTGAAAATCAAGAAAAGCCTTTGGTTCTGATAAAACTGCTGCTTTGATGCAACCATGTCAATTTGTACAATACTGAAACCAACCAAGGGAGATCACATGCTCGACGATAAAATTGTGTTCACCTCATTGAGGGCGTTGTCCATTCTGGCTGCTGTCCGGCCTACTTCATAAAGTAGCTGTGGTGAAAAAGGCACCTCGGAAATAGGGACTCCTGGCAAATAAGTCAACAGGCGCACCAGGTACTTCTGTAAACCGTAGCCACAATCTGCCAAATAGAGCAATCAAACACTTAGTGTGGCTTTTGTCTTCTGTTTCGAGCAACATTGTGTGGGGGACCTTAAGAAACAATAAATGGATAAACGTGACATTTGGAAGTCATTTGCAAGTCATTTGGAGTCAGGTCCAGATGGCCTACTTTGCTGCAGCATTTGACATGCAGTTTAATCTGTTGTGTAATTGTCAGTGGTTTAGAACTACAATTGTTTGATCCTGAGGTGTTTGTACTTGGTGTTCAGTGACCTTATTTGGTGGCGGTGATGCTCAAAATGTCTCTATGGCAACTATCTCTTTTCTACTCTGAGCAGAATCTAATTCAGATTATCAGTAACCATGCTTTTCAATTTGCACATTTTCATTATTTTAATTGCTATAATTTCTATCAACTTTCAATGTGAAATAGAACTAAGACAGGTTTCGCTGATCACTATTCGCAGCAGGGGTTCACCATTTTATGTCCCTTCTGAGCTGTGACCTGAGACCCGAATATCCCCAACTCTACAGTGATCTATCTAACAGTAATGTAACAGTAGTGTAGCCTACATCATACTGTATATACAACGTATAGGAACAATTATATATTTCCTACTTTTTACAAATATCACTGAAATATATTTACATTGGATTTGCTGCTTACCAACATTTTAATCTTTTTTTTTCTCCATGTTTAGATTACAATTCATTGCCCTCCTCCCTCCCAAATGCTGCTCTTTGCTTTTGTTCGTATCGCTGGTTTTACTACAGGATTAATACACTGAAAAAAACATCCTTTGGATTTACTTCATTCGAGCATGTACATTGGGTGTGCATGATTAAAATGGGGAAAACCGATGTATTTTTTTCATGTTTTCCTCAAAAAAAATAAAAAATGGTGATACGTGTTAATTTAATCCATTTTAATCATGTTCAACCAAAAATCAAGTACAGTACTCTTTTTTCAGTGTACAACTGTTTACAGGGAAATATTACTGTGGTAACCATTTAATTTCTGTCGATCTAGCTACCAACTTACCCAGAGAAACTAGAGAAACGGCTTATACTGTAATAACAAATACCTCTGCATAACACACCTTGTGTTATGCAGGTGTGATGTAATGCAACCAGAGTGAGAGCTGACTATCAGCAAGTCGGGAAACCATAAACTGGACTGTAGAGGTGTTATATCCACCTTGTCACAGCAAAACATCCATCCATCTACACTGAAAAAAAATGGCAGTGTTAAATGTACTCAATTTTATTTCCTATGAAATACAAACCCGATTCCAGTGAAGTTAGGACGTCGTGTTGAACATAAAAACAGAATACAATAAATTTCAAATCATGTTCAACCTATATTTAATTGACTACACTACAATGACAAGATATTTAATGATACACCGGATAGACTGTATCGTTGGGACAGGGCTACCACTTGGTTGCCTTAACTTTTCTTTTAACAACATTCAATAAATGTTTGGGAACTGAGGACAGTAATTGTTGAAACTTTGGATGGCAGTATATGTTTGCCCACAACCTGTACGTATGTACCTTTCAGCATTAATGGTGCCTTCACAGATGTGTCTTGTGTGTCAGCCATATCAATGTCACTAACCCAGACCATCACAGATGCTGGCCTTTAAACTTGGCGTCAATAACCATCCGGATGGTGGTTTTCCTCTTTGGCCCGGAGGAAACCATTTCCGAAAACAATTGGAAATCTGAACTTGTTTGATCATATTTCCACTTTTCAAAAAGCTCGGGCCCAGATAAGCGGTTCTGGGTGTTGTTGATAAATGGCTTTGGTTTGCATTGTAGAGTTTTAAGTTGCACTTACAGAAATAGTGCCAAAATGTATTTTCTGACATTGGTTTTCTGAAGTGTCTCTGAACCTCTGTACTGATAGCCTTGACACAGTGATGTCGGTTTTTGATGAAGTGCCGCCTGAGGGATCGAAGGTCACGGGCATTCAATGTTGGTTTTCGGCCTTGCCGCTGACATGCAGTAATTTCTCCAGATTCTGAATTTGACTTTTATTTGGTCTCCCATAGGAGAAACTTGTCTCAGAGGACAGGCCCCCATCCCGCTACATACATTGGACAATACATACAGTCCAGGACAACATATACTCCACATACATAGGACAATGCGTTACAGGCATATGCACACCACACGCTGCCTTCATGTCCTCCTGCTTGTCTGTCTGCCTCCCTCTAATTGTTTATTAATTAAGCTAATAGCCTGCGGTATGAATGAGTTTGAATATGGATTTACTTTGCAGAGAGGAGTCCGATAACTCCTTCCTGAATTTAGGAGCCTGAATTGGGAGTGTAGCGCATGGGAAGGATTATCTAAAATGTTGTTGGCCTGTTGAATAACGGACTGGACATATATGTCCTGGGGAGCAGAGGGTGGGAGCTGCCCCATTATCTTCCCTGCGTTCTTAACCAAGCTGGTTATCTGAGCTTTATATTTAACAGTTAGGTTCCCAAACCAACTGGTTATTCCAAAGCGCAGGATAGACTCAATGGTCGCTCTGTAGAAAATCAACATAATGCTTTTGCCAACTCCAAATATTGTCTGACGCCACAAGGAGTAAAGGCATTGATGGGTCCTCGGGCAGACGTTTGATACGTGTGTCTGCCAGTTAAGCCTGCTATCCATGTAAATCCCCAAGTATTTGGAAAATAACCTTTTGATGATATTATGCACCGTAGATGATGAAATCCCGAAATTACTTGCAATTGTATGTTGAGGAATATTGTTCTTAAACTGTTCAACTATTTTCTCATGCAGTTGTTCACAAAGAGGGGAACCTCGCCCCATCTTTGCTTTTATACCCAATCAGGGCATCTACCTGTTCCCAGTTAGCCTGTGCACTTGTGGGATGTTCCGAACAGGTGTTTGATGATCATTCCTCAACTTTCTCAGTCTTTTTTGCCACCTGTCCCAGCTTTTTTGGAATGTGTTGCAGCCATAGAGTTAATCATTATTTGCTAAAAACAAAATAAAGTTGATCACTTTGAACATTACATATATTGTCTTTGTGGTGTATTCAATTAAATATAGGTTGAACATGATTTGCAAGTCATTGTATTCTGTTTTTATTTATGTTTAACACAACGTACCAACTTCATTGGAAATGGGTTTGTCAAATCATTTGGATCCAGATACATTTTTTAATTAGACTATACATCTTTAAAAAAAAATGCATCTAAATCCAGATGACCTATTTTTTCAGTCTATCTATGTCTCTATCAGTCAGTTAATTGTGTATCCTACCAATGCCTTCGAGAAACATGACTTGTCCCATGGTTGTTTTCTGGGTTGTTTGTGTAGGAAGTCCATTTTCGTGCAGAAAGTTCATTGCATATGTCTGCAGTTCTATCAAAGTCGGGTCCTTTGTGTGCACTGAGTTCATAATCTTCAGCACATACTCGCCACCTTCGACAGTCGTAATAGAGAAGTTCTGGTCATCGTAGCTGGGCAGGCAGTGGAGTTGAGAGGGAGTCAGGTTGTAGTATTTCTTAACAATGTCTACTGCCTGAGAGTGGCTGATGTTGGGCTTGGCATGGTTCGCTGACATGTTCCTGTACACAACACAAACTTGTTTCGTTATATACAATAAAGCAGTGCCATGGTTTATGCACTCAGTTCCAACATCGGTTGTCCTTATCAAGTCACAAGTGACGAGGGCTAAATTTGGGCTAAATTTGGGCGAGAGGCAGGGTGCATCCTGAACTGGTTGGCAGTCAGTCATATACTGGACAGACAACCATTCACACTCACATTCACACCAATGGACAATGAAGACTCAACCGACGGAAGTGTTTGTCATGTAGTTGCAAGCAGTTTTAGTGTAAAAGTCACGTGATTATTTGATCATGAATTTGAAACAGGAACAACAAAACACACAATCCCAGAAAAGCTTTACGAAGCCGCGAGAATAACAAGTGTTCACTTGTCAAACTGTTTTAAAAGCCGGTACACAAGTGCACCGTGACGTGGCGCCGTTTCGACTTTCCATTGCAACTCCGTTCATAAAAAACGATGCCAAAGAACGAGAATGTCTTTCTCTTTCCAAGAGAATTCCCCCTCTGCTAACGGAACAGCCACGACAAGGATAACGGCAAACGTCACAAGCAAACCGTGACTAGAGTGTGTAATGACATTTTTCTACCTACCTCGTAATGCGTCGTGACGTGTCGTCCTCGTATTTCTTTCGCATTTATCAGCTGACCACTCTGACCGTGTAAAGGGGAAAAAAAAATATCGGGATGATTTCATCCGGGGAGGACTTTTCAAAATAAA
>NW_017805467.1:354249-366233 GCF_001891065.2 Hippocampus comes | reverse complement strand
TATATATATATATATATATATATATATATATGAAGGCGCCCAGATGCATGCCAGGCGTGGAACGGTTTACAAAAATCTAGGCTTCGGTTTATATCTCGGTTTTCTGGTCACTTTTTTGTTGTTGTTGGATCGGTATATGTTGAGTCTAGAGGAAATCAATTCTGCTTTCTTTAGTTGGGTTAAAAGTGAAAGAATTCAGGCAGTATGTTCACAGCATCTTTATCATTTATGCATCCATCCATTCTGGTTAACGTCACGAGCGTCACAGGCATGCCAACTGGAGCCTAACTGACTTTGGGGGAGAGGCAGTTAACACCTTCAACTGGTCGCAAGTCCATCACAGTTGATTGATCATTGTTTTTAGTGTCTGGTTATTTTTAATAGACACGGGCAGAGAAATTCAATGTGCTTCCATTGGTTGACAAAAGGTACAAATTAACCGGTGTATACACCTGTTGCTATCCAAACAACAGAATAAATCATGGCTTCTTGCAAATATCTCATCACTGTATACGACTAAACTAGTGTGACCATATTTTGATTTCCAAAAAAGAGGACAATCGGCCCGGCCTTGAGATACTGAAATGATGGGCTACATCTACTCTGCACACTAAAATTAATTGTCTTGAGCCTCCATCTGCTCTCCTTTTAGTTTTAATGCTGTGACATTTCCGATTGTTACCCTCATCTCCTCATAACTGCAGCAGTTTGCATCTAACATGGCACCTGTGAAACAGATGTCATTGAAAACAATCTTGGCTCAGTTTGCATGAATATTTTCCAGCTCAAAGGATCATGTTGCCTGGCTGCTAGGGATATGAGTTGGAACGTCTGTTTCAAAAATTAACAAACATGTTTTACAAACTCTCCAACTTACCTTTGGCTTACCGTTGCTCACAACAGTGGATTTTACATTTACAAGTGTAAAAGTCCTTGAAGTTTGTTGGACACCAGAATGTTGCCTGATAAATGATGCTTGAGATTATTTGTTAGTGTGAAATTGTTGAGTGTTCCAAATGGAAACATCTATCTTAGGCTGTGAATAATGAGCCGACTGTCAAAAGCAATCGAATGTCACCCAATGTCGACACACTAGTGGAAAAGCTATGAATCACAGGGTTAATTAACAACCTTTGGGTCTAAAAATACTGTTTCTATTCTCACACAACCACTTACGCAAACAGCCATGTACATTATCTACATTTGGGACAAACGCAGAACACGCACTGTGCATTGGTCCCCACCGTCTGTGAGTGGCTGGTGGATGGTGAGGGGGGGCATTTTTCCAGGGACCGTCCTGCACAGACTAGAAACTGACCAATCGGAGCGCTCCGACAAATTCCTGAAATAACGGCCCATACTTAGGTGAGCACAAGGCCAGAACATTCGGCCCATAATAACAGGTGACTGTTTGCATCTCGAGCATCCATCATCAGTGTTCCAAAGAAATTCAAAATTCATTTTGATACATCGAAACAGAAGTATGACTTCACCATCTTTCTGCCACGGAAACTTTGAGCGGTGTAATTGCTTTCCAGAAACCAGTCATTAGGATTATTGAAGGCAAATTAGGGACTGATGATGGCCCACACTTGACTCACTCCCAAATCAGAACAATCAGGATTATGACAGAGGTGTGTTGGTATAATTTTACACTGCTTGGTGTCAAAGAAAAAAAGAATGACAGCTGAGTTTCATGGCCTCATGATGGTATATTTTCCTGTATCTCACTCTTACATTACTCTCACTTGATAATTTCAAAACATGATCTGTAAAATCATTTGGAACTCAACATCTTAGCCTCTAAAAATCAAGAGTGAGCAAGTTGGCCCAGAAAGCATCTGCTGATTATTAATCAAAGTCAATTGTTGTCAGATTGCTCCAATCTTTGCTTTGCAGGCAATGTCCGCAGCGGGCAGTGTGTATTTTCCAGCTGCCCATCTTAATGTGATCAAAGATAATTTCCCGCAATTCTCTGCGGCCACATTTAGCACGTAATTAATGTTGTTTTGTTTTTTGTTTTTTTCCCCTGAAGTTGTGGGAGGATGGAAACGCAGACATTTGCATACGAATGTAACAGCACACAAAAGTTCCAAGATGACTTCAACTAGGTATGCTTCATGGGATCAGGAAGACAAATACAGGGACATGTGCTCTTATTGGAATATGACGGCCAGAATGTGGGAGTGCCTGATTACATTCCTTGCAGAAAAAAACGTCCTTTTTCAAAGGCAGCTTCACTTTATATGCTAATATCCAAGAATCATAATCCCACAATAGTGAATGATCAACTGTAAGAAATGAGCACGATTGTCATGCAAGTGTCAGACACACACAGTTCCTGCAACTAGTATTACAGTCATTATGTAGTTACGCTGGACACAGATATCAATTTGAATGCCTGGGTGGCGTGTGCGTATATTAATACGTAGACGGTGGAGGTTGACAACAAAGGGTGGCATGTGGCGATGGTGAAGGGAGGCTTGGGGAGAGAGAGCTACAGATCAGGCACAGAAGCGACAGACCAGAGAGCAGCGCATTGTTCACACTCCATTCAAGCCAACAAACTCAAGACAAGGTAAGGCACTTAGGATGACATTTAAGACATTTAATTTACGAAGACTCATTAAGACTTAAGACACTCTGGTTAGCATTAGTGTCCAGGTGAAATAACTACATGATGATGATCCCAATAGGATAAGGTATTTGTTTTGGTTCTCAGTCAGCTGTTAATTTGTTGGGAAAGTGAACATATTTATGATCTTTAATGTACATTATTTTGCTGCAGTGATCAAGGCAAGGTAGGCACCGAAAATAAAACATGTAAAATCAACTCAGTTATTTTGAAATGTCCTCATGATCAAATCTTGGCATACATTTCTTGTTTCAAGAGTTCAGTGGAGGTCAGTAGCAAGCCGCTGACTCCAGATTTGTTCCATTTAGAAGCAATTTTACCATAAAAAATCATGAAAACCATAAAACCTTTATCAACTGATCAGGAAATGTTTCAGTAAAACTCGACATGTGTACAAGTGTCACCGGAAGTTAGCCACTATTATTAGGTGAAAGATACGGAATACCGAAGAGTATGCGCTGCTTTCACGTCGCAATGTTACATGTGTAATTCTACGATTATCAGAACATCTTTCCGGTTTTCAACATTAGTCCTCTTCTGTGAATGTATGAAATGAACCCTTTCAGGGACAGCGGTTACTAAAATGGGCAGTTTATTGTGTTATCAGCTTACAGGGTGCATGAAAGGGTTAAACACCACCCCAAAATAAAATAAAATAAATAAATAAGTCAATAAATTAAAAAAAAAAAATCCAAGCAATGCCAGAGTGAAAAATAACTTCATCCACAAATCCTCATAATGTGTCATTGAAAAAGTATCATCAATGTTGTATGAACCTCAGAGGACTGAAATGTCCACTGACTTAAGAAAGCTTCCCCACCACTTTCTCCTTAGATGCTCACTGAGCTAAAGTCTAGAAATAGTAAGCTGAAGCATGATTACCTTTGAAGTGTTTATTCTATACTGTGTTTATCGCATTGTACGACGTGACTTTGACTTTTTCGAGGTTCCTCGCTTTGAGCCTCGTCCACCGCTCCGCCCCTCGGTAGAAAAAAATGTCAATGGCGCAGCAGATTATGGTGCACTTTTAACATTTTCAATACTCATGTGCACTCCTACCGATATAACTTTCTTTTTTGGGGTGGCTGGGGGGTACTTACTCTATACCTTCTACAAGAAGTGCCTCCAGATTTTAATTTTGTTGGTCTGTCATAAAGAGTAATGTAGTGTTTCAGCAGTTATAATTTATCTTTGCCTGCCAGACACACTGAAATTCCCGCAAAGGTCTGAATTTGTATTCAAGCAATACCAGGTGCTCTAAAATAATTTTTCAGGGGAAGAGATAATCCCAAAAAAAATTAGAGTGGAAACTCGGCATATGGAAATATAAAAAGCATCAATTATACATGTCGAGCTATTCCATACATTAATCCTATCTATTTACATTTTAAATTTGTCAGGGTGCCAAGAAGCAAAAAGTAAAATATGCAACCAAAGCATGATACTTGTAAAATCTTTGTCTCTGTTAAGCTTCAGTTCCAATACCGCACATACAAGTCCGGTATAATGAAGATAATATAGGTGAATGCTTAGGGTGCTCTGGCTTCAGAGCTGTTTCTACCCCAGAGTGAATGGACACATGAAATCTGGAAATTTAACCCGGATCCAGATGAAATCTACAGCAGTGACCTTTGCATTGACAAATGGCACTTGTCCCACACTAATTTAGCAACCATGCAATAAAAGTGTTATTTTACCAAACCCACACTTAAAGTTAAAAATAGACAAATCAACACCTCATGAAGGGTGTTACTGTGTTCATCACATGCATTCACACACCAAAACTGTCTTCGACTAATCTCCTTTTTAAGACACCTAACAGCGCATGATGTATGAGTCACTGTAAAGTAGCTGGAGCAGTAACCGTAATGAAGACCGTTTTGGTTTCCTGTAAAAAGTGATTACTTACAAAAGCGGATACGGAAGCTCTTTCAATCAGAGGAACTTTGCCAATAATCAGTCTTGTTTGCTCCCAAACTTCGCAGTCCCCAAACTGCCAATGCGGTGTTCCCACCCTAAGCATTGAATAGACATTAGTGACAGAATTGAGATCAGATTTACTTTGAAGCGAGCAGACTCCACCAAACCCAAACTGCTTCATAGTAGCGGTCAAATTGTCGAGCATTATGATTGGCTTCGGCCGCCCGTCTTCCTTAACTCCTAATGACTGGCTGCACTTGTTCTTCTCCGACAGCAGCCACTCCATTAGACTGTGCACCACACTCTGTTGCCAACAGACTGATTGCATAGCAATGTGATATACAGGCAGAATCGGTCAAGCAGGCAAAACTAAACCAAATCATAAAAATCTTTTTTGGCGAGTTGTAGCAACGCAGACAGAAGTGGGACATAACACCTAAGTCACATGCAATGCTGTGGTTGCCAAAAAAACCCCAAAACAAAAACAAACAAAAAAAAAATACTGCAATGGGAAAAATACTTTTCAGCACAAAGCTGAGAAAGCCACAGACAGGAACCAGGCTATAAAATACAGTATCCATGGCACAGGTGGTTTCAGTCAAATTAGGAAAACATTTAAATATATCTAACTCTAACTGTTTTGTAAAATGTGTCATGCTAATTCCATCAGAGCAACGCTGCATGGTTACGCTCCATAAACAGGTGAATAATGGTTGTCCCCGTTCAATGTGTTCTCTCGATAAAAATAGGTGAGGAGTGATTGCCAGTGTACATATTACAAATAAAATTACATTTCCCTTTGAGGATTGAAATTATAGGATCGATTTAAAATATTAAATTATACTTTACCAGAAAACATATAAAATCAGGAGGAAAGCGTTTGCATTTTTTGCCTCATGAGCTTGCAAAAAATAAATAAATATTGTAAAAATAAAAAGATCCCCTCAAACATGCCACACATGCCTACAAAATTTTATTTTCTAATCATTTCTTCAAACTCAGTCCATCACAATTCATGATGATATTATCAATGCGACTTTCATCGAGTGGAGGCTCTAATGACCACGATAATTCCACCGACCACATTGCTTTGCCCTTAACGCAGAAGATCTGAAAGATGCACTGCTTTCTTCTTGGTGCTCCTTTGGAAGTTCTAAGCCGCATAGCTAAAGGACCACGTGCTGCTGGCAATGAAATTGCAGATTAGTCGAACTCGTGTAGCTTCACGATAATGTAAAGGCCACTGGTTTGAGTCATAATAAAGGGGCATCAAACATCATTAGAATCACTGCTGCCCTTGAGCAAAGCACAGTGGAGCTGTTGTTGTTTAGTCGTAACCCAATGCACGGCACAAAACAATAATATCCATCCATCCATCCATCCATTTTCCGATCCCCTTTATCCTCACAAGGGTCGCAGGGTGTGCTGGAGCCTATCCCAGCTGTCTTCGGGCAATCGGTGGGGGATCCCCTGAACCGGTTGCCAGCCAATCGCAGGGCACACAAAGATTAAAAAACACTCACACTCACACCTCGGGACAATTTAGAGTGTTCAATCAGCCTGCCATGCATGTTTTTGGAATGTGGGAGGAAACCGGAGTACCCGGAGAAAACCAACGCAGGCCTGGGGAGAACATCCAAACTCCACACAGGGAGGCTGGAACTGGAATTGAACCCGGTTCCCTGCACTGTGAGGTTCACGCGCAAACCACTGGGCCGCCAGAACAATAATATAATAAACACGATTTAAAAAAACACTTTTGAAAAAAATTTAACATTTCCTGGAGAGACGTGTCCTAAGGTACAATTAAATTGCCAATCATGGACCACTTCAACCTTAAATATATATTTATATGGCCAGGAAACCAAATTGGCTTATTAAGTCCCCCAATGGAGCAGGCTGCATGATTAGAGTGGCAATAAAAATGTTGAGTCACATTCTGAATGCAAGCTCCCAAAACGGCCCAATCATTGGGTGGGGATCTACAAAAGGGAATAATTACAAAAGCAAAGACATTTTCTTCTTGTCTTGGATGCATTTGCTAAGATTGCCTAAAAACAAGATGAAGGGGACACCTATAAAGCTGTATCCTCTTTGATAATGTACAGTGCTCAACGTGAATGACTACACCCAAACATATTTGAAAAACGTCATACTCTCGATCACATCCTTCACTGCAAAATAAAATCAGCAGATTGATGTCACACAAGTGAAAAATCAACAAAAACATGTTCAAATTGTACGTGTAGAGAAGTGGTTGCCTTGTCACCATCAAAAAGTTGTGTATTGGGAATACCGCAATGGAGACAATAAGGTCACATGATTTGGAGCCCGGATAGAACGGCTTGGAGCAGATGGCAATTTGATCTCATTCACTCCGCCTGCTCTTCACTGTCACCCTTGAGATGCAATTCCATCAAGACAATCAGAAAATTTAATTGGGTGTTTTGGAGATTGCTTGAAAAATGTTGCATAAGGATGAACATCGGCATGTCATCAACAGGGGTGTGTGTGAAGAATGTGGGCTTGATTCTGGGGCGAGTGTATGGGTATGTATGTCCCATGCCTTCAGCGGTAAGAAGCCCCTGAGCAGGTTACCCAAGACTCCCAATTTCTCTCCAGTTAGAAGAATGCTTTGAACTGCTCCAATGTACCATCAATAAGTGCTTTAGATTTGGACTATACTAAGCAATCGTGCTAAGCGCATATCTGCCACAGTGTGAAAATGGTTTCAAGCACGTCGAACCACGGCGCTGGCCGCCAGCCAGCACTGTTTTATTTTAATTTTTAAACCAGTTTTGAGCTCGTTAGGGCATCATGTTGCATCCACTTTGAACAGTGCATGGGAACTACCGGGATAATGCTAAGATAACTTGTTCCACAACAGCTATGAGATTTGGTTAGTTAGCCGGTGTAGGTAAACACTGTTGTTTCAAGTTGCGGATCCACCCTTATGAGTCAATAATACTAGCCTTCACAAAGCAAATAAGCTACTCTTCCGACAATATAATTACAAGGAGCAGCAAAGCATTCAGCGCTGAGCAAGAAAAAAGATGAATATGGAGAAGCCATGCGAACCACAGTGTTAATGTGACCAATAACATATTCCTGAATAGTCATAAGTCGGTCTTCTGTCTGTTCAAATCAACTGCATTTTTGTCTCTATTCATCTAATGCAGATGGATGCTTCATGTGATTCTTCACAGGTACTCACACCAACTCGAACAAGATGACTCTTGACACCAATGGCAGTTACATGCATGCGGAGAACACGAATTTGACACTGGAAGAGTTTCTGGAGAAATATTTGGGACCCCGTCGCTCACCCATGTTGCTCCCTATCTTCATCAATTACCTGATCATATTTTTGGTTGGCGTCTTTGGCAACGTGCTGACTTGCACAGTCATCGCCCGCAACAAGGTGATGTGGACGCCAACAAACTACTACTTGTTCAGCCTGGCCGTGTCAGACCTGCTGGTGCTCCTTCTGGGCATGCCACTGGAGCTGTACGAGCTGTGGCAGAACTACCCTTTCCTCTTTGGGAAGGGAGGCTGCTACTTTAAGATTTTCCTATTCGAGACGGTCTGCTTGGCCTCCATCCTCAATGTGACGGCACTGAGCGTAGAGCGCTACATCGCCGTGGTGCACCCGCTACGGGCCAAATACGTAGTGACGCGCACCCATGCCAGGCGGGTCATCCTCACGGTGTGGGGTATGTCAGTGTTGTGTGCTCTACCCAACACAAGTCTGCATGGGATTTCCTTCCTGACGAGTAACTCCACCAGTCCTGACGGGCCAGACAAAGTGGAGATCCCAGATTCAGCCATGTGTACCCTGGTGAAGCCTCAGTGGATATATAACCTGATCATCCAAGTGACGACCTTGTTATTTTTTTTCTTGCCCATGCTCACCATTAGTGTTTTATACACGCTTATTGGGCTGCAGCTCAAACAGGAGAGGATGCACCAAGCAATGGAAACAAAGTCAGGCGCCGGTCAGGACAGCTTCTGCAGCGTCCGCACTCAACAACAAAAGGCCAGACGACGGCAGGTCACCAAAATGTTATGTATGTTTCAGCTGATTTGTTACATTTTCTAGTGAGGGCTTTGAATATGCTCTTTTTAAAAAAAATTTATTGTTGTGTGCTATATGATTTATTCAATGTTTACACTTGGAGAAACAGGAGCAAACATGTATACTCAATTAAATTGATGTGGAAGTTGATATCCTAATCGGATGCACCAAGGGTTGCATCTACCAAATTTGTTTTGCAAAATTGCGGCACAATTCATTTTGCGCCTTTCTACCTGGATATCCAAACTAGTGGGTGCTATAAATCAGCTCCGCTGTGTGTAATGATGACTCCTGTTATTTTCTCGAAGGCGAGGCGGCGATGACTTTTCTGTTGGTAAAAGCCATAAACAACAAATATTGAGATACATCATTAATGCAGCAATGCCATTTGGATATATTGGAGCTGACTTGAAGCCAGTCATAAGAAGGAGGGAGTCCTGCTCCTGTATATCACTTCCGACAAAACAACTTCAAACTCTGCATTTCATTGTGTCTAGATCATTTCAGTCGACTGTGACACTTTGTGTCGGCTTTTCCCAAAGCAACTGTGTGGGTGTGCTATTCAAAGTTTGAACAGGCCTCATTCACTAACCATGCATACCGGAATTGTGCAAAATCTGTGGGCAAATGTAAAACCTCCTCAGACTATGTGTACTCAAAAATAATAATGCCTCATCTTTTGAAAAACTCAATCATGCATCTTTTACCCAAGATGCACAATGTATTGAAACTACACTCATTCAAATAAACATGATGAAGCATGTTCATGGTAATTACTGACATTGAGAATTCTCTCATGACTTGACTAAGAAATAACTGCGAAAAACACTTCTCATCACATTATTTTCATCAATTAGTGCATCGTGGGCATGCGCTGTCATTTCCGTGGGCACGCGCTGTTATTTAGAATTCTGACTCATCAACAGATGCACAGTGGTGTGAGGAAAATGAGCCGGTAGCACGTGTGATTTTGCATAAACAAGTAGGAACATTCCCACGTGTTTATTAGTGAATGAGGCCCAATGTTATCCAGGCTGGGCAAACACATCCAATTCTCATGCACTTGGTGCAAGTTAAATCAAACAAAACATGGCTTTCATGCAGGGGCTGGTTTGCCCAAAATGGTCGGTACCTCAGTTATGTTTCTTTGCCTCTTCCGCTAACACTCATCTTAATGTTTTCATCTTTTCTCATTTGTTTGTAGTTGTTTTAGTGGTGGTTTTTGGGATCTGCTGGGCTCCGTTCCACACTGACCGCCTCGTATGGAGTTTCATCACCGAGTGGACCGACAGCCGTCGGCAAATATTCGAGTACGTGCACATCCTCTCTGGAGTGTTCTTCTACCTCAGCTCAGCCGTCAACCCAATCTTGTACAACCTTATGTCCACCCGCTTCCGAGAAATGTTCAAGGATGTCATGTGCCATCGGCCGCACAACGCCATCCCTCGTAATTATTCTTTAAGTGTCACTCGAGTGACGCTCCGCAGTACCCTGAATGAAGTGCCGCTCAGCAGTGGAGCGAATGCAGCGGAAGGGGAGGCAGAGGATGGAGAGCAGGCGGTGAAAAAAGATGCCACTTTCACATGTTAAGCTTTGTGATTTTGAACAGACAAAGGTCAATACGCGAGGACGCATTGAGAAGGAAAATTCAACTTAATTTACTGTGGTTATGCTTGTTCTGTTCTTGTACTTATTGTGTTAGAGTGTTTATTTTAAGGAGCATTTGTATTTTTCCTCCATTTGTCAGACATTCACAAAAACAGTACAGTGGACCCCCAATATTCGTGTTCGCCATATTTGATGTGCAAGTCCACCCTGAGAGAATTAGTTTTACATGCATTTTAATTTGCTTGGTGCTTGTTTTTTTTTCCTTGGTGCTCAGTGTTGTAGACCTGTCCGGACAGATTTTGTAGCCAAATATACACATGTGGACAAAATTATTGGTACTCCTCTGTCAATAAAAGAAATAATGACTACAATACATGTAATGAAAATCAACCAAGGAAAATCAGACATTGCTTTTAAATTGTGTTACAAGAGAATTAAAAAACAAATAGGCTTGGACAAAATTTATGCTCTCTCTCGAAAAGATTGAACATAGCGTTTCAGAAAGTGCGCAAGGAGTTTTAGCTCCTCCACAGATGCATAATTAAAACAATTTTATTGACAAATGACACTATATATAGTCATGGCAGAGAGTTGGGCGGGGGCGGAATATTTTCTCCGGGGCGTAACAAAAAATGATTGAGAAGCACTGCCATAGGTCATGTTCAATCAAGGTGTGTCGTCTAATTAGCATCAAAGGTGTCTTCAAACTTGTAAGCCGTCAATCGGCCTATTGAAAGGGTGACAAGTCGTGTCCGTCTTTTGTGTGCATTGCAAAAAGTTTTTTGTCAGTGGAGAATGTAATCGAATGAAAGTGCCATGTGAAAACATACCCAGGTGCCTCAAGTTCACTTTAATCACGCTGCGAATGACCACGGGGTGGTAACGGTGCAGGTATCCTGATTTTTCGATACATTTGGTACTACACAGGGGCACGTTGAGTTCCCACAAGGAATATGTATGATAAGGGACAGGTAGAGAAACTGCCTCGCACTGTAGCCGTTATGTTCCACTCCATGCAGCTCAGCCTCTGGTAAGCAGACGCCATAGCTTGCAGTATGCTCTAGTCTACAGAGTATTAAACTTTTTAACGCATTTTAAAAAGTCAAACACAAGTGCAATGTTAATGCAACATTCTGTGGCATAAAAACAGCTTTCTCTGGCTAGTGCCATTATAATATTAATCATAGTTGACACTCCATCACTGCTTTTATAGCATTAAAATTCTCACATTCAAAGCTACTGTTAAACTTGCATTGTTCATGTCTTCAAAACAAAAATGAAACTATTGAGGGTGCACGTTCCTAAAAGGAAAAGGTTCTACGTATTTACAGATGTTCCTAAATATTATATCATTGATGTGTAATTATTTTGTTTATTTGTTTAACGGGCCATTTATCAGTGAACTGACTGCAGTGTTTGTGATTTTGAATGTCATTAAATCGGTTCTTGTTGAAAGAAAAGCTACGCACTCAGGTCTATTCATTTGTTCCCTTACAAATGTGAAGCAAACCGTGACCTTGGCTAAAACCGATGTATCTACCAATTCCTGGGGTACCGTTATGCCTTTCAAATGACACACATGATTAACAACATTTTAGAAGGTTTTGCATTGACCTATGCACACTGCTTACGGTGGCTCTCATGTGAGATCATTGAAAGTGGAGCTAAATGTCTTGTTTTTGTGCTATTGTGTCTGTAACTGTGAATACTTTTAGCAATCATGAACAGTTAAAAAAATGCATTCGA
>NW_017805467.1:346462-354056 GCF_001891065.2 Hippocampus comes | reverse complement strand
GGTGGGTTGGTGTGTGTGGGTGTGTGTGTGTGTGTGTGTGTGTGTGTGTGTGTGTGTGTGTGTGTGTGTGTGTGTGTGTGTGAAACAGCGCACAATTGCAGCTTCAAGCTCAGGTACAAACGAATGGAATCCAATCTGCCATAGGGGACTGCTCATAAATGATGCATATAAACACACTACTTACTGATAATGACAGTGAGGATGGCTGATAATGGAATTTGAATATGTGAGCAGATGAAAGTTGGGTGATGAGGATTGAAAGTCATAGAGCAGCTGTGGGCGTCCACGATGAGGGAGGGCGATATGGGAGGACTGAAGGGGCATACCTAAAAGTTGGTCAGTTTACCAACTATGCACACCGCGCTATTAAATGGCTGGGGATGAAAGTAGCCATACAAGAAAAAAAACATCCTCACAAGTACTAAAGTTCTCAAAAGAGCATGTAATTAAGCAGTGATTCGCAACCTTTTTTGATTAACAGGGATGGCGCTAGGTCATGAAACCTCTTAGCCAATGTGGCTAATTAGAATAAAAATCTCAAGAAGCCACATTTGAGTGGAGTTAGCCATGACATCACGTTTATGTTTTGTCATTGTTGTTTGATGTGCGCCCCGACAATTTGACCCACAATTTGATATTTATACGATCAAGAACTACAAATTTAATTCAAATCAAAATGCGCTTTGTTAAATCCAGTGGATGATTTGGCATGGAATAAGCTAAGGGTCAAAGTTTGGTGATTACGAGATCCTAAAATATATTATATTAACTGTATGCCATAATCAGCTGACTTTAAATATTTCTCACTGTTTAAAATGTCTTTCAAACATTTAAGTTTCGAGATGAACAACTGAAATACGTTCTCTGTGATATTCAAATTTATTGAGATGCAATTGCATGTGGCCAGTGATTGCCAGGCAAACAGTCTCGAGTGTACACTGCCTCTCACGCAAAGCCAGCTCAGAATTTCTGACATCTCATCTCCCAAGGCACTTTTAAGTGTTCTGTGCTTACATACAGACAGATGCCTGATGCTCCTCAATCAACTGGACATATGAAGTGATAACCACTCTCGGAAACAACTGCTCGGATATAAGGAGTGGAAAATCTGTCCTCATCAGTGCGTAGGCACAACTGAATCCAGGAGAGCCTTCAAATGGAGCATTCTGGAACAACACACGAACCTCTGAAGTTTACTTATTATTAATGTAAGATGGCTCTGGTTGTCCGAGAAGATCTTTCGCCTCTCATCCGAGAAGGCTTCATCAGTTCATGCAACAAGGCTTGGTTAGCACAGACCAGCCTTCTCGAATGAGAGTCGAAATATTTTCCAAGACAACCGAAGCAGCGCAAGTTGTGATCAATCCAATGCCCCAAGGGGAAAAATGTTAATTTAAGAAAAGAATGAAAATCTGATTGCTTCACCAAGACTGATTTCCATCCATCCATTTTCTTCCAGTGCTCCAGGGTTGAGTGGCAGGAGCAGGAGCTGAAGCCTTTATCTCATTGAGTGTTAGCGAAGGTTCGCGAGTGTTAGCGAATATAGCCAATGTTCGTTTTAACGTCCGGGTTCATTAAAGGTTATAAAAGGTTACATGAATGTCAAGCTCGCCCGCTATTTATTTTTCATTAAAATTTTTCACAATGATCACTTTCTTTTGACATGGTGGGTCGAGGTTGGAATGAAAAGCGTGTGTGGGGTGTGTGTGTGTATAGGGGGGGTCAACAATTTTCTGTTTTGTGATGTTTGTGCCTATGTTGTGTTGATGAATCAAGTCAACTGCTAGTCCAAAGAGAACCATTGCTTCAAAACATGTCTCGCATTTATTGATTTGTATAATACATGCTGAAACTGAAATGACTTCAGCGTACGAGAGGCCAGTGTTCATGGCAACCTACCTCGAAATCAGACAATATGCCTGCTTCCGGACAAAACACATTTGTGAGCATTTTTGGAGGACCTCTTAAAGCCGAGAGGCACAAAGAAAATAAATGACTATTTCACATTTTAAATGACTTCTGATTTCATATTCATGCACGACGCAGTTTCCACAACCTTTTGAGTGCTTAAATACACACTCAACTGACACTTCATCACAACAACACAATGAAATGAAAATGACTGAAGAGCTGTAGCAAAGGTAAGAATACTCAGTTTTGATTGACACGGTTGGAGATGTATTAATCCACCAACATGGTAATTTAATGCAGGGGTCAACCCCGTTTTTGAAACGAAGCACTACTTTTTGGGTAGTGATTTACACGAAGGGGTATAGGGACAAATGATCTGGGGGTCAATCATTTCATGATCTCCGTTATGCCTGCACCACAAACACAGTTTGGCAATGCACTACAATACTAATCTTCAACCTGTAGTAGTTTTCGGGATAATTAATATGAATATAATTATAATTTCTTTCTCACGGGGTTCTATTGCTTCAGTAAGATGTGTGTTTTCCATTTTCAAATTTCATTTCAATCATACAGCCCATATCTCACTGAGCGGCGAACGCTTGCGTAAAGAAATTTTGAACACGTTCAAAATTTGAGGGTGACAAGAACTACTATCTGTGACCATTAAAAATGTTTGCGAGAATCTGCCCAACGCCTTTGCAACCTCTTAGAAATCTGACGAAAAAACAACAGTTGCTGTGTTTGCAAACACTTGCAAGCCTCAGTAAGATACCACCATAAAGGACTAGACACAGTGACAAGAAGTCAAAATGTAAAACTCAGAATGATAGTGGGTCTCCATTGGATTTCTGTCGCGCTTTCCACCTCGGCAGCTGCTATCCTCCTCCACATTCGTACTCCCGGCTGCTTAGTAGAAATAGCTTCCAAACACGGCCACCGCACAGAACAAACTTTCCTGTGAAAGTGACAAAAAATATTCTGGAATAAACACACACTAACAGAAAGCCACTCCAAAAATCACACAAAAGTCCTAAAAGAATACAAGTACTTGCGTTCATGAAAACATCTTCTGCATAGTTGTCTGTATCAGCATCCCATAAACACCTTGACGACATCCTGTCAAATCAAAAGTTTTATACAACGCTTTACAATCATCATTTGAATCAATCCGTCACTCACTTGACTCCTTGTCCGCGTTGCTCTCCGATGGTTACCTGCACAACAAACTTGTACCTGTCAAACCCTAACTCTGTGTTGGAAGAAAAATAATAAACAATACAATGATCAATAATAATGCAAACAATTAATTGGATATTCAATTTCATTTTCCCCCACTGTAGGTTAGGAGCAGGCAAGCTCGTGTGTTTGTGTAACGGACTTGCATCACTCACTCTTCACTTTATTCTTCACACTGTCAGCAAGTGTGCGGGTTAGCTCTGAAACCTCATCTGGGTCGTATTGTACTTCGGATAAGCGCGCCTTCACTGTTTCACGAATGCACTCCTTTACAACTGCAGGCTTGAATCTAGAAAGTCACATAAAGGCCAACAAAAGAATTAAAAATTTGCCTCAGTCCAAATGCAATCCTCAGCTATTACCTGCCCTCTTACAGAGTATTTGGAATTAAATAGTTTCAATATCGTTTGTTCCTAAACGCAAACCTCAGAAATGTACAGATGTGCTGACCGACCAATAAGTGAGAGTGCTGCCCCGTGTGAGTGTCTGCTCTAAATATTAAAACAATATGGCCATTGAACAAATCTCATCCAGGAATCTACAATACACAATTGTATTGCCAATATTTAAGTAGACAATAAATTACCAATAAATACTAATACAACATTTATGCTGTAAAGTTGATATAAACAGTTTAATTGCTCCACATTTAAATTGTACATTGCAGTGGTGGAAAACCGGCATTGATCATCAAATCATTCAAATACGGATGTTATATTTATCAATAATTTCTTCTCTTGGGTAGGACTCAATGATATGTTGAGGATGTGGCCGATTTTGGCAGAGGTTGCTAGCATCCTAACAGGGTTGTAATTATATCATCTCTCATTATCAATCCAGCCAAATTTTCATTATCATTAAAGTAACTTGGGTTTCATTATCATTATAATGATCATTACCTATACATTTGGGAACATTTTATTGGGGATCATAAAGAAAAAATAACAATCATGCATGTCTATCATTTGTTAAGCACGAAGAGTGACAAAGTCATCGCTGAACGTATGTATCAATTGAAACGGACATATAAGGATGAAAATTATAAGAGCTTATCATTATCTGTAACGAACTTTTATAGCGAAAAAAAAAACTCAACTTTTCCACTCATTATCATGATAATGAAAATCACTACAACCTGCAGCCTAATTATATGTTTTAAGCCAAAAATTTACGTTTTTGTCAAACTATGACTTTAGCCATTATTTTAAGAGGATGTTGGTGACCCGAGTTCGTAGCATGAGAGCAATAAATAATAACATGAAACAAATAATAATCAGAGGACAGTCAACCATTGTTAGAGTCAAGTCTTTTATGGAGTTAGTTTTTAATAGTTCGCAATGATTACTGTACACCAATTAGAACGCACAAAGCACGAAGGAGCAAAACGTCGGTTTACGGTCGCTAGGTAACGCGAGCGTCCGCAAGGCTCCGGCTACAAGCTAACATCACAAGATACCGACTTAGATTTAAAACAACTCACTTGTGCTGATAGTTGGGTCGTATGAGGTATGAATCTGAGCCTTCCATGGCATGCCAGTGATATAATAACGAAATAAGGAGGTGTGACACAGAAAAGAAAAACGAGCAACGCGCTTTGCAATGTTAGTAGATTCGTATTTTAATGCCCCGGCATTTACCGGAAGTGATTGTCAGGACTGTTCGGAAGGTCTTCAGTTACGAACCTAATTCCGTTCTTACGACCGTGTTTTAACCGAAAAAAACGTGTACGTAAATCGGAACGCACCGTAATTGATCACGAACTCACATACAGTAACGCAGTAGTAAAGTCAATCTAATTATACTAAATATTTAGAAAATAAGCACTTATAGCTACATACAATAAAATTAGATCAGTCAGCACGGCGGTAAATGAACATGCCAACTTCTTCTTTCGCCACTTTGCAAACTAGTTCATTGTGCACCTCTTAACTTTGAAATTAAGCATGGAAATATTTGCATGAAAAACATTTATCACCCATAAAACAGTCAAATGAAAAACGGTATGAGCCAAAAGTTCAGAATTCTAGCTTTTACTGCATGCTATTTATATCAACAACTCAGCACAGGACACTTTTTGTTTGAAGCCGCCCACTTTCCAAGTGAGCAAAAGTATTGTAACGGACATATTAGATTAATTCAGAGTGAAATAATAACATTGAACATTTGTTGTCGTAAGCTTTACCTGAAATAATGAGATCAAGCCTGCAACCCATGAGTGATGAGATTTTCGGCTCTTTTCGATGGTCCGGTTCATTTGGATCGGCTCAGTGAAAAGAGCCGGCTCTTTTTGGCTCTCAAACGGCTTTTCTTTTAAATATTTAGCATACATTTTGATAAATGACTTGGTGAACTAAATATTGCAATCTACTGACTGCAAATAGCAACAATTATCAAGCAAAAAAAATGGCTTTTTACTTATTTTATTGAACATTAAAAAAGGCTCCAAACAATAAACAAGCAACAAAATTAAACTTCAACCAACAACAATCAAACATGCTGCATCATAACAAAAATAGTGAGTATTAACTGCAACAGCAGCAGTGAACAAAACAAACATAAGCTACTCCTTGCTTTATTTTAACAAACATAAGCTACAACTTGCTTTATTTTAAATTTGCAGTCAACAAAACTAAATACTTCAACTTGGAATACTTCAATTTGTCCAGTCTTTGAGAACACCCTCTCTGACGGGACAGATGTTGCTACAATGCACAATCTACTCTCCATTACTTTGATCAAACGGGGGTAGACGGAAGCTCGGTATTTCCACCAGCTCAGTGGATCGGCTGCCCTTGAAATCTGTGGTTCTTTAAGATATGCCCTAATTTAGTGTTTTGTGTTTTTGCACGCTTGGCTAATACAGTTCTGTAAATTAGATTCAGATTGCTTGCCAAACGCCTTTGTGGTTTCCCGGACAGTAGGGGGCGATATGAAATAAAGACATCCAATTCGCCGAGAAGAAGAAGTACAAGCACAAGAACGGTACCACATCCGGTTCAATGAGCAAGTTTTTCCGCTGTTCACAAGCCCTGTTCTCAGTGAGTAATTTTAACATTTTAAATTGACTTCGCAGTTTATCTCTGAGTGTATAGATGTAGACAATTGGGTAGAGTTATTACGACACATTGCTCCTTTAATTTTGTTTTTGTGCCTCAACGTAAAAAACAACGTCAGCAAAGGGGGCAGTTTTTTTTTTCACGGTAACAATCTTTTTTTTTTTTTTTTAATAATCTTTATTGAACAAGTCAGAATACAATTCTCAGTAAACAGAAAACAAAACGAACATGTTATTAATACATACATATATTACAAACGTTTAAACAAAAAAGAAGCCAGGGTTTTTTTGGACAAAAATTTCAAATAAGGAGCATATAGCCAGAGTCTTAACAGCTTTCTTGTTTTTGGAATCCATAATAGAACACAGGTACTGCTTTGTTTCTGCTTCAAAAATTAAGAAAAGAGGTTTTGAATTTTTCCATCTGGATTTGTGGATATGGAACTTAGCGAGAATGATTATTAAATTTATAATGAAGGTTTGTTTAGTGTTTTTTTCCTTACTTTTGTAGAACCCAAATAGTACATTTTTCCAGTATAGCATAAAGTCAGAGTCGATGTGTTCAATAATAAATCTGGATACAACTTTCCAAAATGTGTTGGTATACTGGCATTGCCAGAACAAGTGAACCATTGTTTCAGGGTACATTCCACAAAATGAACACTCAACAGGGATGTCCTTCTTGAACCTAAGAAGAAAATGCTTGGTGGGATAGTATTTGTGTATCATTTTAAAAGAGATTTCCCTTACTTTATTCGTCAGGAGGTATTTATATGGGAGAGACCAGATTTCTCCCCAGTGTAGATTATCAACAAAACCAGACCAGTAGGTAATAATGTGTGGGATTGTTGAAATATCTTTTTGGAACAGGGAACGTATGTTACGGTTGTTATTTCTGACTAGCAAAGGGGGCAGTGAGCGAGCACGCTGCCGACAAGTAGACCTCAGCTGTCAATCAAAAAGCAATCGCGAAAAGCGTTTGACTTGAATGCTATTCTGTATGTTTTCCACACCAAAGCTGATATCAGCAGTGGAAGTGTGATGGCTTCACATCAGGGGGGGCAAATTTGTGTCAAAACAATTGCCACAAATGCACCCGTGACTTTGTTCATTTGTTTTTCGAAAGGAGGTTGCTCATTGTACTGCAGGTGTGGGGAGAGAGCCGCGAGTGGATCGCTCAAACAGATGCATTGCGAGTGCGGGCACGTTTGGAAATGGACGGGTTGAAAGTAAAAGTCTGCCACTTTACGAATAATGACTCAAATTAAAAAGAAAAAAAGAAACGACTTTTTTATGGAGTACAGTGTGTGACTTTCCACTTTTGTTTAGTTTTTCTGCCTGACCAGATTAGTCAGATTACTGGGCCAAAGGCGCAGCCGCCTAACTCGG
>NW_017805467.1:344234-345779 GCF_001891065.2 Hippocampus comes | reverse complement strand
GTCACATCAGACAGTCTTTTCACTGTTCCCGTTGGTCTCCACATGACTCGAAACTCCAGGAATCGAGCTTTTGGGTCATGTGAAACCGACGGGAACAGTGAAAAGACTGTCTGATGTGACCTAAGTGCAAGTCTGAGCTCAAGACTCAAGTGGGACTTTGAAAAAGTGCTGCAACCACACCCAATTTGATATCCACCAATCGCGGCGAGGCCCCTTATTTGCATAATCCTGACCCTAATTTGCATAAACATACCCACTTTCCAAGTTCTGACCAATCAGCTTGCTCAAAATTTGCATGTCTACGCCCCAAAGAGTCCACCAATCAGAGGACGCCTAATTTGCATAACCACTCCCCCTTTCCACCAAGCACCGCATGTAAGCATGTTATCGTCATGCTCCACCCACTTTCACAGCTATCAGCGAATCATCAGCCATCATTCCAGCCACACCCACTTTGCTGGATTTTTCTGCCTGGGGAAAAAAAAATCCAGAAAAAAACATTTTTAGAAAAAAATTTTTGAAAAAAATTCAGAAAAAAGTTAAGAAAAAAAACTGAAAATTTTGTTTAAAATTTGTTTTGTTTTGTTTTTTTTTTTTGTTTTGTTTTTTTTTAGATTGTTTGTTTAGTTAGATTGTGGTGATGTGTTTAAAAATGAAGTTGAGTTGAAGTGTTCTTTGTAATCAAGCTTTATTTCTTTTGCAGAGTAGTCAATCACAAAAGCAGAAGAAAAGGTTGCAAGTTGGATGGCAGTCTGCTTGTTGCTGGGCGGCGAAGTGGTCAGCTCTTGAGAAGAATGTGGGACAGGTGTGTTGACCTGAGAGGAAAGGCATCCGTGAGTTACACGCAAGTCAATTTCTTGTGCAGACAAAGATGTGTTGGGCATGAAGCTTACCAGCGAGATAGACTCTGTGTTGGGTCTTTCGAGAGCAGGAAGCCGATCATGTTTACTGCTGCCTGGGGGAGAAAAAGAAAACAAGTCAAAAAAGAAGTCATGATGGTGCATTGAACAAGTGTAAATGTCTCCTACTTTTCAGGCTGGCCCAAAGTTTGACTTCAACACCTTGCGAATAACAGGAAGAAGAGCAAAAAGTGTTGCCTGCAGGTCTGTGCTCATAGGTGGACTCTGGCGGTGAGCAGGTTACTCCCTCTTGTGGCACGGAGGACCCAAGATCAATCTTCCTTCATCTCTGAATAATGAAATGAGGCTTGTTGAAATGAGACTTCTTCCCAGCTCGGTTCGCCTGATCACCACGCGAGGTCTTTTACCATTCAGCCATTCTGCTGCGAAAATTTCGAATTTTTTATATGTAGTCAAAGGCAGCCGACCACACGAGGTTTTGAAGGTTAAACAAAAGAACATAATTGGTGAGACGGTTGGCGTCTCTCATGGGCGATGTGACGGCACTCCAACCTCACCCCGAAGCCATCGACCACGCCAGTATTTCCGACTGCCTGCCTTCAGAATGCCATCCTGAGATCAGGATATAGTTTGCATAGCCAACTTCGTTTTCGATTGAAGACGAGTTGCACAAAGAGATCGTGTC
>NW_017805467.1:341026-344152 GCF_001891065.2 Hippocampus comes | reverse complement strand
GTGGACTTCAGGAAACATCCTTCACCACAGTTGCCCCTCACACTATCCAACTGCCCTGTGTCAACCGTCGAGACCTTCAAGTTCCTGGGAATCACAGTCTCCCAGGACATGAAGTGGGAAGTCAACGCCATCTCCATCCTGAAAAGGGCCCAGCAGAGGATGTACTTCCTGAGGCTGCTGAGGAAGCATGGCCTGCCACAGGAGGTGCTACGTCAGTTCTACACGGCAGTCATCGAATCAATCCTGTGTTCTTCCATCACGGTTTGGTTTGTGGCCGCCACAAAAAAGGACAAAATCCGACTTCAACGGACAGTTAAGACGGCATTGGCACCGCCCTATCCACTCTTGAGGACTTGCACACTGCAAGTATCAAAACAAGGGCACAGAAAATCCTCCTGGATCCCCCGCACCCTGCCCACCACCTTTTCTAGCTACTCCCTTCAGGCAGGCGCTACAGATCAATGCGCACCAAATCCAGCAGACACTTAAACAGCTTCTTCCCCCGAGCCATTAACTCCCCAAACAGTCACTGACGTAGTCACTCTTCTTGTACAACAAATACTGCTACTGGTCACTCTAAAATGGTTCAATGATTTTCTGCACCAACTGTACAACTGTCATAGTATTGTATTCTACCACTGATCACTTTAGCTCTGCTTGATACTTTGCACATTGTCTCACAGTTGTCACTGGGTGGTACTATGGTTCACTTACATTACGAAATGTCCTTCCATACCTATTTGTAATGTCCTTGTTTATGATGATACAAATGCAGCGTGTTATACCGGAGACAAATTCCTTGTGTGTTCTACATACTTGGCAAATAAAGATGATTCTGATTCTGATTCTCTGATCAAAACAATGTTGTCTTTTCCTCTGATCAAAACTGTGTCTCCCCTAGTGGATATTCCTTGAATTGCACCTTATTAAAAATATTCATTCCGTGTCTTTTGTGCATTTTTTTTCACTTTTAAATTGTCCTGCGGACCTGATCAAACCTCCTTGCGGGCCGGTTCCGGCCGTATGTGAAACACCCCTGATGTATAGTAAGGCGTTTTTAGCCGAAAAAAACGACCATGTATAGGAAGGCGTTTTTCGACGAAAAAAACGACCATGTATAGTAAGGCGTTTTGGGTCAAAAATAATGACCATGTATAGTAAGGACTTTTTAGCCCAAAAAAACGACCATGTATAGTAAGGCGCTTTTAGACTTAAAAAAAAAAAACCATGTATAGTAAGGCGTTTTTCGACGAAAAAAACGACGGTCGTTTTGAGCCGAAAAAACGACCATGTATAGTCAGGAGTTTTTAGACAAAAAAAAATGACCATGTATCGTAAGGCGTTTCAACCTGTATAGTAAGGCGTTTTTAGCCGAAAAAACGACCATTTATAGTAAGGCGTTTTTATACGAAAAAAACGATCATGTATAGTAAGGTGTTTTTAGACGAAAAAAACGACCATGTATATAGTAAGGCGTTTTTATACGAAAAAAACGATCATGTATAGTAAGGTGTTTTTAGACGAAAAAAACGACCATGTATATAGTAAGGCGTTTTTATACGAAAAAAACGATCATGTATAGTAAGGTGTTTTTAGACGAAAAAAACGACCATGTATATAGTAAGGCGTTTTTATACGAAAAAAACGATCATGTATAGTAAGGTGTTTTTAGACGAAAAAAACGACCACGTACAGTAAGGCGTTTTAATCAGAAAAAAACGACCATGAAAAATAAGGCGCTTTAACCCAAAAAAAAATGACCATGTTTAGTAAGGCGTTTTTGGCCGAAAAAAACGACCATGTATAGTAAGGCGTTTTTAGACGAAAAAAACAACCATGTATAGTATGCCGTTTTTGGCACGAAAAAAAAAACGACATAGTATAGTAAGGCGTTTTTGGCACGAAAAAAACGACATAGTATAGTAAGGCGTTTTTGGCACGAAAAAAACGACATAGTATAGTAAGGCGTTTTTGGCACGAAAAAAACGACATAGTATAGTAAGGCGTTTTTGGCACGAAAAAAACGACATAGTATAGTAAGGCGTTTTTGGCACGAAAAAAACGACATAGTATAGTAAGGCGTTTTTGGCACGAAAAAAACGACATAGTATAGTAAGGCGTTTTTGGCACGAAAAAAACGACATAGTATAGTAAGGCGTTTTTGGCACGAAAAAAACGACATAGTATAGTAAGGCGTTTTTGGCACGAAAAAAACGACATAGTATAGTAAGGCGTTTTTGGCACGAAAAAAACGACATAGTATAGTAAGGCGTTTTTGGCACGAAAAAAACGACATAGTATAGTAAGGCGTTTTTGGCACGAAAAAAACGACATAGTATAGTAAGGCGTTTTTGGCACGAAAAAAACGACATAGTATAGTAAGGCGTTTTTGGCACGAAAAAAACGACATAGTATAGTAAGGCGTTTTTGGCACGAAAAAAACGACATAGTATAGTAAGGCGTTTTTGGCACGAAAAAAACGACATAGTATAGTAAGGCGTTTTTGGCACGAAAAAAACGACATAGTATAGTAAGGCGTTTTTGGCACGAAAAAAACGACATAGTATAGTAAGGCGTTTTTGGCACGAAAAAAACGACATAGTATAGTAAGGCGTTTTTGGCACGAAAAAAACGACATAGTATAGTAAGGCGTTTTTGGCACGAAAAAAACGACATAGTATAGTAAGGCGTTTTTGGCACGAAAAAAACGACATAGTATAGTAAGGCGTTTTTGGCACGAAAAAAACGACATAGTATAGTAAGGCGTTTTTGGCACGAAAAAAACGACATAGTATAGTAAGGCGTTTTTGGCACGAAAAAAACGACATAGTATAGTAAGGCGTTTTTGGCACGAAAAAAACGACATAGTATAGTAAGGCGTTTTTGGCACGAAAAAAACGACATAGTATAGTAAGGCGTTTTTGGCACGAAAAAAACGACATAGTATAGTAAGGCGTTTTTGGCACGAAAAAAACGACATAGTATAGTAAGGCGTTTTTGGCACGAAAAAAACGACATAGTATAGTAAGGCGTTTTTGGCACGAAAAAAACGACATAGTATAGTAAGGCGTTTTTGGCACGAAAAAAACGACATAGTATAGTAAGGCGTTTTTGGCACGAAAAAAA
>NW_017805467.1:318526-338526 GCF_001891065.2 Hippocampus comes | reverse complement strand
ACTGAACCTGCGGTTTGTTTTGTTTTTGGATGCATACCAATATGGATAAAGTGGTTGGCCTGTCTTGCAGAGTTTTGCTTTAACCACATTATTTGCATGTTTAAAATTCTCCGCTTCATGCTTCAGGTGCAGTCCCACTATATATACACAGTACTGTATGTACAAGCAGACCAATAAGGAAGAATCAAGTCTTCTACGGACTGATAGGTAAGTCCTTTTTATCCTGTCAGAATTGACATTTATATTTTAATAATATGATAAAGGAATACTGTACTGTTCTACGATTACCGGTAGGCACACAGCGGGAAAAGATTTGATGTCATGACCTTCACAAATCTTTCACATAAGGTAGTTTCCTTTCCATTTGTACATCCTGTATGCTTTGATCAACTTGTAACTGATACCACTTGGATTCTAGTGGATCCTTCTCTCAACAAAGCCCATGCTGATTGTGCTGGTGGTCTTGATTGCAGGTATGTGTTTGTCAGCACTCAAAAGGATAGGACAGATCAGGCATAGATAGGAGAAGAGAGCTAGTTAACATATGTGATTGTGTGCTCAGCTGAATTTCCGCCTAGGGGACTTTTTTTTTTTTTTTTAATTAAATTATGTACAAAATAATTCCAGAGCTGTTGTTTTTTTTATATATCAGCTCCATGCAACGCCATCAGTATAAACTGCTCTGCACCGAACCAACTGGCACTGCTGGAGGCCCTGAAGCCGATGTTTAAGATGGGCGCCATTCGGCCAGTCACAAACATGACAACTCCAACCAACGTCAGCTTATACTTCCTGCTCTATGGAATATTAGGAGTGGTATGTTCGGCTCAATATAAATCCCTCTATTATGATTCTGTACCATTTATGCTGTTCACAGTCACGGGGACCTTGAGCCACCAGCGGGATTATATGTAGCAGGGGTGCCCAACCAGGCAATGATTTCCATTGCACAAACTCTTTTTTCTACTTTATTTTTCTGTTATGTTAGGGTTCGTTCAGGCTGTTGCTCATCATGGCACATTGTGTGCGTGCGAATGTGTGCGCGCATGAGTATGCCTGCCCATGTGTTGATGGGTCGATCGTGGGAGGTTGGCTGCTGGTTGGATGCATAATTATATAGTGGAGAGTAGTATTTGTTGCTGTATTGACATTAAATGTATGTAACGCTGACATAATTGAAGTATCTGCTCTTCAGGATGAGAAGGCCCAACTCCTGACGACTTATCTTTGGCAGCATTTTGTAAGTAATGCCTCCTCATTCTTTTTTTGATGGAACTACGACGATGTGTGACATTATCACTTTTCCATTTGCATTCATGTCCACGTTGCATCAGTGGTGGCAGAATGAGTTTGTCAACTGGGACCCAGTCCAGTGTGGCACTGACAAGATTACTCTTCCCAGACATAAATTTTGGGTTCCAGATCTTGTCATCCGTGAATTGTGAGTTTCAAAGCCTAATCTGTGTATCTCTTAGATTCACAGGCATTTCTGTACATCAATAAACATACGACAGAATAAATACCCGTATGTGTCGTTCTTTCAGGAACATAACTCTATTCTATGACTATATTCTCACGTATTGATTTTCTTTTCGCTGTGGCCCAAATATAGCCCCCCCCCACCCACCGCAAAAAACAAAGAAATAACAACAACTCGCACAGGGAGGTAAAGTTATATAAACCAGTGGCACATCACCAAAGCCTGTTTATTTATTAGTCATAATACTTCTGTACGATGGAAACCATCTCCCTTGCTTTCTGGGGAAATAACCAAGGCAATGCATATTTTTTTACATCCGTGTGTTGCAGTATGGATCAAGACAAAGCTCCATTCGTTCCTTATGTGAATCTGCACAGCAATGGAAAAATGCACGACGCAAAACCAGCCAGAGTTGTCAGCTCGTGTAATCTGGACATCTACACTTTCCCCTTTGACAGACAGGACTGCACTCTTACCTTCGGTTCCTTCATTAACTTGGGTAACAGATTTTGCATGATGACTTTTGATCAAAGTTGTGGAAGTTTGAAAATAAGGACGTCATTCAGATGTGATTTGCTTTTACGGCTAAGGCTGACAATTCAAGTGGAAACTACATCGAATGTGCTGTTCTTACTGTCCTCAGGGGGGTTTTAGTATTCAGAATTGTTCCTATTAAAGTTGAATGATAGATGGGACTCACGAGAGCTCTGCGGGGGCTAGTCATTAAATCAAATTCAGTTGTTCATATGGGCATTTCCCCATAAAAGTAAGGTGAGATTCACATTGGAATGGTTGATGTCATTAACTAGATTTACTGCAAAGTATTACTCCAGCTAATCATAGCGGAACAAGTTCATGGCATACACAAAATGAATTGTCAAACGACTGAATGTTAAAATTAAAAGAATCAAAAGAATAACATCGCTTGATCGTTGAATAAAATGCAAATACATCTTCTGTGGATGAATAAATATCTTTAACCTTTTCATGCATTTATAATGATAACCTGTAACATGATAAGCTGTCCAGTGTAGTAACCGCTGTCCCTGAAAGGGTTAAAGTAGGGAAGCGACTTATATTTACACTACCTGGTAGCTAACTAACAACTAAGATCAGGTGTTATAAACTTGATTAAATTGTGGGCCCGATCGTGGTTATGGTTTCCCTCAAAGGGCCCTATAATCTCAGAAATGTATGTAATGCTGTATATAAATATAAACTGTGAGCTTATCATGTCATAACATATACACAATTGTCCCTGCAACTGATATATTATGTATTCCCAAAAATGCAAAAAATCAGAAGTCATGGAAAATTGTGGCATGCAAACACATTGTGAAAGTATATAACTGTTGTTTAATTCATGTATCATGAACAGGTGGGAGATACTAAACTGGACATAAAAGAGAACAAACACTGCAAATTTGGTACAGATTGCTTACCAAACCAAAAAGAAGAAACAAAAAAACATAAGTTGGCGTAGTATTTTATTCTAGTCTTGAATTCGACACCTGTGTCCGAGATTGTCTCATGAGACAAGTGGTTTTCACATAATTTTTGAGCCATCTTTTTTCCAGAAAATGCTGGTTCAATTCCAAATTGAAATGTTAACAAATACGGTAATAAATGGGGGCCTTTTTTTTAATCATGCAGTACAAAACAAAATGGTGCAGTTTCTGGCGTTTCCAACTAAACCTGTTTTCTTTTGTTCAGCACGAGATTTAAAGGTGTCTTTATCGATGTCGGACAATCTCATCACAGCGAAATCCAAGAGAGTGATGACCACTCTGGGGGAGTGGGAGCTGCTGAATATCACTGCCGTAAAGCTGAATCATCATGACAGTGAGGATAACTATGTGGACGAGCTTCAGTTTCATGTATGTCTGATCATGTTGCATGCAGATGAACCGAATCTGAATATAACAATACATCCGAGTCCTGAGGAAGCAAAGCACTACAAGATGTTTTCGATTCTTTTGCTAGATCCGACTGCGACGCAGGTCAACGCTGTATGTAGTAAACCTGCTGCTCCCCAGCATTTTCCTGATCACAGTGGACCTTTTTAGCTTCCTGCTACCGCCGCAAAGCGTGGACCGCTCCTCCTTCAAGATGACCCTCATCCTCGGCTATACCGTCTTCCTGCTGATCATGAATGACCTGCTGCCTATCACAGGAAACACCATTCCCATCATCAGTAAGTGCTACACTCACGGTCAGTTTCCCTTTATGTGTACAGTCAGGACCTATTCTCCAGAATAGTTCATCATGTCTCTGTCATATATATGGTGGGGAACATGGCATCTGTCATTCATCCAGTCAAACCCTCCATCCATCCATCCATCCATCCATCCATCTACCCATCCATTTTCAGATCCTCACAAGGGTCGCGGGGTGTGCTGGAGCCTATCCCAGGTGTCTTGGGACTGTAGGCCGGGTACACCCTGACCTGGTTACCAGCCAATTGCAGGGCACACAGACGACCAACCATCCACCCTCACACTCACACCTAGGGACGATTTAGAGTGTTCCATTAACCTGCCATGCATGTTTTTGGAATGTGGGCGAAAACCAGAGTACCCGGAGAAAACCCATGCAGGCAAGGGGAGACTATGCAAACTCCACACAGTAAGGCCGGAGCTGGAATCGAACTCTGCACCTCTACACTGTGAGGCTGACGCTCTAAGGCAGGGGCCCCCAACCTTTTTTGCCCCACGGACCGGTTTATGTCAGACAATATTTTCAGGGACCGGCATTTAAGGTGTGACGGAAATAATACAACAAAATAATATGGTATGAGCTGCATGAAAACTGTGGCGTTTTCGAAATATAATAATAAACACAAGGAGCGTCTAAGCTGGCCGCAACACTCCGATCGCTATGGCAATGTTTAATGCCTTCAAAAGACGAAACAATGCAAATTCAAAGTGCATGAAAATGACGACTCACCACAGCACCGAGCTTGATTTTCTGCAACCAGACGGTCCCATCTCGGGGTAATAGGAGACAATGACACCTCAAGTGTGTGGTTTATGTCGAGTCTACTTCGTAATTTTGTTTTCGTCGCCGTTGCTGCAGAAACCCCCCGCCTCACACAGGTAGGATGTCGGAAATAGCAACAGTGTTATTGTGGTGATCTCAGAGTATTCAGGCATAACTTTAATCCAGTTGTCTCGAACGTATTTTTAAGGCCGCCGTGATTTGCGATCTCCAGCAGTTTTTTTTACTCATTTTGCGAGCTGCTGCGTTTGTTTTGAAGTAATCGGTCACGTGATGGAGAAGCGTGGCTTGACGTGTGTCAAGCGCGACACAGACGGATGTAACGGAGAATCCGGTAGTTTTTCAAAATAAAACATCTTTCGGATTCCGAAATAAATAAAACAGAATTTCTGTGCGGCCCGGTACCAAATGCCCGGCGGACCGGTACCGGTCCGCGGACCGGCGGTTGGGGGACCCCTGCTCTAAGGCATTTGTCATTGTTCTTTTTTTTTTTTCTTTTTTCTACAACACAGCGGTACTTTATTTAAAAAAAAAAAAAAGGTCAAGTTTTTTTTGAATTAGAATTCCAATCTTTTGTGATTTTTTTTTTCATGCATATTTATTATCCGACTCTGAAATTTTGAAAATGTTATTTCTCTATGTGAATAAAAAGGGTTATTGATTTTAGGGGATTGCATAGGGGCTTACGTTGTCACATATTTCTGTTTCCACAGAGAGCGTACTGTGAGTGCACCACATTTAAAGGGAATGAGAGAAGCCGCTTTGGTTGGCGACGAATTTAGTTGGCTGTGTCTAAGCCCACAACAACACAAACAGACCTTTTTTTTTTTAATTACCCACACCTGGTCTAACAAACCTTTGCACAGATTTATAGATAATAGGTCGAAGGATTATCATCCATTTAAAATGACTCCACAAATAGATGCAACCTTTTTGTGCTCAGGATAGAAAATAACAGGTGGTGCCCACTAGGTACTGTTAATTACTGTAATTGCTATAATCACCTTTCCACAAGGCAGTACATTTCCACCAAGCGTAAGAAGACTGTTCTGGTTGTTTTACAAAAATATGAGCAGGCTTCATCAGTTCATAGGTGAGATAGCGCAGCCTTAGCATGAGTGTTTGCTAAATCTCGAAATGAATAACTTAATGGACACTCAAAACCATCATTTGAGATATGGCTCACCCGCAACCGTAATTACGAAAGGAAGGATAGAATATGATTGGATAGATGGACTTCTGTCATAGGTTTGCAATTTTCAACTATACCAGTGAAATTCTTGCAAGTTCATGTTCAGACTTCCAAGTAGACTGTGCGACTGCATAAATAATAGCACATGCACCCAATGATTTTATAAACAAATGCCTGAGGTGCAGCAAGTGTGGTGAAGAGCTACAATGGCAGCATTGATCATTTGCATGATCTATAAACAGTGCGGGCAAACACGTACGGATTTCCATGTCGTCGCAATTCAAATTCAAGCAAACGCGTTTTACCGCAAGAAGCAACCCGTGTGGATTTCTTTGCTTGAGTTTACAATTGTTTATATAATCCTTGACCGCTTCATCTAAAACTGAATATGTGTATGACTTACCACTTGTCTTTCATGGCAGACATTTTCTTCTCTATGTGCCTGGCTCTGATGGTGGCCAGTCTCCTGGAGACAATTCTCATCACCAACTTGCTGCTCAGCTCGAAAAATGTCATTCCTGTTCCTCACTGGATCCGCGTATTTGTTCTGCACTTTCTGGGTCGTGTTGTTGGTCTGCCTTGGAAAGAAGTCAAAGATGCAGGTATACAGAAATCGGTGCTGATTAATGCATTAATATTAAAATATCACTGAAAATTGTTTAGATTTTATATGATTCAGCAGGTTTTCAGGACTGGTGTCACGAAGGTTATCTCTCAAATTTGAGCTATAAGATCCCATCAACGTAATCCCTCCACACTTTACCGGCATTCTCTGCCACAACTTCACACACACCGGCCCGGGAAAGATTCGTCAGAGATCCTCGGCAACTCTGTGATCGCAGCCATCTTCATGTCATTCATGGGGAAGGAAAGAAGGGGAAAACACACGTAGCCAGGTCGGGTGGGTCGGCACATTGCTCCAGCGCGGCGATTTTCTTCTTCGCCAGAAACTGTCGAAGGCGTAAAGTATTGTGAGCAGGCACGCAGTCACATTAAAACACCAGTGAGTTGCCCGGCCTCAACTCTCACCTCTTCTCTCGCTCTGAACAAAAGTATAGGGACCATGATACCTTTGCGCTGGTTGATCTTCGGCCTACATTGAAAGGGGATATTCGCAGTTTGCGTCAAAAATGAATCTTTTGTGACATCAGTCCTGGATTTTTTCTGATGTACCTGATACAGCGACTCTCTGCTAATATATAGACACAGGAAGCAGCAGCGTCTCGACACTGCGCGGATGTGATGACAACCCTCACGAGGAGAAAGAACCAGCAATGGAGGACAGGGCCCTACAGGAGCTGAGGAGCCTTGGTGGAGACCTGAAAGTCCTCCGCCTGCAGGTGGAGCAGCAGCTGGGGAGCACCCAGAGCTCAAAAGAGTGGATCCAGGTGGGTTTCATCATAGACCGCGTGCTGTTTGGCATCTACCTCCTCTTCATATCTGTCAGCTTCATCACCATCAAGATCATCTGGTTCAAATCCAATGGCCAGTAGATGACAACTTTTTTTGTTGTTTTTCTGCAAGTGAGTGATAAGCTCATTTTGACATGCTTAATTTATTATTTGTATTACTTTGAGGAGTAATTCTTAAACTATACCTGCTACGCAATTAGTGCTGATTAGATATGTGAAAGTATACAAGCATAAAAATAAAATTGTATGGACAAATACCTGATAGTTTGGCTGATCTTCATTTCAATCTACGACATTGTCTATTAAGCTTTTCCGTTCAATCTGCCTATCGCCCAGTCAGCCGGGATAGGATCCAGCTTCCCCGTGACCCGAATGAGGGCAAGCATTATACAAAATAGTTGGATAATCGGATATGTGGAAAGTTCCCGTTCAGGGGAGAGGCAACCGTGAGAAAAAAAAGATTTTATACTTTCTTATCTAACTTAAATTAAAAGACCAGATTATACAAAGCCTGCCTTCGAATCCAAACGCCATCTTCTTTAAGTGTGGAACCTTTTTAATTCACCATATGTGTATCATGTAACAATATTAGTTTGTTGTTGATATGTTTGTATTTGCCTTTTTTTTTCTAACTCTGCTTTCTGCTGCCAAGTCGGCGTTGCAAATGAGAATCTGTTCTCAGTTCCCTTACCTGGTTGAATTCAGGTTGAAGTAAAAAGGCAAAATAGCTCAAATGTGGTGTATGATGGGAAAAAGTTGGGTTGAGTTTTATATAGTAGCGGTGTGCATTTCTCCACAAAAAAACGATTCAATACCGTTTTCAATTTGTGGGTTCTGAAACAAGACAGGGGTGGGCCGATTTGAAAGTGGAACGATTCGAATTGTTTCGACTCGGTGGAATTCGATTTTGATTCGCATCTTGATATATTTCAAAGTGGAGTGATTTGGTTCGGTTCGATTCCATACACGGGCATTTTTCAAATCAAAAAATAATTTTCTGGGTCAAACCATTAATCATTACACCCCTGTTATATGGCCTTTCTCAAACTGAATGCTTTAAAAATGATTGAAATTGTGTATATTTGACAGAAAACCCAATTTTGCTTTTGTGGGGTTAAAAAATAAAATAAAATAAGTGAAATAATTTATAAAGTAAATCCTTTAGAGATGTTATTACAGTGTTTACATTGGGGGCCGGGGAGTAGGCCAGGCCCCAGTACCGCACACAAAAAAAAGACCTATATGTTTTCTTAATGTATGTCCTGTATCAGAACTGCATCTGTTATCATAACGCATGTGTCCTGTTTCCGAAAATAAATATCTAACACTGATCCAAAGAAAAGAATCGAAGAGTGCAAGAATGGGGCTAATGAACTGAAATGGGAGCCCTTCACACCATCATCGTAACTCAAGCTAACAACCGCTTTTGACCCACTGTTCATGTTTTTAGTGCTGCCCGCAGAAAGTCAAGCCTGCAATGGTTCTCTTCATCTTCATCTCTCTCTTCACACACAGTAAGAACATGCAGATGACGTCTATTTTGGAAAGCTCCTGCTTGTTTCTGACTTTTTGAATAAAAAACAATTTAGTTAGATTCCTTCGGTAAAGCATTGGAATTTTTATATATGTATATATATTTTGATGGACATTATGAAAAGAATATTTTCAAAACTGAATTTCCTGAAATCATGGTAAAAATTTCTGACAAAACATTTCAAGCACATCTGCCATGCTGGGAAGCTTTTTGACCCTGTTTTCGGCCGAACTATCCAATTTGTGTGAAATACTGTACGGAGCTAAACTGTAGGTACAACTTCCTTCCATATTCTTCTGAGATTGCGTAGAATTTTTGAGGGTGACTGTCTTACAAGTAAAATAAAATGCAAATAGATGAATGCAAATAAGAAGGAGCAAATACATTTTGTTGGGTATTGTTTTCAAGAGCAGTCGGCGGTCCATGGAAAAGCTGTGGTCCACCAGTACACAGGTGAAATACATAGTTACTGACCTTACCATTTGAGTTCTTAGCTTTTAATGATTCGACTGGTGTTAAGTTGACAAAAGACAATAAATTAGTCTGCAAACACTGGTCAATCTGTAATTATTATTTAACTATAATTTGCAATATACAATTGAAGAAGTGCGCTTGACTACAACTGCTGCATATTTGCAGAGATTCTATAGGCGCTCCTTCTAACTGAAAACTTTTAAGTAACTGCTCTACAGCAACGCTAAATTATTGTTATGGTTTCAAGAAGTACACCCAGCTCACTTCAGTGCCGTTGATTTTTGGTCTTTGTTTAGCATCCTGCGGCTCTATCATGTCGAACTGCACTCGCCCGGATGGCCCCGCCCTGCTGGAGGCTCTCAGACCCGTCTTTGACCTCAGCTCCATTCGACCGGTCATGAACGTTTCAACCACCACGCTTGTCAATATTTCCTTCATCCTTATTGGCATTCTCGGGGTGGTAAGGGAAGCTGGCATTCATTGCAAAGGTCATAAATTCTCTCATTGTCAGCATCCTCCTCTCAAATGAAGCATATTGACTTCTTTCAGGATGAAAAGGGTCAGATCCTGACAACGTTTATCGTCCAAATGTTGGTGAGTCATCAATTTCTTCTTGTTTTTTTTATTCAAAGTGGTTTGTTGGTGAGCACATCTGGCTCACACTTCTGAGGTTTGAGGTCATAATGTGCTCTGCAATTGGCTGGTGCACTTCATGCTGTCAGGCTGTACACGATTTCTCACCCAAAGTCAGCTGGGATAGCTCACCCGTGACCGAACGAGGACAAGCTCGATAGAAAATGCTTGCATGGCTGAATGAATGAGCTGCCAAGTGAACTCAGAGGTTCAGAGTGCCTGATAGATTAGATAGAAATACACTATGACTGTATAATGAAGTGATTCCAAACCAGTGTGCCATGTGTCACTAAACTTTCATTGCTCCGAAAATTATTTACGACCAATAACATATCTTCGCTTAACTACAGTATGATTTATGCCAGCGACTTATTGTGACAGGCCAAACAATTAACAACTGTACCACTAGATGGCAGACTTCTTTTTGTGACATTTTTGATTGATGGTGTGCTGTGGATTTTTTTTTTCTATTGCAAAATTATGCGCATTGAATCAATAATGCTCGAGTGGCATTGCAATTCATCTTGAACGGTTTGTTACAATGTGACTCTTTATCTGTTCTTCTGTTTTGCAGTCATGGAGAAATGAGTTCATCGGATGGGACCCAAACGAGTGCGGTTCCCATTGGATTACAGTCCCGAGAAAAGTGCTATGGGTCCCCGATATAGTCATCAATGAATTGTAAGTCACTCCAACAATGAACACCATGAAAATAAATATTCAAGTTCAACAAAAGGACACAATTCAATTCACGATTGGAAATGTCCGCCTCCTGCAGCATGGAGAGGAACTCAGCTCAGTTTACGCCATACACATACGTGTATCACGACGGGACCGTGTTCGATTTACAGCCTGTCAGAGTGGTGAGCTCATGCAGGCTTGACATCTACACGTTTCCCTTTGACGTCCAGAACTGCACTTTAACCTTTAACTCCTACCTGCATTCTTGTAAGTACGAACTGATCCACACACACACATATATATGTATATATATGTATATATATATATATATATATATATATGTTATGGTAATGAAGTTTTGGCATTGCCGGGAAAATACAGTATTTCACTTGTTGTTTACAGTCAGTCTTTTGGGCATTTCAACACAGTCTGTATTTCAGATGAAACTAATCAAAGACGCGTTTCTTTCAGTACCTGCAATACAGATTGGCCGCTTCATGTCAACAGAAGAAGTATTCCAATATTCCAAAACAATGATGACAACTATGGGAGAATGGGAACTCACTGAAATCAAATCATTGCATCAGCAGCTACCAACTTCGTTTAACAGCACTTATGAAGAACTTCGCTTCTTTGTAAGGATCAATTTACTCCCCTTACATATTGTTTATGTCCTAAAAGCTGTAAACCAACATCAGGGGTGGGCGAGCTTTTGTGCTCTCAAGCCACATTTGATTTTCAAGCTGGCGCGGTGCTCATTCAATCCATGCTGAAGGATGAAGTCACGGAAAATGTTGTTTTTTTTGGTCCCCAGAAAGTGAAACGGTGACAAAATGTAATTTTCACCAGATTTCAGTGCGGCGCAGGTCCATGCTGTACGTGGTCAACCTGCTGATCCCCTCCTGCTTCCTCATCACAGTGGACCTCTTCAGTTTTCTGCTGCCTCCTCAGAAGGTGGACCGCTCCTTGTTCAAGATGACCCTCATCTTGGGTTTCACCGTCTTCCTGCTCCTCATGAACGACCTGCTGCCCATCACCGGAAACACCATTCCGCTCATAAGTAGGTTGACAGGTATCTTAAACGCAGTGAGGTTCATGGCTGCTGAGGCACGGACATTTGAGTCAGATTTGCACATTTATGAGCCGGACAGGGCGGCGTAAAATCAAATATGGAATTGCCAAAGAATTGCCCAAGAGATGTTATGCATCATCTTTTGTCATGCCAGGTGTGTTCCTGTCCCTTTGCTTGGCTCTGATGGTAGTGAGTCTTCTGGAAACCATTCTCATTACCAACCTGCTGCACAGTTCTACTCACTACTCAGAGGTTCCTCGCTGGATCAGACTGTCAGTCATCCACATTTTGGGCCACCTGGTTCTGCTTCCTCCAAAGCCCACACAAATGGAGCAGATCATCCAGAATCCCGCCACACTAGGTGAGACACAACCTGAAGACACCAAAGGAGTAAAATGACAAGGATGCATTCTTCTCTTCTACCCCGTAACAGAAATGAACGCTTCCACTAAGAGAGCAAGTGAGGGGGAGGCCCACGGACCAGAGGGCCCACTGGACGAGGACAAGGCCGTGGAGGAACTGAGGAGCCTGGGACGAGACCTCCGAGTCATCCGGCTGAAAGTGGAACAGGAACTGAACGTCAGCCAGAGCACAGAGGACTGGAACCAAGTAGGTTTCATCATAGATCGCCTGCTGTTCGCCATCTACATCCTCTTCTTATCCGTCAGCTTCATCTGCATCATCGGCATGTGGGTCAACTCGTACAACGCCTCATGAGAGAAACTGGCATGTTGTGCATTCATTTAGTGTTTAAATTTTTTGTCCTGTTTGCGAGTAGGAGCGTTAGTTTTACCCTTTTAAATTATTCCACATCATTTCGTGATGTTTTTTGTTCTACAGGTTCATTAATGCATTCTATTAACTACAATGAGATTTTTTTGGTTCTGGGTTCAAATATTGTGTTTGTGTGTGCATTATTTTTAAATCAAAAATCCTGACGCGTCCGAAAATCCGGGTGCGTCAGTTTTATGCAGCTGTACCGTCTGTGTATGTCGAGCCCTTAGTGGTACAACCAGTTTATTTTCCTAATGGAAAAAGGGAAGCGTTCATTTTGAGGGTGGCATTTAATTGTCAGTGGGCCACTATTGAAGGAAGAATGGAAATTTAACTCGTGAGCGTGAGAGGTTGTTTGCCTGTACATGTGCCCTGTGATCGGCTGGCAAGGTGTTCCCCGCCTCTGGCTCCAAGTCAGTTGGGAGAGACGCAGCTCTCATCGTCATCATCATTAAAATAATTGTTTTATATATTATACATTTTTATGTCTTCAAGTATTTGTGCGTCAACAATTAAAGTTGCATTTTTTTTGTTTGTTTGCGTTTTTTTTTTGTTTTTGTTTCAGTCAGTTTCATTCCATGGTCTTTATACAAGTTGTCGTAAAAGGTTTTAGTTAAGTGTGGGGAAAATGCATTTCAAAGTTTAATACAGTAAGGTCGTTGCCTAATTTTTCAATCACAACCACAAATAAAACATCAATACATGGTTCAACAACACACTAACATGCAAGAATGTAGAGTTTACCATAATGCAAGTCCCACAGGTGAAGGTGTTAAAAAATAAAATGGTCGAATGATTACTGAAGGTGTTAACAAGGGAAAAGTGTAGGTGGTTGTTTAGAGTGAATACCCATCTCCATAACTACCATTCTGTTAAGGTAAACTCTATGACTTACCTCTTTTTGTCCTCCCAAAAGGCAAACTATATTTTCGAGTTGAAACTTGCCTCCCATTAATAGAATAAATTCAAGTTTGGCATTTGGACATTAAGATGTTACCAACGAGTTGCAGTAACCTCCAGAGATTTTTAATCTCAGTCAACGTGATGCTACCGTAATGATAAAACTGGGTGTGCCTATTCGCTGGCAATCAGTGTTGCAGCAACAGCCCACTCGGCTTCACGCTTGGGGCTTTACTTTAATGATATCATATTCAAATTATATCTGAGCAGATATCATATTCAAATTATATCTGAGCAAGGAAAAACTTGCAACATGTGTCGGTCGCATCGGATAATGCCCCTCATAACAACTCTCCTGCTAATTACAGGTAATGACTTTTACTCACTTACTCACTGATTGCTTTGCCTGAAGCAGCAGTTGTATTATGTGCTTTACAGAGATCTCTCTTTCTCTTTTATGTCAAGGATAATAGAACCTGGTGTGAACTACTATGCCGTGGTGTGATCATCATTACCATTACCGTACTTTAGCAGTAGAATTTTTAATTGGATCATTTTAGCTCATCCTTTTAATGCAAGAAACTCTTCAGTGAAGAGGTGGCAAATCCACTGATCAGCGGCTTAACATGCAAATGCTTCCAAAGACCTGTGGCTCTCTTTTCGGAGGGTCGCAGCAGGATGGCTTTGCAATTTCTGCCAGTGCATTGTGAAGCACATGCGCTACACCACTGTTAAAGTAACGCACACACCTTCACTATTCATTTGCAAACGTACTCACCTTTTAAGTGTTACTTCTTCACAGATTAAGTTTGATTCATTTTCCTTGCATCCATGCTCTCATTAGTTGAGGTTTACGGCTTTCAACGTTCCTTTTATAGAAATTCACACAGTTGGGTTCAAATGGGCTCGCTCCCTTGTGTTCAAATTCATCATCCAAAAACAGGAAAGAACTTTTCAGACACTAGAGGCATGTGTTTTGTGCATCAGTATGAGCATGCATATCACTGTGCGTGTGTGTCATTGTGTTTTCCTTTGTGCGCGCGGCAGTGAGTGTGCGCCTGCATTCAGCATCTCCCTGCAGCTAATGAGTGGCGGCCCACCTCTCCAGCAGGCCTGGCAGTCCTCAGCTATGAGGCCGGGGCTGCCTGCTTTCTCATGGTAATCGCACACTTTGTCCCTGGGTGGATAATCCTGCACTGGCTTTGTGCGGGCCCCAGAGGAGAGCCCCACAAGGTCGACCCCGCTTCACAGAGAGCCACAAAGAGCCAAAAGCAGCAGCAGCACCCCACTCTAGGCCCATGCACCCCTGCACGCAGACATCCACAAAAAGCACGCCCGCTCTCAAATGCACGCTCACACTCATTAGTTATTCTCAATTTCAGCAGTCTCCAGTCATTAAAATGAGCGGCTTGTTTCCCAGCACAGACACGCATCCTCGTATATAGTACACAAGACATGTAAGAAAATGTCAACGGAAAAGGGGGTTTTAGAGTATTACTGCCAAACTCTTTTCGAATGACATATATTCATGCAATGCTTTCAGTGGAAAAAAAATAAGTGCTATATATATATATATATACACATACACACACACACACACACACACACACACACACACACTCACACACACAGTAAATCCACATCTACATATTTCTACTTAACTCATTCACTCCCAAAGACGTATTTAGATGTCTTTTCAGACGCCACACATTTAACCCCAACTCCTCATTTTATATTGGCTGTACTTGAAAAGGGTCTGAAAAGGTCTGAAAATGGCATTTTCAGACTCTTAAAGACACTGTCAGCTACCCATGTCGCATTGAGTCTGCGTCATTTGTTAAAGCTTGTCCATATACTGTACTTTTCAAGTGTCATTCCCAGCCTGTCCTCTCCAATTGTTTGCCACTCATGCAATTGTAGATTTAGCTGCACAGCGGCACAGTGAACTGTCATGTAACCAGGGCGAAAGCGGCCCATCCCATGAGTCCATGCAAGCTGTTTTTGACTTACAAGCTTTCCGACCAGTGGTCAACCTGAGCAATCCCACGGTGACCAACATCTCCTTCACACTGTATGCCGTACTCGGGGTGGTGAGTTTATACTTTAACTAGTTTTGAAATCAGAAGCCAGTAATTGCCATAAGTGGTTATTCAACTATTTTTCATTTTATGTGCTGACAAAAAAAAAAAAAAATGTGTGCAGCATCTCATATTTCAGTGTTGCAAGGAACCTTCGCAGGCCACATTAAATGTTAACTTGGCGCGGATATGGCCCGCGGGCCTTGAGTTTGACACCTACGATTTAGCAAATCAGTCAGGAAGCCCATAACTGGCTTTCATATTGTGTAATTATCATCATTCTTAATATTACAATTTGAATCAGCCTCCTCCAGCATGATGGAGGAAGATGTCATCGTAACCACAGGGCCTTTCTCTTTGTGTTGTTGTCGTCGTTTTAAGAATGAGAAGACACAGATTCTTACAACATTCTTGTGGCTGAGACTGGTATGTAACCTCCTTATTTTTGGCAAAATAGTGTGAATTTATTTTAGTTTAAAAATCCAAAAGTCAGATTTTGTTTTTTTATTGAATTATTAGTAATTTAATAATAATATGCGTATAATATAATGAGCTAAATATAAATAAAGAATACAAGCTGTAAAATGTTAAAAGATACACCAACGTGTGGTAGGCTGTTGTATTTATTATTATTCTATGATTCTTTAATTTTGTACTTCAAGCATTGTCTTCTTGCTTTACAGTAAAGCCCTCACTCCAGGAATTGAATGGCAATCTGTTCAGGAAGCGCTAACGCTGAAGTCATTATCCCGCTGATGACTTTTTATTTGCAGTACTGGCATCATGAGTTTCTCGTTTGGGATCCTGACAAGTGTGATGGAGTCTCCAGGATTTCGCTCCCTGTGAACAAACTCTGGACTCCAGATATCATCATCTATGAGTTGTACGTTTCCTTTTGCGCGAGTTCCCGACGTGTACTTACATAACGTAAGGATATCGAACATTGGTGTGCGATTCAACGTAAATATAATTTCAATTCACTAAAGCTGCTTATCAACTCAGGAACCACACCTTTAGTATGATCCGGGAGCTGTATGAAAAGTTCAGGTGTTATTATTGACTCATGGATATGTGATCATGGATCAAGGATGTTTATTGTTGCTATCCGTGTGTATTGTTGCACACCCCAAAAATGATCATAAATTCAAATATGCTGCACCTCCTAGAAAGAAATGAAAAGCTCTTAGATCTCATTTGAGTTTTCTGGCGTACCCAATGAATTGGCCTATGGGTGGATAGCGCTCTCATATATCTCATGGATCTTCTCATCAACTAAATGTGTTTTTCCGTCTACCCACCCACTTCCGCCGTCCAGCGTTGACGACGACGTCTCCCAAGCTTGTCCGTATGTCTACATCAACCACACAGGTCACATTCGTTGGGACAGGATGCTGCGTCTCGTCTCAGCCTGCAACCTGGAGATCTTCAGTTTTCCTTTTGATGTGCAGAATTGCACTTTTACCTTTGGCTCCTACATGCACACCAGTAAGAAAATACAGAATGCGGTTATAGGCTGGCAAAGCATTCTAAATTGTTTGTTCTCTAGTACGTGACGTGAGGGTTAGCCCAGCGCTGACCTTCGAGGAGATGTCTGGGAACTCGAAGCGTTACCTGGAAGCCAGTGGAGAGTGGGAACTGGTGGACATACTAGGAGAAACCTCCATCCTGCAGTTTGGGATTGACGAATGGGACATAATTACTTTTTGGGTGAGCGAAACTGGTAATGCATCTCATGAGGAAAATATTTTGATCATTTTCCCATTCAAAGCTCCTTTTCCTTGTCGTTCAGGTGGTGATAAAGCGACGTCCAGTGCTCTACGTGGTCAACCTGCTCATCCCCAGCTCCTTCCTCATGCTCATTGACATCCTGTCATTCTACCTGCCTCCCCACAGCGTGGACCGGGCCTCCTTCAAGATGACCCTCATCTTGGGCTATACCGTCTTCCTGCTCATCATGAATGACCTACTGCCCAGCACCGCTAATGGAACACCCATCATAGGTCAGAGGCTGTGATACGTTCAGTAGATCCGGAACAGACGGAGTGAATCAGGAGAATCGACTCTCTATATTGAGACACGTTGTTCTTAATCTGTTGCACCATTTGCCCACGCGGTTTTTCAAAAAGTGTTGAGCCTCACCCCAATCTTTCTTGGGAGCAATTTGAGCCTTTGGAGGAAGCTTCTTTTATACCCAGTCGTGACACTCACCTGTTTCAAATGAATATGTTCACCTGTAGTGTGTGTTTTTTTTAGCATTCCTCAACTTTCCCAGTCTTTCACTGTGCCTATCCCAGCTTTTATTTATTTTTATTTTTTGGGGGGGGAGCAGAGTGCATAGTGCAGACATCAAATTAAAAATGAGAGAATACTGTAGTTGCAAAAACATTTAACACATTAATTCAAGTGAATACAGGTTTAAAAGGATTTGAAAATCATTGTATTTTGATTTTCTTTACATTTTACACGTCACAATTTCATTGGAATTGGGGTTTGTAAATGTTTGAAAGCTACAAGTTCGACAGTTGAAATGCAAATGTATTGATTTCGGACCCCGTCTCCTAATTAAAATGGAAAATATGTCTTTTTCAATTCACTTGGGCGGCCCGGTAGTCGAGTGGTTAGCATGTCAACTTCACAGTGCAGAGGTACCGCGTTCAATTCCACCTCCGGCCTTCCTGTGTGGAGTTTGCATGTTCTCCCCGTGCTTGCGTGGGTTTTCTCCGGGTCCTCCGGTTTCCTCCCACATTCCAAAAACATGCATAGCAGGCTGATTGAACACTCCAAATTGTCCCTTGGTCTGAATGGTTGTTCGTTTCTGTGTACCCTGCGATTGGCTGGCAACCGGTTCAGGGTGTCCCCCGCCTACTGCCCGAAGACAGCTGGGATAAGCTCCAGCATCCCCCGCGACCCGAGTGAGGATAAAGCAGTTCAGAAAATGGATGAATGGATGGATAAATTCACTCAATGAAAGAAGAGTCATTCAAATACAACACATTGTATTTGAAATATTATATTACCTTACATATAGTTAGAGCCGCCCGCTCCTGAGCATGACTACACCCTCACTTTCTTACTCGTCAATGTGTATTCCTCACTGCAGGTATCTACTTCTCAGTGTGTCTTGCCCTAATGGTGATCAGCCTGCTGGAGACCGTCGTCATTACGAACGTTCTCCACAACAACTCCATGAAACATCTAGAGGTCCCACGCTGGGTGAGGGTGGTGGTGCTTCAACATGTCGCCAACCTCATCTGTTACCGCTGGCAAGAGGAGCCACAGCCTCCCTCAGTGATTCAGGAAAAATCTTCTGAAGCACCGGGTCCAATCACCCAATCCGAAAGCAGGACTTCGGCCGAAAACCCAATCAGCAATGAAGGTGAACACATTTAGTCCTTTTTTTTGCCAAATTGGAGACACATCATATTTCCGACTGTGCGATGACCCAAACACCTACTTTACCAGGCACTGCCGCAATGGCCGAGCTCCAGCAGATCTGTCAGCACCTGAGCGAGCTCCGTGCTTACCTAACTTCCATGCAGAAGGAGAATGAGCTGCAAGAGCAATGGTGCCACGTAGGTTACGTCCTGGACTTCCTGCTCTTCCGCATCTATCTCCTGCTCATCTCCTGCTACGCCCTGGTCATCATCTCCATGTGGTGCATCTGGATCAGCCCAGCTTAGCCACACACACACACACACACACACACACAAAAACACCTGATGTTAATACACTAGTGTAAACATGGCATTCTGATTCATATTGCTTATGTGGAATATGAGTTAAGCAGTAAAAGCCACCTGTTTTTATCCAGCTCAGGGGGCAGCCATTTTGCCACCAACTGAAAATGACATCACAGTTTCTCAGGGCACAGGTTACGACCAATCAACGCTTGTTGTTAAATAGCTATCATCCTCATAATTGGCAATTATTTTAAGATAAGATGAAGGATTTGTGGAAAGATACAAGAATAGGACGAGTATATCTTTGACTCGAGTTCAGGCTCAATTTTTGATAGTCGCATTGCCTCACTTGTAAGCCTGTCTCAACAAATTACAGAGTGGATTTGGGACAAGCGAGTCAAACTGCAATAAATCTTCATCTTCCTTGAAATACATTTTTCTTTTTCCATGACATTGTAGACTCTTCTTCTATCTCAATATTAGACCATGATCAATAAATTATTTTTTGTTCAATATCCCTGTGTAGCCCTTCAACAAATGCCCAACAGCGCACGGTTAGAGATCCTTGTGTTGCGCTTTCGGCCTTTACCTGAAATAATTCTGTGTGTGTGTGTGTGTGTGTGTGTGTCAGGAAGCTGTAGGTTATAACTATTAAATCTGATGCCTGTCAGACATATTCAACATGTGGCATGAGTGCAGCAAAACAAGCACAAACCCGCATGAACAGTCTGGTCATTCTTTTATTGTCAATAAAATTATCTAACAATGATAAAATAACACAAATAACAATCATTGTTTTAATTTAAATTTCAATACTTACAAAATAATTTCATCTGTAGTACACTTTCAATCAGACATACGAGAGTGGTAGGTGCTGAACCTCCAGTATAAGCAGAAGAAGCTACGTGCTGGAAATTCATGTTAACTTTGTCTATGTGATGCTAGCAGACAGATTTCATTTTGGACGAATTGTACTTTGGTCTCTTTCAGGTGGGCCCACAAATAGGACCAAACAAGGAGTTTGAAATGGTAAAAGACGGAGAAAAATTTTTTATATACCTGGAAATGAATATTTTTTTCCTCCATCTATATA
>NW_017805467.1:307397-318503 GCF_001891065.2 Hippocampus comes | reverse complement strand
AATTGATGTGTGTGTGTGTGTGTGTGTGTGTGTGTGTGTGTGTGTGTGTATATACAGTATATATAGCTATAAAGATAGATATATCTATATCTATATATATCTATATACCTATATATAGATATATATACATATACATATACATATATATATATATATATATATATATATATATATATATATATATATAGTGAGGTGCCCATATTTTCTGTTATGGTTTTGATTTACGGAGAAACTGAAAATTTTGAAGAAATAACCCATTGAACAAAAAGCCCTTTTAGGCTTAGATTTGGAGTCAATTGATAACATTGTGCATTTGGGATGGAGAGCATCTACGTGTTGTGCACACCGGTGATGGGAGAGTGAAGATTAATGCTCTGATTAATACCAGAAACTAATCCCATAAGTGATATCCATACTCACTCCCACAAAAAAAAAAAAAAAAAACCACATCAGTGCAATAATTTGGAATTTCTCTGGGAATGTTGATTCAGTGGCATTCGGAGAAAAAGGTAAGTGCTGATTAGGCTTGTGTAAACCTTTGTGCATAAAGTACAGCAGGTAGACATCCACGCTCAATCAAGTCAGTCCAATGATAAAACACACAATGCAAAATGGAATAAAACAATTTCCGAGCTTTGGCCACGCTGCTAGTGTTTGTTTGGACCTAGTTTTAACTCATGTCTGAGCATTGCCTAATGATATGATATTCCCCAAAACCTGCAAGGAGTGTCAGGCATTAAAACAGTAATAATAAAAGGGGGGGGGGGGTTGTCAGCAGACCCACACGCTTTTACTATATCCATTTTAATGTATCTTCGTGCTAAACAAAAGGCTTATTGAGGCAGTCATGTCATGCTGTTTACTGTCATCAGGAACACCCCACAAAAGGATATTTCCTACTTCCAGGCAGTCGAGAATGCAGCAAAGTTCTGTCCAAAATTTTAGCCTTCCCGCGAGTTCTGTTGTGGTTGTACCTTTTCTGTTGGCTTCTCCCCCATCTTTAACAGCAAGCTCTACAGTTAGCTTGGCAAGCTAGCTCTGCCATTCTTTTTGGTCTTGAGGCACAGGTGTTTATGGACTATTTAAAAAAAAAAAAAGACACTTTATAACTTCTTTTAAAAAATAATTCATCAATTTTAAAAGAAAACATCTAATCCAAAATATGCCGAAAGCATGTAAAAGAAAGATTTGTCAGTTAAAAAAAAAAAAAAAAAAGAAATATTAACCCTGGGTTATAAGCTGCGTGCATGTTTTGCTGCAGGGGAAAACAATTAAGTGCTTATGAAACAACAAACAATTGTGGCTGCACAACACCCTGCCTTTCTAGTGGAAGAATTGCGACATCTCACCTGGCATGGCGGCACTCCTCACAAATCTCCTTTTTCACATTGGACACTTTCTCCAGTGTTAAGTGCTAGAGTGAACGGTGCTCGTGACAAATAGCCGTTAGTTTGACAAAGCACATGGCCGGGGGGGTTGAACGGGTGCAATGGAGGCAATACAATCAGTCACATTGTGCTCTTCTGCTACTTCTTGTCTCTGTGGTTTCCCCACTACGTTCCACCGCCCTCATCCTCTTGTTGCTCCATGTTCCTGCGTGCCATCCTCTCTCGGCGCTCAGCCAGCCTCTGACAACGGGGGCAGTCCTTGGTTGCCCTGAAGCAGACGCGGTGGTAACAAGCATGGCAGTCTGGGGGGAGGGGCGAGAAACATCATACAAAAACAAGTTAGATGTAATGCTGTCAAATAACATAACCGTGAAGTCAAAGAGAGCAAACATCGTTCACGCAAAATAACCAGCCCGACCAGTTTTGCCTTGTAGGAACCGTGCCAGCCAATCAGAATGAGAGGCAGACTATAAAAGGTACAAAGGTGAGAAGCAAAGAGGCAGAAGGGAAGAGCAAACGGGAAGGTGAATGTCGTCGACCGCACTTTGAACCAATTCAGACACATCCAGTCCATCCAACCGCGACGCAGCATAAACACAACTTCCACACTTTATGACCAACTACGAGGGACTGAGACAAAACAATGAGTAAAACATTCCAAAAGGTGTTTATTTCATGTTCACGTGGAATGAAACTCAAATAACAGCATGGAAATGTTAAAAGGTGGATGAAAAAAAATGACCACACACACACGTTCAAATAAAAATCAACAAACTGGCTTCAATATCACTGCAATCTGCATGATGGCGACCAAACACGTTAACAGAATAAAAAGTGCAACATGCTGAGAAATGTTCCAAGTGAAATGCAGAACTGCCTGTACAAGCTGTCATTTTTCCACCTCTTCTGTGTCACCGATTTGTTGTTGTTCTGGTCTTCCGATGCGGTCAGCTCGAACAAAGGTTACCTGTTTTTATAGGATTTGAATAAATTTAACAACTGACTCACTTCTCCTGCCCTGTCGTGTTGATAGTTGACGTTGTGGTTTCCATTTAAAAAGCAGGATGTCCGCAGAGCCTGAAAAAGCCTTAAATGTAATCTACCAAAATGAAGTCCTTAGTTCTACTTTAAAATGGTTTTGCCTGAAATGTTCTCAACATAAAATAACCTGCGTTCATTCTGTCGAGCACATACATTTGAACAGTGTGCAGTACAAGCTGCAATCACTGAAGAAATGTTCCCTACTTATTTTATGAAAGAGTGCTCTTACATTTGTTTTGAGGTCTTGGATTCCTTAAACATGCAGCCACCCTAAAAAGGAACAGGCTGAAGGCAGACAGAGCAAAGCAAGAAAGACCAGGACACTGCAGCCTGAGTAAGCCCGACGTCTTCACCTCAAGCTATCCACCACCAAACAAGTGCCAAAAAAATAACCGTCCATAATCTTGCATTCACAAGCCACTTGACCAACAGTGAGAAAGTCCCCAAATACACCAACGTGCTGTGAGTTGGAAGGAAGAAATGGAAAACTACCACATTGGGCTTGAGGGAAGCTCAATCAGAAGAGAGTGACTGAAAGAGTGCAACCTTAAGAATTAAGATTTCAAAGAATTTTCAAGAATGTGTCAAATTGTGGCCTTGCTGGGAATCCAATTCTGTATCCCCTCAAAAAATTCCAAAAAGCCAACTCCATTTACCTTTCAGAAAACAGTTCAGAAAAATTCTGGCCCAACACAGAAAAAGCAAAGACAATAAATAAGAGAACCTTCAGCTTCAGCTTGAGTCAAATGTCCACAATGACTCTCGTTGCTGTTTCAGCAGATCCATTGTCAGAAAATGGAACAGACACTTTACAAAACACCAATTCACCAAATAAAAATCAGTCACTTAAAATTCAGATGGTACATCACCACTCGAGTCTGTTCTTTCTCATCCATGAACGTCGTCTTCATTGGCCCCCATCACCGTCCCTCCCTTGACATGTCTGTCTGCCTCTCGTGATTCTGCGGGCTCGACGAGTCTTTCGAGCTCGCCAGTTCGTTTGGATGGGAGCCGAATCCACTTGCCCATCGTCCGTCACGCTTGGCTCTTGGGAGAAGGCGGCCGACTGTTTCAGGACGTTGGAGACGGCTAATTTCTCCGCTTTTCCCTCGCTCTCCTCCACAGCTTTCCCCTCTCCCACCTCCATGGTGCTGCCTCCGGGCTCAGGCGATATTCTCTCAGGCTCTTCATGTTTTTCTTCCTCCGTTGCTTTTGTTTTGCCGTCCTTGGGGTCTCCTTTAGAGAAGGTCCTGCCGAGACGGCCAAACCATCTTTCTTTCCTCCCTTGACCACCCACCAGTTCCTCTGAACTTTCCTGGCTGCTACACGTCTCACTGTCACTGTCCGTCCTGTCATGCTTGGAGAGGCTCTGCTTCAGTCGCTCTAAGCGGAGAATTTTAAGTAAATTGATTCTTTTTGCATGACCGTCCTCCCCTTCCTCACGCTTTGACCTGTCTTTACTGAAAACCTCATCTCTCTCCTCACTTCCTTTCTCACCGTCCTTCTCTGACTCGCTCCCTGCTGTCACCTCCTGCTCCTCTTCAGTTCCGTGGTGCCAGGTAAAGGCTTTTGTTAATTTGCCAGGCGAGAAGTGGCGAAATAATCCCGCTTTTGCCTTTCTCGCCTGTATATTGTCTGTTGACTTCTCTTGGTCCCCGCTGTCGGTCTCCTCCTCCTCAACCGACTCCAAATCCTCCTCCCCGCCCTCCCCCTCCCGCCGGTCCTTGGAGAGGGCCCTCGCCAGCCTACGAGGTTTGGAGAGCTTCCAGTCTATCCAGATAACGGGAGCTGAGCTCCGGCGAGGGGGCACTCGTAGGCCGCCCAGGCCTGCTACCAGCAGAGAGGGCTCACCTTCGCAGCGCTGGCACTTGCTCAGTTGAAAGGGGAAGATGATGTCTTTCTCGTTGCCACAGAACTCGCACACGAAGCCCTTTGCCTGGCACAACTGGAGAAGATCAACACAGAGATAAGCAAGAGAATTCATACCGCACACCGCTGAGCAAAATGAAGCCCTTCCTATTACTTTGTGACAAGCAGTCCTCGATTTAAGATGGTCTGAACTTAGTTTCAAGCCTCAATGAACTAGTATGCGTTGTAACGGAAGAACACGTTGCGACCATTGGATCATATGTCACACAACAAGGGCTGTCAAGAGCAAGTAATTTTAGAAGCAATTACTCTATCGATCAACTGGATAAAATTTTGAGTGTGCATTCAGGTGTGTACTACAAAAACATCTTTTGTCCCAAAAAAATAATAAAATCACAAGAATCAAGCAATATCGCACGAGAGGGGCCTGAGGTTATACTCACAAACATGTTTTTAAACTTCAAGCATATGCTGCTCAGCAGGAATAAAATGATTAACTCTGAGCTTGTGTTTTGTTTGTTCTTTGGCTTTGTATGACTTATTTGCAGTGCTAATTCTCAAGGAAAAAAAAATCGGCTTCAACATGAGAAGCCCACGTGAACATTGATGTGACAGAACCTTAGTCCTTTATTGTAACTGTTGGGGTTAACTTGTCATTACGTTTGTGTGACAGATGTTAAATGTTACTTGACCAATTGCTATACACTTAAAGATTTTACGGTGGTGACAGAAACAGAATATTTCTAATTCCATTCTTATATCACCTCGCAGGTGTCATTATTTTCCCTTACAAATACGAACTCCAGATTGCCCCATGAAGAGATCTAAATCGATACTCGAGGAAATCTGACACCCGGTTTGGCATTGGGAAGAGACGGGGGCTGACGAGAACAAAGTCAATAACGCCCGTTAAAGTCAGTTATAGTGACAACAAATATTTCAAGTCAATAAATAAGCAGACCGCATTTGGAATAAAAACCAAGTCTCTCTTACCACGCAGCCCGCTACGTGCACAGTGCCGAGTTTTAGCAACTCCTTCATGCGGGGGGCCAGTTCTCCATTGCGCACAGACAAAAGGTCATTTAGGGAAAAAAGGTGCAGGTCCTCAGTCAGGTGACAGGGAAGGAAGTCAAACTGCTCAAGTACCCTGAGAGATGACAAGAATGAACTAACGACATTAGTATTGGTGTGACACCGGAAGTGACATTTTGTACACAGTGGACATGAGGGTGAATATCAAAAACACAAAGCTTACTCCTTTGAAAAGCGACATGTCCTGAAGAGAGTTTTCATATGAAACAGCTGCATTCTCAAAATCTAAAAAAGAAGAATAAAAGGATTTTTTTTAAAGATTTAACACAAAGCAGAGATGAACAAAGCTATTTTGCTTTAAATTATGTTTTAACGACACAGTTGTCGTCTATCGTGTTTAGAATATGGAGGAAATAGGAATTTTATCAATTTTGGAAGAAGGTTAGAACGTAATAAAATGCGGAAAAGGATTACCGGTGGGGCAGGAGACCAAGGCAAAGCAAACATAGGAGCTTTAAACCGTCTACCATTTCTTGGATTTTTCATAAGAGGTACCAAAGATGACAACATCCCATGTTTAGGCTTTGTTCATGTCGACATATACCATATCTTGTCCGCAAAGCCACCAACAATAGAACAAACTACATTTGAGCAAGTGTGGCTTCCAAACCATCCTGTTCTCAACCAGTTGTCATGCTAGTTATCCGCTAACTTGTTTTCCAGGTTTTGTCATGTGACGTTGCCCAGATAGTGGGTACTTCCCAACGTACTGTATGAAATACCTTATCTCCACATCCCATTTCATTCAATGACATTACACTACAGAACCTATTTTGTACATCACTTAGCCTCTTGGTGTTCACCACGCGGCAGCAAGCCCGCAGCAATGACATGTATAACGCCTTCTCAGCATCGTCTTAACTGCTGCCGTGAATGGCATGTGAATGGTTTCATTCATTCTGCTTTCCCCGTAATCACGAGCTATGCGGATTCCATGACACAATTAGCATCTTCCTCACTCACTGCTGTTTGTGTCACATTTTGAACTTGTTGTGAAGAGGATTTCCATGACATTATAATGGCTCACCCTGACAGATTCCAAAGCCTTAACTTTCTTGTAAAGGCCACTGTTGATATCATTTGGGTTGAAGAGGGGGTCTCCAGCAATCTTGGTCAGCAAATCACGGGCAAAGTTGCTCACGTAGTATTTGCTGAAATCCCACTTCATCAGAATTCGACCGGGAACCACTACTTGCGCATTCTCGTGGCAGCACTGGCAGAAGTAACGACCAAGGTACTCGCAGTAACGCAGTCTCTTAATATAGTCTGCGCCACAAAGGATGAAAGGGTCGTTATAGAAATGTGTCAGCATGGCTTTTGTACCAATGATAAAGGGCGCCATAAGTGTTGAAAGAGCTGTGGGAGCATATTGCACCTGGGTCAATGCGAGTACCGCAGCCGGCACAGCGGTAATTCTGTTTCGCCACAACGATCTTCCTCCTGATTGAAGAAACATGAAATCAGTTCAGTTTTCTTCTTGAACAACAAGCAGAAAATGTGTTTCCTTTAATATGAAGGCAGTGACAAAGAACGCAAAATGTAGACAAAACAAAACGCTGGTGCTCACGTACTTGGGTGGAGGGTGAATATTGAAGATGATTTGTGGTCGGGGCGGCGCCCATTCCAGGTTCCCTCGTACCCGAATCCTTAGCTTATAGATGTCTGCATGCTCTCCGTCATCAGGAGAGATGGGAAGAGAATCTGGGATGGGCAGCAGCTGAGAAAGGGCCGACAAACCGAGTTATGACTTTAGTTGCAGCGGCAGCAATGTTGTAGTGTGCACAGGGCACCGCATGAGCAGGAAGACATACTTTCTGTGGCGCGTCATGTTCTGGAACCAGCCAGTCAAGCTCAGAGGCGGCAGGCAGCTGCATGCCTTCAAACTGTCTGAGCAAACCCATGGCGACCGACTCGGCTGAGTTGGATTGAAGGAAGGAGGTGGAACTGAAGGAGAATCACAGAATTGATGCAGGAACAAACAAATAAATTACTACGCACTAGTAGGAGTGTACCGATACAAATACCACTTCCTAAGAATTTACTTATGTGTTTATCACTTCCTGTACGGTATTTAAGATGACTATGCTTAAATTGACACACATTACAACAGCACAGGTGCAAAGACGTGTTTTGTTCATTTGTCTGACAATGTGTCATTTAATCTGGTAACGTAGTCCGGCAGAGCTTAATCAGTGGTTTCATTTTATTAATCACTAAATCAGCAACTGATGATGAAATCCACTGCCAACACTTTTAATTAGAAGGTTTTATCGATTTACTGTGACAGCCATAGTGATGAACCTTTTACGTATTGCTCTCTCGTGTTCAGACTGAGACACAACTTAACTAAAAAGCCTCGTGTTGCAGTCTATTTAAAGGACATCCAATTGGATGTAAAAATGTCAGTCATGAGTCAGTGTTATTCTAAAGTGCTATATTTGAGTGAAACACACCATCTTCATGTTTCGGAACAATATTTGATTGAAACAAAACACCATTGCATGACATAATGGTAAAAGTAAGTATCCCTACTCATCCTCTGTTACAAAAAAAAGTGGAATTGGCGCTTTCCTATTAAACAGATGATTTAACTTCCCCAGCATCATTATTAGGTACGCCTGCACAACCTAATGAGGTGCAATGCAAGAACTGCATAAAAAAATTCGGAATGTTCACTTGTCATCAGAGACATTCATTTCATAGTATGTTTATTAATGTACTTTGCAATGCTGTAGAACTAAACTGTGTTAGGGCATTTAGATTGGGGTTACCTTGTGGATTTTGTTAAATTGTGCAGGTGAACCGAAATAGAGTGAGCTACAATAATGTAAAGCAAAAAAATTTTCGCTTACATGGACTCTGAGCTCAGAAAAGACTTGTTGCTGGAGCTTACGCTGCGCTTTATATCTGCTTCTGGAACATAGGACAACATTACAAATGAGAACTTTGTCATATCAGGAGAACAAACCTTGCTATGCTATAAAAGTATCTGCAAGTACTCAGTGGATGATATTTCACCACGTATCACACATAACACTACTCATTACTAAAGCTAAGCAGCACAGCTTTTTTAAAATAATTTTTTAAAATCGAAACTGAGGATTGTGTATTATTTGGCAAAGCATAAGATCACCAACAAAAATTAGGATTAAACAGGGCTGTGAAATGAGGAAGAGAAAATCCGAGGAAAGTTAAGGGCGCCCGCGTTAAGTTTTTGTCAGCTTTGCCGAGTTGCAGTCAAAACATGTTCTACGCTCAGCTGGCGTAAAACCCCGGGTGTCCGGCTGTATTGAGCCGCAGTGTAGGAGGCATGGTCGCCGCACAAGGCTATTAAAGCCAAGTAGACCCCTACCCCTAACCCCCAATGATTTTTAATGTAAAAATAGAGGTTTTGTGAAAATCCTATTTTTAACAACAGAATTCGCGGAATTCCGCGAACCCGCAGAAATTTCACAGCCCTGATTAAATTATATAATTAGTTATTTCAACTAAGAAAAACTTTACAAATTAGTTATTAGAATTGAGACATACAGGACAGGGAATCCTCAGTTTGCGAAGGGTTGAAATAGTCCAGTCATGCGGCACAAGAAGGAGCGCTCAGTTATAGCTGTACTTATATGTTGTGATTTCGATTTGTTTTTAATATTTTTATGGCCACCAACTCGTCCATTTTCTAATCTGTTTATCCTCATGAGGGTCGGGGGCGTGCTGGAGCCGATCCCAGCTGTCTTCAGGCAGTACGCAGGGTACCCCCTGAACTGGTTGCCAGCTAATCACAGTTCACACACAGACGAACAACCATTCACGCTCACAATCATACCTAGGGGCAATTTAGAGTGTTCCATCAACCTGCAATGCATGTTTTTGGAATATGGGAGGAAACCAGAGTACCCAGAGCACACCCACGCAGGCACGGGGGAGAACATGCAAACTCCACGCAGGAAGGCTGGAGTCGGAATCGAACCCTGAACCCCTGCACTGTGAGGTCAAGGTGCCGCCCTGTTTATGGCCAGTTTACTGTTAATTATGACTTGACACGAGTGTTAGCACAATGAAGTGATATACCATGGCCCATTCTGATTTGCTTTCAAACTTTGCACCACAGAACAGAACTTCATCGCAAACCAAGGATCCCTTGTACTGGTTTATTTTTCTGAAGTGCTACTAAAAGGGTCACAAAAATCTTCATTTCACTATTGTCACTCAAAGAAAAAAGCAGTTCGAATTCAGGTGGATAAAAGGAAGGAATGGTAATGACGTAATAACGACTAAAAGTATGACAGCTACTGAAAGCCCAACAAAGAAAATGAGGACACACAAGAGGATTGATGGCAGCTATACAGATGGGTCTTACTAACCAGTCCCCCCCCACAGACATCAACACCGTCCAAAAACACCACAGTACTGACCAACAATCACCGGCACAAAACCTTGCCATCTTGACTCCAAATTGAAAAGAAACATCTCTTTGCATTCTTCTGTGGCACAAAACATGCAACATGACCACAAAAGCAGATTTGACTTTGATTTGACTCAGACAATTATGAATATCTTTGAAGTAAGCGATGGGAACCAGTTCATCAGGACAGCCTATGAGACAGAATTTCTCAGTTTGGAGTCAAGAAGCGTGTTTCCTTTTCGGAGGAACCCCGCCCCTCTGAACAGCCAGCAGATACCTGAGAAGAGGGAGGCAAGTGACAAGGAGAGGCCGTTCTGAGACACCGCCAGCAGGGACTGACCCTCACAGCCATCTGAGAGACAAAAACTAACACTCAGCACCGCAGTCACCACACATCACCAACATTTCAAACACAAACACCGCTTACACTGCATGCAAAAACGCACACACACATTCATTGTCACCCAGGCCCCAAGACGCACAAAATATGAAGCACATGTCACAAGACTACATCATACAAAAGACACATACATGCACACAAGAAGTCACCAGCGCGTGCTGTTTACAAGCAAAACAAAGCAAGTCCATACATATCCATGACGTGCTTGAAACTCGGAACGCCAAACAACATCATTAGCAATCTTCAAATTACACATCAGAACCCAAAATGTGATTCTTATTCAGAGCAAAATACACATCATAAAATGCAATTTTTTGCATCGTTGTAATGGCCCAATAATTCCTAGATAGGGACTGGTAAAACATGACAAAAACAGAAACGCTTCAACTCAGCTATTCTGCAACCTTCACATTTATGTGCGGTCAGTGTATAACAGTGACAGGTTTAGTTAGCAGAATGAAGACAATGCGATGACGTGGTTATTTATGAATGTGGACCCAGAGCTTCCCTCTTCATTGAGTCAATTCAATTCCGTCCATCTTCGTACCTCGTAATTCACATTCCTCCACCTCCTCTGCAGAGTCAGAATCGGATAGGCCGTGATGGGAGTCCTGGGAGCTCCTCCGTGAACCGCTGCTATCAGTTGAATGGAAAACTGAAAAACCAACAGAAGTAGATTGATATGCAGTACATGAATCCAGTGGACCCCTGCATACCGGCGGTTTGGCAAACGCGGATTCACCCGGTTGCGGAATTCTTTCCTTTTATATATTTATGTGAAGGGGGGTAAGCAACCTGGTTTTCACGGAAAACACTTATTGGAAGTATATCCCCGCTTATTTAAAAAAAAAAAAAAAAATTAAAAAAAAAAAAAAAAAAAAAAAAAAAAAAAATCCCCAAAAAAATTAAAAACACCC
>NW_017805467.1:294040-307378 GCF_001891065.2 Hippocampus comes | reverse complement strand
AAAAAATTTTTGGAAAAATTCCCCCCCTTTTATAAAAAAAAAAAAAAAAATAAAAAAAAAAAAAAAAAAAAAAAAAAAAAGAATTCCCAATATAATTATAAACACCGTCAATTCTACACAATTTTTCACTCTCACCCAAACCCTCATGAATAGTGGGGGTCCGCTTTATTACGCTTAAGTGGCAGAGTTGCGGTCTTGTACTACATCTGATAACTGAACAGAATGTAATGCTACAAATGTCCTATATAAATAATAACCTTAAATGTAAAATGTTATGAATGAGCTAGGGCGTCCCGGTAGTCCAGTGGTTAGCACGTCGACTTCACAGTGCAGAGGTACCGGGTTCAATTCCAGCTCCGGCCTCCCTGTGTGGAGTTTGCATGTTCTCCCCGGGCCTGCGTGGGTTTTCTCCGGGTACTCCGGTTTCCTCCCACATTCCAAAAACATGCATGGTAGGCTGATTGAACACTCTAAGTTGTCCCTAGGTGTGAATGTGAGCGTGGTTGGTTGTTCGTCTCTGTGTGCCCTGCGATTGGCTGGCAACCGATTCAGGGTGTCCCCCGCCTACTGCCCGAAGACAGCTGGGATAGGCTCCAGCACCCCCCGCGACCCTAGTGAGGATCAAGCGGTTCGGAAGATGAATGAATGAATGAATGAATGAGCTATACTGACAGAGCAGGTTCTGACTGGATGAACAGAAATTCCCAGACGCTCGCAGGGCGGCAAAGGGAGGCAAATATCAACACCCCACGCCCCCATTCTCAGTGACTGTACAAGTTGGGGCTGTACGTGGCAATGCATTTGCCACTATTCATTTTGTACAAATGGGTTAAGTTTAACAGCAGCTTACGGTGCTGTGAGGTCGTGCAGGGCGGCAGGCGGCTGCGACGGATCTGCTGCCTTCGCAAGCGGATCTTCTGCTTGAGCTGCTGAATCTCAGAGTCACTGTCTCCTTCTTCCTCACCCTCCTCCTGCTGACGCCGCAGGTTGTACTTCATCAGCTCGATGGCTGCGATCAGGGACTCCGAGATGCTGAAGTGAGCGTTCTCCTGCAAAACGCAAAAAGAAATCAAAGCCCGTTTTAACAGCTGACCGCTTTTGTTATCTGCTCTACATTAAGTGTCAACTCCAACATGATGAGTTAAGCATCAAGTGCTTTTTAATTGAACACCTTTTCAAGGTCAGCACAGCTGCCAAAGTCCTGCTCTGACAGGTAGCTGATGAGGCTCTGGCCTTTTGATGGCTTCCTGAACAAACCATCTGGTGTCCTGCTGTACTGGGACCCATCTGAAGCAAAAAGAACAAAAATGTACTCAAAAACAGAATGCCATCAAACCAGAAGATAAAAACACATTGCAGCAAGAGATGTTGCCGTGTCTGCATGTGAAGATCTGGGCTTCAGTTGTGGTCAACAGCAGTTACTGCACGAGTATGCTCGGATACGTTTGGGTTTATGCGTTCTACTGTTCTCCCAGAGTTCAATAAATGGCAGTAAAGTGCATTGGCGACTGTGGCTCTCTGTTCTGAGACATAAGCGGTATTTCAACTCTACAAACTATTGTTTAAAAATGAACGAAACAGCAGGCGTAAGAACTATGAATCGGCAATATAGTGGGGGAGCACTCAGTGAAATTAATTGTTCAGCATGCCTGCCAGCAAAGTCCAACATTGATTGTAGCTCTATTAAAAACAACATTTCATAACATCCTTGTTCTTTGATACAAGCTGAGCAAGTTACGCTGTGTCAGGCAGGATATCTAAACTTACGAGAGTCCGTGTAAAGGGAAGTGGGCGTGCTGGTGTCACTGGGCTGAAGTGAGAAAGGGCTGTATTCCTTACTGCAACGGTCTTCGCTCCCTGTTTCTGGGAGATAAAGCATCCATATTGAGTGGCGCAGACTTTCATCATCTACGCCACAACATTCATAAAGATAGAAAAATAAAATGGCTTTTTAAGTGAAGTTTTTTTGTTTGCATGCAGAGACAAAATTATGGCTGCTGAGATTTGATGACTTCCATTAAATACACTGTTGTACAGATCAGATGGGCTGAAAAAACATGACTTTTGCTTTAGCGCTTCACTTTGAAGTTTAACTGATAGTGTGACCGCGGCACAACAGCAAAGAAGGTGCACATGACGGTCTCAAAAGGAACAATCTTGACACAGAAATGGAATGTGGTATAGGGGATGAGCAATGTTCATCCACATGCGGTGGAAAAAGAAAGAAGGGTGGAAGGATTCAAGTGATGGAGTACAGTGGAACTGTACTGACAACCTGCTACCGGATCCTCTATTATTATGGTGATTTTCCGGTGGGCCCCTCCTTCTCGCAAACAGTGGAAAAAGAAGAAAAGTACAAAGACAGCATGTTACCTCAACCAAGAAGGGAAAACCAGTGGGAGCAAAGAGAATACTGTCAAGAAGTTTTAGGATTGAGAAAAGGTTACGGTAGTCAATTAGTCATTCCTTAAAAAAAAATTTGAGCTTTCTCTTGGATGACTCCAGTTCACACTGACCTTTCCTGAGTTTTTGGACAATCCCGGTGTCAGAAAACGAGCGGGTGTGTCCTCGGGACCCTTTGACTAGCTCTCTCTGGCCCTCTGAAAAAGACGAGCGCCTGAGTGGAGGAAGAGCCAGAGAATTCGGCTGCAGGGATTGGTCCTTGCTCTCGCTGAGCTCGCTGCTGTGTGTGGAGCTTTGGGTGCTGCGGCGACTGCGTTGACCCAGGTTGCCGATGGCCAGGTACTCTGGACCATCGTCATATTCGCCGTCACCAGAATCTCCTGTGTCGGGTTGTGGGGAGGTGAGCGAGGGAGACGCTAAAAGAGAGATGGAGGGTACGGACGCTTGTCCAGGAGGGGGTGTCACACCCCGCTCGCTCTCTTCCGGCCTGGTCAAACACACCCAGGGAGGACCTCGGCTGCCGGCTCGTGAGGTAGTATCTGTAACAGAACACAGCAGATGCAGACATGAAGTCACAAGCCCTTCTATAAATAGCGAGAAAAACACAAAAAAAAAAAAACCATGAGAACAGTGTTCACCCCATTTTTGCAATTTGCCTATTAATTTTGGAACCTAAGCTTTGTTATTCAGAGGAAAATTCAGATATTTTACGATTTTGTGCTCAGGTCAAAGTTATATCGAATATCTTGTGGATTTAACCGAGCAGATTTTGATTTTAATGAAACCTGCTGTACTTGTTGATGGTGCAACACTAAATCTCAAATTTTAAGTCGATCGGAGAAGGGGTTTGGGAGCGACGGCCCACCAAATTTTAATTCTTTTGTCAAAAAGGGATGTGGATTCCAAATCTGCATTTGTGCATATTTTAGTAACTTGACATTTTGACTGAGAGTTTCACTTGTGGATCACATGACCTTAACCACATTTTTCAAGAAATGTAAACTCAAACATTTCCTCTAAAACAAAGAAGTTACAGAAATGTTCATTTCTTCTTTTTTTTTGTTTCACGGCAATAAGGAGTCAAATTTTCTATACCCTCAGATGTGCAATGAATTTTCATTTGATATTCATTGAAAGTTGAATATTCATTGTGGGTATGGATACTTTGACTCCTTGTTGCTGCTACACAAAAAAAGCATCTCTGAAACTTTTATATGTTTAAGAGAACATGTCAGAGATTACATTTTATGATTTTTTTTTTTTTTTTTTTTTTAAGGTCAGATGATCCACAATGACAATTTCATGGTGAAATTCAGTGTCTAATGGTCAAGTTGCTAAAATTTAAACCATTCTTCTAAATGAATGCAGATTTGGACTCCTTGTTGAATTCTCTTTCCAACAACCCCTGTTTTGTGAAGATTGAACCAGTAGTTACTGAGATGTTTGTGTTCGAAGGATGGTAGCCACGCCCCTTTTTGTAAAGCTAATTAAAATTTGGTGGGCCATTGCTTGCAAACCCCTCCTTCAACTTACCTAAAATTTGAGATTTAGTTTTGTGATATCACCATCATGAAGGACACCAAGTTGCATTATATTTAAAATCCACTAGGTTAAATGTGTCAGGTTTTTTTGGGGTGTGATTTGACATGGAATGATCCATAGCATGCAAAGAAAAATCCTGATTCAGAAAGGAAACTCACTGTTCCCTAAATAAATCCATAGTTTACGCATTCTGGTTGACCACCAGGTTGCAATGCTTATTGTGCTTTAGCAATATTTCCTCACTTGTGCTGTTGCTGGCTCCTATCATGTTGCCGCTGGTGTTGGTTGCAGCCACATCTCTGAGGGAGCAGTTAGATGTGGTAAGCCTGCGGTTTAAAGACTCTCTTTTGGGTGTCGAGTCAGCGCTTCTCCAGGGCCCACCAGCGCCGGGCAACACACACAGGCTCTGGCTCTTCAACAGGCCGAGGCACGGAGGGTTCTTGAGAGGGGACAGCTAGAGGATGGAAACGTGAACATGTTAGAGCAAGGATACGTCAACAATGAAAGGTCATGTGAAATCAACACTCCTGGCCTATCAAATTGAAAATCAGACCTACCCCCACTGTGTCTATTTGGGCCAACAGTTTGGGGTTATTTTGTTCCACAGCTTCAAGACACTGGAACATGGCATTGACGTGTGATTCGCTGAGCAAGAAGGAATCTTCTAAAAAAATTATAAAAAATAAAAAAATATGAATGAATGAAATGAACAAACAAATGTTAACAGAGGGATAGAGAAAATAAGCGACGATGGAATATCAGAAAGGCAATTTCATGAACGAATGTCTTTACCATTGTAGTATTTTATTGCGTGTCCCTGACGCCTGAGCAGAGGTTTCAGCTGAGCCGACAGCATGTGGACCTGCAAGCTGTAAAGCAACCAGCGCTCGGCTTTGTAGCTTTCACCGGCACTCTGCACCCTGCTGCTCAGTACCGGCTCCAGCTGACTGAACTATGGGCGGACGAGAAGAAGCGACAGTAAGACAACAATTCAAATAACCACCAACTGTGGCAATTTTCTTCACTCATATGATAAATCAGTCAAACATCATAGTTTGCTGTTCATGTCTCGGCTATCTTATTTAGCGATGTGAAGGAGAAGAAGGTACATGTGCCGCCTACAGCCACTGGAGAGAGATAGCATTTTAAAAATGAAAATAATTTAAATTGACAATTAGAACAGATAGGAATTTCATACATGATATGAAATTCATGATATAAAATTCATATAAAAGTATACAATTCTTCTATTGCTGAATCGACTTGAATGCCTGCATAAGATAATGTGCCAAATGAGTGTAAGTATCATCATGTACCTGTTCAACATGTGAGGCAAGGTGAGGGCTGATGTGACGAACACACCAGACAAATGGCCAGTAGTCTCTTTGCTTGTAGTACACCTGCAACCCCCACCCACACCCCCACAAAAAAGGCTAGTCTAAGTCATTTATGCATACATGTAACCAACAATATAGTCAACTTGGATTAAAAAAAAAAAAATAATAATAATACTTTTAAATGACAACGTGCATTCAAAACTGGAAGGCACATAACTGTCCTAGTGTTCAGTTTGCTATCATGAAAGATCTTTCTGTGTTTTTGGTCAACACGTACATGCACTAAAGAGATTCATTTTCTTGAAAGCCTGTGACATTGTAATATTGTATCAGGTTGAACTGGTTTCAGTGGCAAATATTGATATAATCATTACAGTTTGGAAGTGGGAGTACTGTACTATCATTACAAAAATTCAATTTCTCGAGAAATGGAGAGTAAATGTCATTTCATGTCCAAAAATCTTCGGCTAATTCATACATAATATACTTTTTCTTTGTCTTTTTTTGTGGTTTCAAAGAAAAGTTGTCGTGATTGGAAAAGAGGAAAAATATAATAACCACAGAGCCAGAATTCAAACTAACTGTATTGTACTCATGAGTAACATGCATCTCTTTCCATGATTCTCGGGACAATGTGGCGAAAGTGACAATAATAAAAGAAGAATGGAATGTGCACCGCAAAGTGGAGTATGTCGAATCTTCAGAAGAAAGGACTCACTTGCCAGGAAGAATAAAATTCAATGACATTTAAATTGTCATGGTTAACTTATTTCTACACTTATATGACAGTATGACAATACCCTCTCTTCCTTCACTTGCGGATTCAATTCACATACCGCATGATGTGTCATCCAAGGCTGAGTAATTTTACTTTGGCTTATTTTCCAGTGAGAAAGTTGTCATACTTTATCCTTCAATTGCAATTACTTATTAAACAGTTTAAACCTTTCCTGTGTACTTAATAAATGTTTGTTGATGACCTACAAGGATGTACTTTCGCATGCTTTTTGGGGGTGTTTGTTTGTTTGTTTGTTTGTTTGTTTGTTTGATGCTCAGCATCAAAAATAAAATTAAGTGCCTGATTATATACAATGTATGCATAAAGAAAAGCACTAATTGTATTGTCAGAGGTTAGAATATTACCATGGGAAAATGGGCTCACTTGGCTGCATTTCAAAGTAAAATGAATCTGTTGTCAATTTGGTTGCAACAGTGAACTGGTCTGAGTATCTGACCTGCTCATTCTTCAGTCCATGACTGAGAATGTTGTTCATGTCCTTGTGCAGGCGCTGCAGGCCGCCATAGCGGGACCAAACATTGGGGTTGTTTGTGGACAGGAGGCCCTCCACGGTGGTCTTCAGGCTGGACAACAACTTCCAGAGCTCCCGCCTGGCGCGAAGGCCATACGGAGCAGAATGAAAACATGAGGGGAGGAAGTTTAGGAATGAGGAAGTACGGAGAAGTGCTGCAAAGTTATGACTGAATTACTCAAGTCGGCTAAAATACATTTCCAGGGATTGAGTGTTCAGTTCCAGTAAGTGTACTTCAGCAACAGAGTCAAAGTGCTGACAGCTAATAAATGAGAGACAAAACATCCCTAGTTTATCTTGTCATAGATAAATCCCTTTTCACAGAGGATCGTCAAAAGTAGAGTTTTAACCCCACGTCAAATGCCACAAAAGTTGTACAATCTGGTTAATATGAACAATTTGATTAAGATCAGTGCTAGACATAAAATAATTGCATCAAACCTAGATAACATTTTCCTGAAGCATAATACAGTAGTTTTGCTTCCTTTTAGTTTTGTGACACAGTTGTTAACTAAATGTGGAAAACAGTACCTCAAACATTGTAGCTTAAAACAAGCACGATGCATGACCTCATGTTGTGATATCCAGCGTCGTCGACGCATTGCGCATGCAGAGGAACACTCAGAAATACAATATGGATGCATTGTCCTCAGGATGATATGTGCTATTCCAAACATTAACTGACTCCCCAGAACTATTCTGTATCTTTAGCTTGACGTCACATCTGGGGAACGCTGAGGCGCCAAAAATGTCAATAAAAAAATGACTTTCTTGAAGCCATTAAGCACCTACTCATATCTACAAAGTACTTCCTCCCGTGTGCCTCAAGTCAGCAGACAGGAAGGCTCCTGAGAAGCTGCCACTAAATCATTGCAACAATTAAATGTCTTATCAGGAGAACGAGCAACTGATAGCAAATTCTTTGAGGGTCAGCTAATAAACACGGGTCATGTGGCTTCAGCTGCCATGTGACGTGTTCTTTAACAGTCATGAAATATGCTACGGGGAGGGGGAGGATCCAATATGAATTCACAAGAGCTCCTTGGTTGTGTGACTGCACTCTACCAAATGACAATACATTTAATCACGTCTTAAAGACACTGCTAACTCGTGGAGTGTGAGTGCATGTGTGTGTGTGTGTGTGCAAGTGGTCTTTGTTGACAATCACGTGTGTGTTCCTTGCTTACAAACGTGTGCTGTGCGAGTTCTTTGTTTACAATCTTTTGAAGTGTAACCAACAATGTATGTGGTCTAGCCAAGTCCTAAGCACTGAACTTTTCTAAACACCAAATAAATAACTAAGTGTCCAACAAGAGTTCAATTGGAGGTGTCAGTTAATCAATTAAACGACAACTCATCGATGAGTAAATTAATTGATAACTATTTGAATGCCCTGATTTCAGCCTCTCAACAGGAATTATTCAATGACCAAACCAATAACTGAATTAGTTTCAAAAAGGTTGTTGAGTACAACATCAAGGCCAAGTCCACACAAAAGTGTAGTTTGGGGTTAGCTTAGTTGCTGTCTGCTCGACTGCAGTGTGTGGACATGAAGAAGCAGGTGAATGAAAGAAGTGTCCAAATGCCCCCAAAAATTTAGTCCTTTGAAATTTGAAAATTACAAATTACTAAATTGCAATCTTGACTTTAATTAAATTCATTGTTCAGCCCTATAGAACCTGTCCTTCATAATTCACTGAAAATCATCATTTACTGTTTCTGTGCTTAGGCCAAAGTAAGTAAGTCAGTATCAGTTTGGCACTACGCAGTGGGACTTGGTGTTATTTTTGTTGAAGTGTTTTGTTTTGTTTTGGGTTTTTTTCATGAAATCCTGTGTTTTGTTGGCCGTTTTTGAATGCACCTTGTTCAACTTGATTTACTTCATATCTTACAGGAAGTAATACTGTATTATACACTGTATTGCTTAAAACCAAACATTATCGGTATTGTAGTTTACTTGCCGTTTTACATGTAATTCTTTTCTATTTATATCAGTGTTTTTCATAAAAACATTGAGTGTAATTACATTTTACTACTGTATTAGCTTCGGTTAGGGTGCGTTTCGACCGACGTATAAGGTTTCAGACCAAAGCAACAGCACCAGAAAACAAGTCCGTGACCTGTGTGTTTGTGTGACCACTCGCTACTAGACAGGCCTGACTAGTTAAATTCTAAGAGACTGTGCACACCAGTTTCTGATAAAACACAAAGGTGAAAGTTCTCGCTTCCAGTGCACCCTGCTCCACCACGCGCGCACACACACGACAACCACGACAACGCTTATGTATAGTTAAAAATGAATCTCGTTTGGCAACTTGAGAACTGTCATCACGATTGACAGCTAGTTAGCCTAGCTACTGAGCCAGGCGTTAGCTTTAACAGTTTAGCTGGCTGACAATCATCCATATGAACGCACAATGTTGTCACGTCGCGAATATATCCGTCGTGCAAAACATTTTTATTACTTGTGCGTTTAAAACGTCAGACGAGGACCCATCCGGAGAGCTCGACCTACTCCCGGCCGGCTGTCACTCACCTGCGCTCCGCCGCCTCACCTTCAGACGTTATCTCCATGTCTTGGCTGGAATCGAGTGCAGAAAGATAACTGGAATTACTGAATGTCATATCAGCACCATGTTAGATTCTCAAAAATATGCACTAGTTTGCAATTGTCTACCATCTCTAGCCCGCCTGCCCGAGCCCTGAATCGAAACAGTGGAGGAAGCCACGTGACCTGCTAACAGCTGCCAGTGGGCGGAGGTGCCTCGATAACGCTGCATCCTTTGACCATAATCTTACTTTTACCTGTGCGTAAATTTATATCGTCCGTCTTTGGTGCTATTGTAGAAGCTAGCATGTGCTATCATTGCCCTACGCTGTCTATTCTAGAATAAACGAGCGGCGAAAAGAGAACAAAATGAGTACACTATTGCTTGATTTCCATCAGCCAACGGTGTCCCCTGCTGTTCGTTTCCGATAGCGCACCGTAAATATTGGTCCAAGATGGCGACTGAAGTACGCATGCGCGGAAATGATTTGGAGCCAACCTGTTCCTGTTACCAAAAGAATGACAACTTATATTTTTGACCACAAGATGGCGCCATTTACAGTCTTGTGGTGCTAGCGCACTCGTAATCATGAACAAGTTTCTCATATCCCAAAACAGAATTATGTTTCTAATAGAAACATAATTCTGTTTTGCAGAATAATGCATTCATAGAAACTTTCTATGAATGCATTATTTTCAAAGTCATTGGTTGTGTAATTTTTAAATAGTAAATTACTTTGTGGGTTCAAAAGTACGTATTTAAAACCGATTACTTAAATACAAACAATACTATTACAACAACAAAATCAATACGCATTATTAAATATATCCATCCATCCATCCATCCATCCATCCATCCATCCATCCATCCATCCATCCATCCATCCATCCATTTTCTGATCCGTGTTATCCTGAACCGGTTGCCAGCCAATCGCAGGGCACACAGAGACGTACAACCATCCGCGCTCACGCTCACACCTAGGGACATTTTAGAGTGTTCAATCAGCCTGCCATGCATGTTTTTGGAATGTGAGAGGAAACGGAGTACCCGGAGAAAACCCACCCAGGCCCGGGGAGAACATGCAAACTCCACACAGGATCGAACCCACAACCTCTGCACTGTGAGGCCAACGCGCTTACCACTGGACCACCAGGCCGCCCCATATTAAATAGATTGCAATCAAATAAATAATACCAATAGCATTACAATACAAGCCTACTGCTACTTTAATGAGTGTACCTGGTGTTAGTTACGTCAGACCAATTCACTGGTACTGTACTTGTCTGTGACCTGAAAAAATATCAGTCATGTTGTCACTAGACAACCACTGGGTTAGTGGTTAGTACATATACCTCACAGTTGTGAGGTTCAGGGTTTGAGTATCGGTTCTGTGCTGAGTTTACATGTTCTCACGTGGTTATACCTCGGGTTCTGGATGGAAATGCCATCAATTGCTTCCGGCCCCACATCGACCTCTTTTTGGTGAGCGTGTTTTAGCCACCAAGGGGTAGTATAATACAGATATGGGAGGAGATAAAGATTTATCCCTGACCTTGCTTAAAAAGTTATGATAACACAGTGACATAGATGCTATTTGTTATCCCTGCTATGGAGTTTTGCACTTGGCGTTGGCATTAAGCTAACAGAGGTTCCTAAGGCAAAGTTGTGTGGATATTTTAAATACGGAATATGAAAATATCGAGGTTTCATGCTTACTTTGACAGCCTAAGTCAACTGTGATAGGTGACAACTTGCCGATAACTATTTGTGACATTTTGTGATCAGTGTTGACTCACTCCCAGATAACATCAATGTATCTGACCCTATTCATTGAAATAGCCTGCAAAAGTTGCTTTCGTTACTAGTTTATTTTGTACATCCTCCATCTTATGAAACTGTTGATTCTTTTCTTCAATAACAGTAACACATGATTTGCAAATGTTTTCCACAAAATATGTTTCTACACACTGGACACAGTCATCAAGTTTACGGATGTAAAGTTCTCTCTACGTGGCTACAGTAGTGTGCACCACACGAACTTCGACAGTAAATCTTCGCAGTAATTATGAGGTGTAGTTTCAGATGACTGAACGGTGAGTAATCATTGCATAACATGCGGCCGGGTAGTCCTACAAAAAGCATTGATGGGGGGAAAAAAATGGATTACACAAGATCTTGTGTGTGTGGTGCTGTGTGACATTGAGATACTTCGCATTCTGTGTCGCTTTAATATGATGCTTGTGATTTTTTGCGACTGTTACGTGGTGCAATGAATGGGCGGAAATGTGTTTATATTCGGTTAGTGGCTCAAAGTGAGCCAAATGGATTGCTTTAGGACAGGAGCTATGACATAAGATGGTTGAATCCAGAGTTTCATCTGGTAAACAAACAGCCTAATTATAACCGAATGTCTAACTGAAAAAGCCTGAAAACATTTTTCTGATTTAATCAGAGAGTGTTCAGAGTAATAGCCGTGTTTAAGAAAAGGGATTAGCGCTCAAATAGCTTTGATTTTCATTGACTCAAATGCATTGGGGGAAACTGTACATTGAATTCCAAATAAAAAAAGCAGGGGAAAAAAAATCACATTTTCTTTTACTTAAATGAAAGGTAAGGCTAAAAAACAAATATTTGTCTGAGTTTTACTTTACAAACTCAGACATCCATGTAACCATCCCTCCATCTATTTCCTTTTCCTCACATTTTTATTGAGAAAATGTGAATGTAGAGCTTCCCAGGCTATTTGGTACAACCTCACACCACACATTGTGCCATTTTTGCTCTGGAGACAGAAATTAACACCAAAACACCAGAGCAAAATCCGTGTTTTCAATTTAGGTACACCTAGCAAGTAGCAAGTTGGTAACCAGCATGGAAGAACTATCCACTAAAAGTCAAACATGACTAAAGATTCACTGCAATAATGTTTGGCTGAAAGCTTCTTTACAACTACTTGAAAAAAAAAAAAAGACTGTCTATTATGCCAATAGGAAAATGTTTGATGACGTTGAAGGCAGATCAGTTTTGTTCTTCCGAGCCAAACTCACCCACTCAGCCACTGTTAAGAGGTGCGATAAGCGGGCGGAAATATGTGCCCTGTAATTGGCTGGTGACCAGAGCAGGATATACCCCACCTCTCACCCCATTTCAGCTGGGATAAGCTCCAACTCACCATCAACCTTAATAAGGACAACTGCTGTAGAAAATGCATGGATGGAGAGTTCAACCTCTGATTGATCAATGATCACATTTGTGGGGTGTGTCTATACTTTTCTCCACATAGCAAATGATTTTCAGGCCTGAAGTTACATGTCTGCCTTTTTTTTCCCTGACAAGAGTGTGTCAAGTCTCAAATACGTGTTAAGGAAACGGGGACAAGTTTGAGCAAGTTGATGACAAAGTCGCAGGGGAGGCAAACGTTGCACCAAGAGACGTGTGACTCACCCGCTGTCAATGGCGTGTCCGAATGGATGTATGTAGGAGATCTGTCACAGTAACGCATATTTGCCTTTCAAAGTCTCAAAAAGTGAGACCATTAGTCAAGGTCACAGTTTAAGTGTCTTTTTCTTTCAATTTATGTGTGCTGAAAAATGTAATCAGGAAAATATGTTTCTGCATTCTTTATAGTTTAGTTCATGTTATCATGCCAAGTCTTCCAAGCATATTAGGGAAATTTACTTTTTTAAATTGTTTGTATAAAAATATTTGAGTCTCTGGAAGTGCCTGTCTACCCAGTCCGTCTGGAATTAAACAACCAATTCAATCTTTTGTTACCTGCCAATTTCGGAAAATTTGTCTCTGACTGAACCTTTCTGAACTTTCCCCACATTGTTATGTAACAGTGCGGCTAATTTCCACTGAAAACGCCTCCCACACCGGGTTTCTATGCCTGACCTCAGCCTCGAAAACTGGAATCCTGTCATGAAACATAGAGAAACTATCATGCAGAAACCCTAACACCCCCACGTGGTGCTGTTATTACAGTATGTGAAAGCCCAAAGGTAGGTAGAGCTACATTTTTCTTGCAGGTACAGATTAGCACTAGCTAACAGCTTTAACTTCTAATAAGCGGCACTTGATTGCTTGGTGAAGTTGTTATTTGCACTCGGAGATGTGTCCAGGCGCCACATACACACATTGTACTGGATGAAATGCTGCTCCACAAGTAAAAATGCCTTCCTTAATGGTCTACCCCCC
>NW_017805467.1:286440-293108 GCF_001891065.2 Hippocampus comes | reverse complement strand
GGGGGTTGCTGATAAGAGGCTGTTAAAATTTATCGCACCGTATGAAGGACATGTTGCAAAGCTGTCTTCAAGTCATTTTTTGGGTCATTTAAATAGGTCATGTTTATATTAGACAGCAAAAATTCATTTTGACTTTCAACTCTTCTACTTAAAAGCACATTTCAGCTTGTATCATTTTGCTTGCATAAAGACGTTGAAACAGTACCCCTACTTTTACCAGAGTCCATTTTCTGCGCTTTTATTTACATAAGTAAATACCGTGAGAACATTTGTCACCTGATGATGGCTGCCACAATGAGTCAGCAGGTAGCATGCAGTGATTGTTATTTGACAGCAATCTGGCAGGCAGGTAGAGAAAGATGACTACATTTGGGATTTTACACATACTTCTGTCACAATTGCCTTTCCTTTCTGCCTGTGTCAGAAAGGAAAGTTGAAGGCATTTGCAACTTTATTTGCAATTATGAGGGTGGTTATAAATAATATTCCTGGTCTGTTTTCAAATCCACCAGTGTCAACCACACACGGTACTCATTATAAATCCTTGCTAAGTAAACTTTTCACTTCTCAGTGAACACATAAACAACTCCCAGAGGTTTGATGATGATCCATGGTTTAATTCTTTGTATTTTCAAAATACCATTTTACTGTCTGCATGTCGGCCTGTGATCAGATCATCACCAAGCTTAAGAAGCTGGATGATAATCCTTATTATTCGATCAGGTGTGCGGAAGCAGGGAGACATACAAAACATCCGGGAAACCGGCCCTTGAGAACCGGAATTGCTCACCCGTGGTGATCGGCCTAGTGTGGAAAAGCATTCTACTTCCAGCACATTTTATCAAATCTCTTGGAATTGAAGGGCTAACCACTACAGGGAAAAAAAAAAAGATTTCATGATTTAATCAGAGTGGTGAGCCAGTATTAGTAAGACTATTTGTGGGTGTCCCGATGCCAGTTGATGTTACTCGTCAATGGGAAAATTGTCAACACGCTCTATAAATGTCCTTACAGAACTTTTTTTCTTCAACCAAAAGGGTATTCAGTCAAATAAATACACAAAGACCAATATAAGGCCGAACTTGAGCATTTTTCCTCTATTGTGTTGCAAGTCAGTAAAATATTTCTATATACTGTACATACAGTAAGTAGCAGTATATAAGTAAAAATGCATTTTTATTGTCAATTACACAATCCAACACTAGTTTTTGATAACTTGGTTCAATGAAACAAAAACTTTCCTTCACAAAAGGTTCTCTTTTTGTTCTTTTATTACCTTTCATCGTGCTCACACATATTGCATGTTGTTAAGCGCGAGCCTGAGCTCAACTATCAAAACAATGTTGCATTGTAAAATCACTGTATATTCAACTGAAATCGAAAGAGTACATGAGAACACATTTCTTGGAGTGATCATTGATGCCAAGCTGAAAGACAAAACGTAAAACCCAAAATGTTGAAAGCTAGAGTTATCCTTTGTAAAACTAAAGATGTCCTGAATAACAATTATATACAATTTATAGCTCGCTATCACCGGGACTACCATGTAGGCTATCACTTATGGCAGGGGTGCCCAAACTTTTTGGACCGAAGATCGACTTTTCAATCAACCAACTTCCCGCGATCGACCCATTACCGCGCACGCGCGCGCACATACACACGCATGCCATGATGAGCAACAGCCTGACACGGAGGCATGTGACGCACTTTTGCAGCCTGTTAACAATCGTAGCTCACGTGTACCATTTTAAAGTGCTTCCCTCAGCCCTCGAGATTCCTATTCTTTGCCCGTGCCCTCGGTGAATTGTACAGGAAACAAACTCTGAATGAGAATAATGATAATGATAAAAGATATAGCGCAAAAGCTCTGATCACAAGCTGCAATTGCAGACTGCTGAGCGCTAACAACTTCCGGTGACGCAGGTCACATGCCACCGTAGGTTAAAGATTTACCTGTTTTATTTTATTTATTTTTTTAAAATACTTTTCGTGAAAATGAGACTGATAGGATGATTAGGGTGCAGTGTACATTAACACAGAAAATATATTACTAACATGAACAAAGACACACAAATGGTTGTTTTTTTTCTCCTCTACCCCTCTAGCGATTGACTTGGGACCAGTCCGCGATCTACCGGTCGATGGCGATCGACGAAATGAGCACCCCTGACTTATGGTGTTGAGATATGACGCAAAATAAATAAAACAACTAACCCTCTTTCTAAATGACAGCCAAATGTATAGAAACTAATCCATAATTTATTCATTGAAATACTCTGAAATTCTAGGACTTAGTCGAATTCAATCTGCGTAAATAATGTCCAAAATACGTAATTTATTTTGTCACAGTATTCATAAGATGTTTGAAAACAGAGAGACTGCTGGCCACTCGTGTCCGAAAAAGAAACACAAGACAAGGATCAACATAATGTGAAGATGTGTCACTGTAGGAGGTGTAAATTTGTGGAATAATTATGAACACGTGGGGTTCAATGACATCTGTTAAAAGAATGTTAAAACGTTAAGTACTGAATAATTAAATGAAGCAAGCATAAAAGAAAGTGTATATATTGCACATTTTATTTGCTGGCCTGACTGTGTGGACTGAGTTGTAACAATTTTTTTTTTTTCAAAAGTGTTTTTGTTTTCTTTTCATTTCTTATTTTCACTCTATAAATTGATGACATTTGTGCGGGAGCTTGATTGTCTTAGATGTTTTCTATTTAAAAAAATGTAGGCTTAACAAGACCTCCTCTCCCTACACCTTGTCGTTTGGCTGTTTTCCCGTGCAATTCTAGAATTACAGTTTTTACTTAAATCAATCAAATAAAAATCAATCAATCAGGAACAGCCACAGCTGTGATAAAGTTGCAAACCGGTTTAACCATAAATAAAAACACGTCATTAGCTAATACAACTGAGACAATTGAGATATTTTTACTTTTAGCAACTAAGACAGAGAATTTCTTCATGCCAGAAATTGCAGTTTTTCGGCTGGCACCAGACACATTTGCCACAAATTGTTCCTGTAGCTGAGAACGAACGATGGCCTTAACTGAATAAGGCAATGCATGCCGATTGTCTCGTTTCTTTGAATGTATTACAACTTTGTTGTCATCTAACATGAGAGTATTTGTACATGGTTCCTTCCGACCACCGGTTTTATTTAGAGTGTCATGTGCTGCTTTGGTCACATCAAGTACACCCAATAAAAGTAGCAGCACTTATTTGGCGATTTTTTTTCCTCATCATGTATGGCGTCTCTCAAGTTAAAAAATGTGTTCAGTGAAAAGTTAACTCGCTGAAGTTACCTAAGTGTTATAATGATGATCTAATAATAACAACAATAAGGTGGCTAGGTCAATAAATACATGCACGTTCTTAATAAAACAGTCATTTATTATTGTCTGAAAACTAAAATTGTCTGAACAGCACATTGCAAGGGCATCGTTAAGATTTTTCTCCAAGGCTCAGTGATCACTTCCATACAAGTACACTTGGCATGTACACGGCATCTCCTTCAAATTAAACTCAAGAAAAACAAAGAGCAATGAACCCATTTGTAAAAAACAAAGAAACAAAAAAGTCAAAAAGTCCATCCTGTAGCAAGATAACTCGTTGTACAATCACCAAGTATTTTGGTTTGATTCTAAGCCACGTAGACCGCATCGGAATCACCTGACGGCAGCAGGTGACGCAGAGGAGGCACAACAGACAAGACTGAACACAAACATCCCAATACGTAGATTCTCTCCGATGACGGACTGGGTTCCAGCTTCAAGTTGAGAAATGTTTCATAGTTTCCTTGCGGTCTGTATTTTGGAAACTGTTGTGTACTTTTAAGGGTGTGTTGGAAATCTACAATCAAAATTTAAATGCTGACTTTGTTGAATGCATTCAAATCCGTCATGTAACAAAAAATGGCTCCTTTTCTCACTTCTCCATCACCTTCGCTGAATTTGTTCCCTTTCATCACAACTATAGCCACGGACAGACACAATGACAGAACACAAACCGAGTGCTGGATTAAAAGCATGACTTTAAGAAAGTGGTTTGAGTATAGGGCATGCAGGTCATGCAAAGAGCCAAAACAAATAATAAAAAATAAGGGACAAAGTGTGCATTTAAAAAAAATAAAGGAGTGAGAACAGAAAAAGACTTACACAGCTTTGCGTCTTTGGTTATAAAGTAGGTCCAACAATTTCACAGCTTTTCATCCCCCAACCAAGACCCCAATCTTTTTTTTTTTTTTTTTTTTTTACCCATTTAAACAAAGAACCTCAAAAGAAATAATAGTTTGGCTTTATCAAAACCTCCCAGCACATATTTCATAGCAGGTTCTTTCTTGTACTGTACATACCTTGTTCACTCTGAATACTTTACAAAATATACATTCAACCAGGATTTCAACTCATGTAATTCTGCTTTAGTGTTTCCTTCCTACCGTCTGCTCTACTTACTGACACTTGCTTGATTGTGAGAGACTACCGAAAAGACCTGACAGATTCTAAAAAGACAATACACTTTCTTTGTCTTTTGTGACGTTATGAAAATAGCAGCCCTGAAATAAATAAATGCAAATACTACACGTGAATTAATAATGGAAATGTTACATGTCAAAAGGATGGCGGCTCTGAGCAAACGACAACAACTAAAGTAAGCTTTTTGTTGCGGCCTATAATGAACGAGGCACTCGACTTGCTCCGCTGGACGCCTCTGCTGATGACGACACATCCCTTGGTTGCTTTCGGCCCCCGTGAATGATGTGGCGCGTGGATGCTGACATTGCGGGAGCTTTATTTGCCACTATGGCTTTCCCACGTCTTGCACTGCCCTTTTGGACCACTTGCTGCCACCCCCACCCCTGTGCTCCTGCTCCCTTTGTCCCGCCATCTACTTCAGCCACAATAAGACTTTCCCAAGGGATGACGGCGGTTCTCTTTCGAGATGATGTCACTACTTTCCTTAAATGGAGCACATTTAATGCAACGCTGCGGGGGACGGTATGCGCGTGTCTCTGCTTGAGAGCTGTGTGGAATTGAGCGTGTGGACCGGTGGATGCGCTTGGGTGCGAGCTGGGGGGAGGGGATCACGCCGAGGTGATGTTGGGCTGGTGGGGGACGCTCTGAGCCCCCTCGTGGTGCGCCAAGGGGGCGCCGCTGTTTGTAATGGCTGCGTGTTGCTGCTGCGGGGGCGACGTGCTGCCGTGGCTGGAAAGGTGGTTGAGCTGATCTGAGTTGGCCAACGACTTGAGCACAGCGTTCTCGCGCTCCAGCATGGAGTTGCGCTCATACAGCTCCTTAATTTGCTCCTTCAGCACCTCAACCTCCTCGCGGACAGCGTACATCAGGTGGCTCTTTACCAAATCCTGAAGAGACAAACATCATTGTGATCCTCATCATCATCATCATCATCATTCCTAACACTTATGACGGGTACACACAAAGAATATCGGGCAGTTTTTGTCCCGATTTTGCCCTTCCTCACCAAGGATACCAAATGGTCGCCTACTTTATGTCTTACAATATACAAAAACCTTCATGTGCGTGAGGGAAGCTGACCTACTCTTGAGTTATTTGACACCGTGAACTGTGATCTGAACAAAATGTAGCCGAACAAAGAAGTGCCCTCACTGACGAACAAGGAAGCTGCAGTAAATAGAATAAAATATGTCTTGCTCTATGTCAGTTTTGATATTAAAAAAATTTGTTCCCTGGATGCCAAGAAGTATACACACACAATAAATATGGCAGACAGAGGCATGTGCAGCTAAAATGTAGACAAGTCAGAAAAGCTTCTTCTATTTCATTTTCTCTACTTGAATATTCTTCATTTTCTTTGGCAGTCCGGATGCCTTGCGGCACCATATTGCCTCTCACAGGTCACATTTGGTATTACAATTGACATCTGGTTAGATGCAAGAGACTTGCTACTGTCAGTGGATATATTGTTGTATTATCTAGACTAGCAAGCACACACATGGTGATGTGTTGAAAATCAAAATGTGTGCAACCCGCTTACACTGGGAAAACTCACCATGGCCTGTTCAATCTTGTTGTCAATGGCAACTACGCTGGCACCGGATGCACTGTGGAGAGAAAAAACAAACATGAGAACCATACGTTTTAGCACATAATTTGATACTGCACACATTATACATTTAAGACAACACTTGTGTCACGCATCTCCTGCCGACTAAAGAGTGATGAAGTCATGAATAAGGACATCATTCGTCATGCACAATTACCACTGTTTCTTAACAAATATGAAGATGTAAAAAAAAAATCTGTAATAAAATAAACTAAAATAAAATTAGAAATTAAAATTAGAAAAAAACAAATGCGTGTTCATGGAAACTTTCTATTACTTTTAACAGATGTTTTATCAAGGTCAATTTAGTCTTAAATGAACGTAACATGCATGATTTTGAAAAAAAAAGGAAGAAGCTGAATAATTAAATAATTGAGAATAATTAAAGTTCTACTCAATGGCAGGAGGCAAAATTAAACTGTGTATATGTTTGCCATTCAAAGAACATAAGTCAGAGCTTCCTGTAGTAATCTGTTCAACTAGAGATGCACACACTGGGTTCATTTGTAAGTAAATTCAGAGCATCAACACACACACACACACACACACACACACACACACACACACACGCACGCACG
>NW_017805467.1:265381-286405 GCF_001891065.2 Hippocampus comes | reverse complement strand
AAAAAAAAAAAAAAAAAAAAACAATTTTGCTTAGTGTTGTGTCACTACATATTTCTTTTGTGAAATACCGGTCTATGTTTTGGCAGAAACAGAGCTTGGCAAACACTGGCCTTGAGCATTGATCCCCAAACACTGTATGAGCAGGTATGCGTAGAGAAATTGCCAAATTTCACATAGTATTTATTTACTACAAATCTTTGTTTAACTATGTCAGCGACAGAGTTACAGGTAGAACAATGAAACGCTCTTCAACTACATGGCATAAGAGCCATAATGAACGTGTGCACCCACATTTTGTGACACTTCTGTTTAGTGGTGTCCCGTGAAAGTTGTCTAATGTGAAATATGTACATTGGCTCAAAGTTGACAACCTCTGAATTATATAGGACAAAGTGGCCACAAGGGTCTGTTTGAGATGATGGTGATGGTGTGTGTGTGTGTGTGTGTGTGTGTGTGTGTGTGTGTGTTAAATTAAAACAGCAATGCAGCATTAAAAAAAAAAAAGAACATTTCGATACGCGATTGTGAGCGTTGTTCAACAACAACAACAACGCGCGAGGTGCTGGAGTTCTCGTCCCGCACACCGCACCACCACCGCACGTAATACACGTAGATTCTCTTTCACACACACATGCCCGCAGATTCTGGTTACCTGCCGCGCGGCACAAGTCGTGAACGGTGGCGCGCACACACTCAGAATAAGAGGGTTCAACGTCTTAAAAGCATTTGAATTTACCTGCCGCATCTCGCTCGATAGGGCATCAAGCGTCCCGAATAAGTGGGAGAAGACCTCGGCGAGCACGACAGACTGTAGCTCATTGTGCAGCGCATCGTAGCAGCTCTCCCAACCGAATAAAACAAAAACCCCGTCAAGTCGTTTTCAGCTATTACTCTTAACAACTTCGCGGTCCTGTCTCTGCTTATCCAACAGCAGGGCACAAGGCGAGCGCTGTCTTAAAAGGCGCCTCGCGCGGTCACATGGCAAGTAAACGCCGGGGAGGAGTTCAGCAAGCAGCACGCCTACTTGTCCGAGGAAATGGAGTTCGTTTAAACAGGTTATATTTTTATTCATCAGCCTGACAAAAATAGTCCACTGTGACTCACGAGGGCGAAGTAGCACTCTTTGATGTAACGTACCGTGTTCTTTCCATTCAAAATAACTGCTTTATTTTCCACAAAGTAGGTTGACGGGCATCAATTCGAGCGTTCATTTATTTACATAACACTCTGAGGTTTATTCTATTTTTCCCCTTCCTCATCAAAACGTGCACTCGTTTTATAAATCAAACATATTTAGAAAGTATGAGAAGATATCATATTTAAAGTATGTGATATAAATAATGTAACAGTCCACAGGAGCATTTCATTAGATTAGAATTTACCATCAAGAGAGGATGACCTCATTAGAGTTGAATGAGAGTCAAAACATTTGGAAACACTCCTAGTTAGGGCCACTGCAGTTCTACACTAATGCAAAATACAACATGAATGAAAGCATTACACCTGCAGTCGGTCCTTTTTTTTGTAAAAAGTCAATTTCACCCAAGCCACAAGGAGAACAATGGCACAATGCAGATTAAGCCAATCAGCTCCTCTATCATCTTTCTGTTTTCAGTAGTTTATCTTCTAGATTTCCTGTCAACATTCCAGCAACGGCCTCTATTAGATGTATGAATATGAATATGTTTTGCGTTTCGGTAACACAAAAATACAGTAATTACTGTATGAATGAAAAGAATAATCGTGTTTTGGATAATGGATGGATGGAATAATAATTGGCACAAACGAAGTTAGCATCTTTCCGAGGCCTGACCTGCTCACCAAGGTGCCTGACGTAAAATATGCAAATCACAAATGCAGCAATTATGGGGAATTACTCTGTCTGCATTTCCTGCCTGGCATACGTATGTCTGATACATTCATCACAATAACTGCCACAAATGAAGTCCATGCATCCTACAAGGACCAATAAAACATTGCAGCAAAAAAAGAAAACCGAAAATATCTTCCCAAGGAGCTATAGCTGCCAAACAAAGTGCCTGGCCTAAAATACACAAAGCAAAAGCACAGCAATAGGAATGACTGGCTCTATCTGCAGTTTACTGCCTGGGATATTCTGTCCGTTATCTTCATCACAAACTCAAACAGGCTTCGATGTACAAAGAAAATAATTTCCTCCAAGTACACACTTCGGGTCTATCACTCCAAAGACCTCGAGCTGCCCAACAAAATAGATAAAACTCAGCACTGAAAAACACAGGCACAAAACGCAGCAATGATAAGGATTTAGTCTAATTATCCGTTTCGAAGAATCAAAAAATGTTTTTCGTACAGTATGAATCTATGTAGCCGGTTGTGAAAATTGGTTTTCATTTTTTGGTAAGTGCACACTATGTGGAAAATGTTAGGGAAAACAAAATGGAAAGGTGACAGCTGGTTCACTTTCGGTTAACTGTAATAGTAGCAGTAAATTTTAAGTGCCCCCTAATAATTGTAATAGATGAGCTCCTTTTACACTGCCTGTAAAACGTGCCATCTCCCCGTGTTGCTGTTGTGTATAAACAGCACCAACAGAGAATGGTTGGGACATTGTCGACAAGGAATTTGAACACTTAACACTTGCATGTCCTCTGAGAAGATTTTTGGTCTTCAAATGGGAACCAAAACAGACCCTTTTGGACCACTCAAACTTTGTGAACCATTTGTCAGTCTTCCAAATGCCACTGACATACAAACAACCCATTAAAAACCACAAAAGTTCTACTGAATTCATATATTTGCATGAAGGAAATACAGATCAAATAATAAAAAAGGAAAACTTGAGGCAACCAAATCATGAATGACAAATGGCGTTTCATTTTTCATCTCACCTGGGGATTTTTTGTTTGTTTGTTTAAATAGGCCATGAATGCCAACAACCATTTGAATGTGTGGCATTCCACAGTGGCTGTGTGATTGGGGAGGACTGACAATGAAGACGAACACATTCCACACTAAAAAGAGCATTTTCACATTGGTGTCAATGGGGGAGAAGACACTAAAAAAAACCCAACAACTTTGCTCCCAATGCGTTTTGAAACAGCAGAGCTAGAGACAACGCTGGTTGGATTCAAATTAGTTTAGTGACTGAGATTTCTCTTGCCTGGAGGCAGACAAAATCCCCTCATCTAATTTGTTGCCACTCCGTTTCCAACAAAAACAAAGCACCCAGTACATTTTATTCAAGTGGGAAGACATGTGGTGGTTTATATAAGGACCTCTTGCGGTGCTAACCTCCACATGGGCCTGCAGTGCAGACTGCAACGGCATCCATCCACACACACATCCTCCAACGGGACCTTCAGCACATTCCATGCATGGACACCTCCGGCCTCTAGGCCAGTGCCTCCAAAGCCAGACATCTGTGTCAGAGCCGACATCATGCTGTGACACGCCACAGGAAGGACTAGAGGGTGTCCAGGCAATTTGGTTCTCCAAGCTTTAGTTTCTGTACCAACTTATCTGGGGAATGTCTTATCAGGGGGCGTGACCTGCAGGCACACCACAAGTTCATCAATGTGAATAGACTTCACATAAAGATGGCATGAGACAACAGGCACGTGTCACCACATCACATGACTAACAATGGCATCACATAAATCAATGAGCTCTCCACTAGGGCACAGATGTACCGGCACACGTCCCTGTCCCAAAGCATACAAATACTCCCAGTGGGGGGGCAGACAGCTGGACAAATGAGACCTCAGTTTTTGAGCGATAACAACCCCCACAATGAATTGATTTCAAAACAATTGCGGATGGCGGGGACTAAAACAACAGAGGAGCACACGCACTGATGACTCACTGTTGCTCTTCAAGGTGCAGTTTGGCAATATCACCAGATGATGTCAGCAAAATTTCCAATTACACAACTCATAGTATGTCCTGCTGTCTTGATCACAATTATTTCTGTTCCTGGGCCACTTTGAGAAGACTATTAAGATGTTAAAACAAATGTCTTAACTTGCTCAATAACGGCCAATAATACTCATTTGACAAATTCCAATGAAGTTGGGATGTTGTGTTAAACATATTTAAAGAGAATACGATTTGCAAATCATGTTCAACCTATATTTAATTTGGCATACTACAAAGACAACATATTTAACGTTCAAACTGACAAACTTCATTGGTTTTAGCAAGTAATCAGTAACCTGACAGACAGAAAGACAGATCTTGGTGGGGGGGGAACCCAAACAAAAACAATATGTAGCCCCAAGTAAAAACATAGTCTGTCTTGTTGATTTTTTTCGCTTTGCAATCTTGTGGGGAGGTGCCGCATCCCGTAACAGAGGAATGTTTGGCCATACTTAAATTCCGGTGACAAAATATAAAATTAACAACTGAGATACCGACAGATGTAACTCTAACCAGGCTCATCCAAGTTGTAAACAAAACACTTGTAGTTCTGCGACAGATACTTACATGGTGCAACGCTGCATGATATGTTCCCATGCCCGATTCCAGCAAGTTTTCATTTTCTTATAACAGAAGTTGATTAAGTGTGGTTCATTTTTTTTCCAAATCAACAATGCTGAAGAACACTTTTCACTGTGCCCAGAAATTAATGTAAACAATATACTAAGTTTATGTTTTTATCAATCACTAACCAAAATGGCTTCTTATGGGTTTACAACCATGACCGTCAATTCAAACACCATCGGCAGAAAATAGCAAATTAAATTTGATTTAATTTCATTTGGCATCAGCTGTAAAATACACCATACTGATAATATACTTGAGTCTTACATCAATAAACACAGTTCAAATCCCTTGATTTCAAACATTTGTTAAATAAATAACGCGGATAAATGGCTCCTGTCCGGACAATTGCAGGATGCTGAAGTATGACTCATAGGTGCCTATGCACAGAAGGATTGTTGGATGTGTCGTCCAACCAACGGGGAGGTCCCAGTATAGACAATGGAGACTAAACTAAATCTGATTTAGATGAGGGACGCCTTGTCTGTGGATGGAAATTTTATTTTCATAGCACGAAATCAGGAGTCATTCTACAGCCTCCAAAGCTTCCTCAAAAACATGGCGAAGGAACATTCCCGCTAGCTCCCATGCTCCTTACATAATCCCCAGACTTGTACATAAACAACGACTCAGTGTTACATCTGTCTCAAAGCCCACCAGTGAACCTCCCAAAGGATACGAGGACCGGATGATGGAGGGCATGAGAAGGAATCAAAGCCCTTAAGTAGTCAATGCATTGATATTAAAAAAAGCAACATATTTGAGAGCATGGATGATCTTGAGCCACCATGTTGATTGAGTTATGAAAGGTCTTGTTGTTTCAAACCCCTTGCATTGGGACAGGAATGTTTGCAGTTCGCACTCCACCACTTGGCTCCTGACAACATGTGTGAGGTGTTGTGTGACCAAGCTCAATTTGCAAACACAGCAGGGGTCCATATTTATGGTTGCTCCGTATAACACAGCAGGGGACCATGTTTATGGCTGCTCGGTCTCAAGTCATCGGTGTCCACATGGCGCACAACTAAAACCAGCTCTTCATTTGATTCCCTGCATCACTTCCCCACTCTGCTCCTTAAATCATTTGGGGGATTTGGATATGCCCCACTTATTATCCTAATTTGATTAAGGCCTGACTGGAATGCACTGGCTGCTACACCAAAGGGTATATTGGCAAAATCCAGGGTTTTACGGGAAAGGAGCATTCAGCTGCATAGGCATCACGAGATTAAGGAGGTTTTCTTTGGGTATCCTCACCGAAGAAGATGCTTTGTGTCAATCATTAGACACGGCGCCTTAATAGCTTATACTACTAACCTGTCAGCTGGCATATTACTTAAGTCACATTTTGAAATGGAAATTGATTTGCGGCCGAATGTTTGCTTAAATCTACGGATTTAGGAAAATCTTTGTTACTATCTAGATGCCCAGAGAGGAAGTTTGCTTAATATAAACATCTATGCTTGTAATACGCATTTCCCAAGCACAGCAAGTGTTTTAACTGATCAAGTGTGAAGCAAGAGAATTGTTATGGAGACATGTGTGCTCAGTAAACGCCCGTGGTATAAATACAGGTGAAGTGTCATCCAGGTTTCCAAAGATAAAGTTGACAAGATGCAAATGTTACTTCCAAAACAGTAGCAACTTTAAGACCTGTGGTCAGTTACGTAAGATCACCGTGGGGAGATGGTTAAGATGTCAGCCAATCAATTCCTCACTGCAACTTAAACGTCTTGCAAGGTTTAAAATCAGAGTGTGGCACAATATACAAAGGGGTGTAACTCAAGCCCAGGAATTCTTTCAAAATTATGTACTCAAGGTCTATGAAGAACGATTCAATTGAATGGGGTTGGGTACTTAAAGTATGCCCCGCAGCCTGTGATTAAATGTGTTTTTCATTTTTCGACAAGAATGAGATATTCCAATTGAGTCTGTGGCAGAAAAAAAAAGTGTTTTGTAACAACAAAAAAGCTTCATAGGGTTTTACGTAAACTGCTGATACTGTTTGAAATATTTAATTGAACATTATTTACACCAGTCACCTTATTAGTGACGCTACCAATTTACAGTAACCCAGTACTGTAAAGATTTATTACCTCATAACTGTAGAGGGACATTTTGTGACTTTCCCGTTATTTAAAATGTTGTATTATTTTACTTTAAACACATTTGCAAAGTCAAATTCAATCACTCTCCAAGGCCTTTTATGTCATTTTAAGCACCCTTTATTAGCCCTGAGTAACATTTAAAAATCCCAAATTCAACATGAGAGATATTAAATTAATTTCATGAAATAAAGGACAGGCTGGAAACAAAATTTAAAAAGAGCTGGCTGGGAACAAATATAGGTTTTCAGGAATGCTCCTCTGTTGGCTCTCAAATTATCCCACTGCATCTCTCGCATGTCTAACCTTGCAAGTCAAGCCTTGCAGATGACTTACCTCCAGACAAAAGAAGATTCAAGGAAGCAACACCCTTTACCTGCAATTAGATCAAAGCCTTGAATAAAGTTCAACTTAGTCAGGAAGCCCACAGGCAACAAGGAGCTGTTTGGGGAAATAAACACCAAAATGTCACTCAACAATTCATGTTAAGACCCCCTAACCAGCCATGAGACTGGACTTGACCATACAGTCCAGATTAAAAGATGAACGCCAGCTTGCAAAATCTGTTGTTTCTATGTTCAACCCACACACACAATATATATACACACAATGAAGTTAATGATTAGCAAAAGCTCCTAAAATGAAAAAGTTATTCTGCATATCACTGAGGTTGGATCAGCAATGCACTTGATAAATGGGGTTTGGCTTTGTCATTGCAAATTAAGACATACTTGATGAATATTTGGGAGATCAGATGATAGGGTCGTGTTTCTGCCAAAGTGAACACTAGTCAACACTCCCAATTCCACAGGGTATGCCACAATGTCTTTCAAGTTTCCTGGAGGCATCTCTCCATTCTTGTCCTTTATCAACATGTACCAAGTTTATTTGTGAAGGCAGCAATGCCCAAACAGAAAGTCAATCACAGCAATGGCAGAGCTATTTAAACATCAATGAATGGCTGCAGTCCAAAAGTCAACTGGTCTTTTTTTTTCTTATCAACACAGCACAAGCATTTGATGTATCTGTCATTCATAACACGACCTGAGTGCATACAACTCTTCTGCAGGCTAACACCCCCAACAACCCTCACTGCCCTCCCAAAGCCTCATCGCGAGGCTCAAGCTATTTGTATGACATGAGCACCACAGTTATAAGTACAACGCTGGCTGACTCAACAGGTCAAGAATGCGTCACGAGTAATAATCACCTTCTCATCTGAGAATATAAATGACGGACTTCAGGGGAAAATACATCATCTACCATCGCCTTTGTCATGTTATTTTAATATGATCTGCTCTATTGTAACACACACACACACACACACTCACACACACACACACACACACACACACACACACACACACACACACACACACACACACAAACACGCACACACACACACACACACACACACACACACACACACACACGCTTGGTAGTCGCCCAAAAGAGAATGGTGGGTAAAACCTGTAAAAAAAAAAAAAAAGTTAATCTAATACACACATAATACCATTCTGCATTATTAAAACTCTATTGCATTACAGGTGAGAGTGGTGCAATTTACAACCATATTTGACAATGGCCAACCATCAACAAACATATTACATAATCAAGATCGGTGTCATAATGTCGTGATCTGTTCTCACATCATCAAATAAACTGAAACACACTTTAGTAAATTACACCTTAGGATCACATAAATGTCAAAGTAATAAAGCAGTTCTGCTGAACTTATTTTAGTAAGTTGCTTAGGTGCAGTGATTGGGTACAGAGGGACACACACAAACAAACATGTAAACACACCCAAGCTCATACCCATCGTTGACGGACTTTGAGCCTTGTAATATACAAGGCCGAAAAGCCTCATAGAAAGTAGTAGATGGGTTCCCTGCATTTTTTTAAGGAATTGAAAAAAAGAGGAGAAAAATGAGTGAAGGAAGAGAACGATTATTTGAGTGGGAAGGCAAGAAAGTGAATGAGTGAGGGTGCCGGAAGATGACGATGCACAACAGATCAGAGGAAATGGTGATGTTGTGGAGACTGCTTAAAGAAAACTTATCATGTAAAATTAAATAGATCTTCCCCACATTTTCCATTGCAACTAATTAATTATTAATCTATTTGTATTCATCCGGACAGACAACACATTCAAAACTATTAAAATAATAATAATAATAATAATAATAAATAGACCGGCTCACCATTTTTAAGAATTAAACTGGTGTGTAAATTATTGAAGTGCATAATCCTGAAGAGTTCATGTCCATGTCATACACACTATTGTTTGCGCAATAAATGTGAAAATTCCCATGGCATGATCTACAAAGTCACAGTCTAAATAGTTACCAAAAAAAAAAAAAAAAAAAAAGGGCAGGAATACTTGAAAGAAAAGGGAAATGTTAACAGTTTTTGAAGTGTTGGGTGATTTAACCTTCCAGATTAGAGCGAATGCTGGCGTTATTAATCCAATCATACCTTGACAAGCTTCAGGACCTTGCCTTGATGCAGTGGTGAGTTATGTCAATGCTGCAAGTTTTAAGACCGTACTAACCGCATACTTCAACACAACAGCTGTGAGCTCAGCCCACTTAACGAGCCGAATACCTGGTTTTATAGGTACAGTGAGGGAAGTGTGTAAGCGCATTGACTTCAGCTGGCAAAGAGACAGGTCCGTATATCAGAGGTGTTGAGTGAAAAGGTTTCAAATTCAGTCAGGGGTACAAGTGAGGTTGTGTCTTCTCATGTAAAGCAAAAGATTATGTAATTCAGAACTAAATGAAGCCCTGATCCAACTATTCATTTGGAAGCTTGGCAGCCCATCCATGACATAATGAGAGCCAAGCATTTGAAATGCCTGTCATGTTGTAGCTCGTCAATCATGACAACCTGTAAATGTCTGCTTACGTTTGACAGCCTTGGAGTAGGATTATGCTACCTCGGCATTAGTTTTGGATATATAGAGTATAAATTTATGTTATGGTTACAATATTAATAGAAGACAATAAGGCGAGCTTGAATTGAATTAATTACAAGCATCTTATTACATTACATCTAAATAATCCATAATCCATTTCCCATTACCACTTATAAAAGAAAAAAAAATCTTAAATATAAACTATTAGAAGCATGTCATGTGATATGCTGCTGTCCATATTAGATATTGTGGAAATGATGTCACAAAATTTTCAACACCACGATACATCCTCCATTGTTTTTTGATTAAATGGTTCACTGGATAGCAGAGGTAGTTTGAAAAACCCAGCCATGTCTTTCAGCATGATGTACTTTTCTCTAGCACAATTCCCACTGCATAGGAGCTGTCAGACTTTGCTGTCGTTGCAGTTTATCTCCACCACGAATTGCTGGAAATTGGCTGATTACGTGGATGAAGGGTTAGGAAAGATGTTGGAAATCCACATTTCATCCAATGAAGTCTCGAGACAAGTACAGAATAATGTCCATATTAACCAAGCATCCGCATCAACAATGCCTTTCTTTTACGTTTCAATTTTGATTGTCTCTAGGCTAGAGTATAAGGGGACTTTGAGCCAAAAGTTTGAGCCAACAGGATCCCAAGTGAAAATAAGAACAAAATCCTTTATGGATGATGGCAAATCTACCCTTCACGGGTGATTTATGTTTAAGATCACTTAAAATAAGTTTTGCATATGAGTGCTGATGTTTTGGTGCTACAGTTTAAATGCAATTTGACCTTTCAGTACAGATTTTAGCAAGGATCATGGAAGTTGAGAAACATGATTTGCTTTCGCGGGCCTCATAAAATAACGTAGCGGGCCAGATTGGACCCCCGGGCCTTGACTTTGACACGGGTGCTCCAGGGAAGTCCACTCGTAGAATTTGAACAACACTTGAAGGAATTCCAGATAAAAGAGCAATCTTTCATGAAAAATACTGGAATCCAGTGCATATATTCCAAGTACACTTCTCTGTAGTTCATCGGCACCCGAGGTTATGAGATCTGACACTTGGGAAAATGTTTGATTATAGATGTGTACCAATCAGTGGGGACGAGAGCTTGCTCCAAACAAATGGACAACTTATAAAGCATTGGAAATAAACCAAGCTGTTTCAACAACTCATTGGAGAAATTAACTAATCCAGTCGCCTTCTGAAGTTAAAGTTGATCTATAAGTCTCAATGAAAAAAAACACAAAAAGACAGGTATCTGGTTGTGAAATACATGATGCATGGAGCAAGGTATATTAACGCTCAACTGAAAAAAAAAAAAAAAAAAAACACAACTGAGCATTCAACATGAATTCTATGACTGCTCGTGAACTGAAGCACAGCTGTGGAACCAAAAAACATGAACATGTGGAACACCGAACATGTCATGTATTTGTCTGGTTATTTTCTTCCTACAACCATCAGTCCCCTGCCCTCAAATTATATAACAATTAAAAAAAAAGAAAAAGAAAAAGAAAGAAAGACAGCCACAGGGATAGAGTGAGATACTTCGACTAAAATCCACCCAACAATATGCTATGAATACAAGCTCAGTTACCATGTTGCAACAGGGTGCCAAGAATAGGTCTCTTGTGAGATGCCAGAGGCAAAGTTGCACCAAACTGTCACATCTGAAGGACCAATCTGCGGTCTCATAATGTGTACTTGACAAGGGATTTAGAAATGAAACCTTTTGTCAGTCAAAAAGCTATGTTTATAATGCAGACCTTTTTAAACAGGGTTTGGCTATCAAACAAAGCTCATGGCATTGTGCTATAGCAGTATAGGGTTAGACAAAATGTTATGTAACTTGACATGATAATAAAATGGTCCTGAATAGTTGTGTTGATATCAATCAAACGTTATTTATACAGCACTTTTCATACATAAAAGTGCAACTCAAAATGCTGTGCCATTAAAATTTCAAAATTACAACATAAAAAGAGGAACACCCCTGCCTCAAAATACATACCGTATTTTTCGGATTATACATCACTACTGATGTAATGTGTTCCCGCCCCCTGGTCCTTGTCAGGACTCGTGCAACTGAGATCTGGAGTAGGTGTAAGCTTGAAATACTCTTTTTAGGAAGATCAGAGCGCTGGACATTGCAATAATCCAAGCGACAGGAAATAAAAGAAAATATCAGCACTTCCATGTTGGCCTGAGAGAGAAACGGGCTCTGGCTATATTCCTGAGATGATAAAAAACAATTTTGGGTATATTTTTACTATGAGGAATAAGACTGGCAGCCCGGTGATCCAGTGGGTAGCGCGTCAACCTCACAGTGCAGAGGTCAGGATGGGTTCGATCCCGGCTCCGGCCTTCCTGTGTGGAGTTTGCATGTTCTCCCCGTGTCTGCGTGGGTGTTCTCTGGGTACTCCGGTTTCCTCCCACATTTCAAAAACATGCATGGCAGGCTGATTGAACACCCAAGATTGTCCCGAGGTGTGAGTGTCAGAAAGGATGGTTGTTCGTCTCTGTGTGCTCTGCGATTGGCTGACAACCGGTTCGGGGTGTCCCCCCCCTCGCCTGCTGCCCGAAGACAGCTAGGATAGGCTACAGCATGCCCCGCGGCCCTTGTGAGGATAAAGCGGTTCAGAAAATGGATGGATGGATGGAATAAGCCATGGGATGGGACACAGAAAAGTATCACCAAGCCCATAATAAAACCAAATGAAAAGAAAAAAAAAACAGGGACGTGACCCTCTGCATGGGTCCAAACCTGTAGCCGGTACCTGATTAAATCTCAGTCCTTGCTATGTAGCTCAGGACTAAAAACTCAATCCCTCCCGTTCTCCTAGATTGCAGCACGTTTTATATGCTTTATGAAGTGCCTTTGTTTTGTACGTTATCTTTAAAAAATATATAAAAAGAAAGAAAAGAACGGCAAGTTAGACCGTTGGTGACTCGTTTTAGAATGTAAATTACTGCCACCTTGAGATTATTCTGTGAACAGTTTAGCCTTGACTTGTTCTGTGAACTGTTTGGCCTTTTAAATTGAAAGACTGAATCGAATTAAATCACGGCTCAGGTTGGCAGGAAAAATTGAAAAACAGAAAATGTCACACAAATCTGAGCACTTTCACATGAGGGGAAAAAAAAAAGGTTTTTCATCATCACATGTGACTTATGATGAGTCAGTATATTATCATCATGGGTGGATCATTCAGCAGGATGCCAGCTGGTAAAACCATCAGCCTGAGGCAGCAAAGTCACCCGGTATGCTCAACAGGGTTCAAGTTCATCCATTCATTCGATGATGGCCGAGTGAAATTGGTCATATTTGCGTTTTTGGGTCTGCCACTGCTCATTGCAGGCAAATAAATAGTACATTCACAATTTCACCTCAACTGCATCTACCAGTGCATGATTCATCAAAACACAATCAAGAATTTTTAACTTCCAATTAGCAGAGTGATTATAGAATTATCCTTAAGAGCAGAATTGCATTAAGTCAACATTTTTTAGGCCTTAGCCATTGGATTAAGAATTTGTTGACCCTTTATCATTATTTATGAAATCCATTTGGAACTAAGATTTCTGGTCAAGTTTTAATAATAATAATAATAATAATAATACATTTTATTTGAAGCGCCTTTCACAACACCCAAGGACACTTTACAGACGAGCAAACAATAAGACAAATAAAGAATAAATAAAACCACAGATAAAATTATAAATACAAGAGATATATTTAAGTGGAATAAGCCAGTCTGAAAAGGTGAGTTTTGAGCTGGGTTTTGAATGTGGGAAGAGAATCAATGTTGCGAATGTTGGGTGGAAGTGAGTTCCAGAGTTTGGGGGCAGAACGGCTGAAGGCTCTGCACCCCATTGTGGTGATACGGGCAGAGGGTACAGAGAGATGGAGGGAGGATGAAGACCTGAGTGAGCGGGAAGGGATAGAGATCTGAAGAAGATCTGATAGATAGGGGGGAGCAAGGTTATGGATGGCTTTGAATGTGTAAAGGAGTATTTTGAAGGTGATTCTTTGTTTAACGGGGAGCCAGTGGAGCTGTCGGAGGATGGGGGTGATGTGATGGAAGGAGGGGGTTCTCGTAATGATCCGGGCTGCTGAATTCTGAACAAGTTGAAGTTTATGGAGAAATTTGAGATGGACGCCGAAGAGAAGTGAATTGCAGTAATCGATGCGGGAGGTGACGAGGCTGTGAACAAGAATAGCAGTCGTGTGAGGGGTGAGAGAGGGACGGAGACGGTTGATGTTACGGAGGTGGAAATATGCAGACCGGGTAATGTTATTGATGTGGGAGTGGAAAGACAGTGAGCTGTCGAGGATGACACCCAAGCTCTTGACCTGAGGGGAAGGAGATACAGTGGCATTTTCAATTGTGAGAAAAAAATTGTCTGCTTTGGATAGTGTGGATTTAGTACCGACGAGGAGGAGTTCTGTTTTATTGCTGTTTTAACAGCAGTTTCTGGCCAGTTACAGAGTGGTTCAATTTATAAATTTGGAATATTTTCCATTGCTCTGAAAACATTACACACAAGAGCAATTGCTGATGATTTGTTGTTTCTTTGAATTTCATTAACATAAATGCTTTGGGCTTGGAAGACCCGTCCCGTATATAAACGTTTAAAAAAGTACATATATACTTCTGCTCTAGAGTGATGAATTGCTTGTAGGAAATGCCGCTGTTAGGTTGATTGTTTTTAGTTATTTCATTTACAATACTGAAGAGCATTTACAGTACTGAAAAGCTCATTCATATTGTTAAATGCCTACTTTCAACAAGAAACGCATTGCATCTCACCTTCTATAACTAAGCTGTACCATATCAAAACGAATCGTAGTCCCACTGAACCGAATCCACACGTGTTGTAGTTTAAAATGTACTGTGCTTGAATTGTATTGCACCCCATGTATCGCCATACGCATCGAATCATCTTTTCTTTGACAGATGCACACCCCTATTAAACAGCGTCAAAATTGTGGTTTATATTACGGTTTCAAATATTAATTCTCACTATAACCGTATTTAGTATCTCAGAATTGTTAGTTGCCTTTCGGTAAATGTGGGAATCGTTTTTACGTCGAACTAAGACTCAGGATGTCAGAAGATACCTCTGCAGAGGGCGGCAACACTTCTTTTGTGTCAGTTGTCTTCTTTTAAAATTTTGTGGAGTGTTGATTGTATTTGATTCTATTTGGTTGCAGTTTATATATAATGTGCAAAAAGTGCATTCGGTTGTTGAGTTTGTTTTTGTCTTTGAAATAAAAGGTACAATGCCTTAAGAAGTGCATGTACAGCATGAACTATTTTTTGTTTATCTTTGTTACCGATATTGTGATAATACAGAAATTGAATTTTTTATTACTGTTGATCCAGTTTTCTAACAGTCACTAAAACCGATAATGTCGAACCCAACACCATACTCTGGCTTTGATCCAGTGTTTCTCAGGCAGGCTGTTGTCTTACTCGTTGCCTGGGCATTCATACTTGGGTCAGGTCAAAGACTAGCAGGTTCCTGTGACAAATCGCAGCCAACTTCTTTGACATACCGTACACTGGGTGTGTCCTATGGACATTGTGTTAATGTCCCAAAGTTAACTTTGCTTAAAATAAAGCTTATGCTTATGTGACACTTGGGTTTCTGTGGCCAGAGGTGATGTAGTGTCTTTGGCAACATCTCAAGGCCATGAAATAAACTAAAGAGTAATACTATTGGAACCGGATTCTTGGTATAGCACTGATACCCGCCAATAGATGGTCTTTCTTGCCTTCAGTCTTTGATGAAATGTGCTCTTCGACAAGCGAGAAGCCAGAAGTTGAGTATGTTGATATTAGTGGTAAAATGATAAATGCATTTTCAGAAACGTTTAACTTCAGTAGAAACCACATTGCATCAATACAAATTGCAAATAACGGTGGCTGACAAGTTAGAAATAAACAGATGGTCTGATGTGGAGAGAAGGGAATGTCCCATCCATCTGAGGTCGCCTTTTTAGATGTGACTTAACCGTTAACAGTTCATCCAACCACAATGAGTCACATCCACTGACTCAAACTTTAGTTCTAAGAACTGAGGAGTAGAGGTATCATAAATTAAACTGTAAAATGTTGATGACTGGTGATGGTTGGAAAAAAGATGAAGAGGTTACTGTAAGAATGGGTTGAGTGAAAATGTGAAATATTCTGAAGATGAATTGAAATATTTGTGTATTTCAAAGCAAAAGAGGTTGACTTTGCAGAGTTGCATGTTGAAACTGAAGAAAAATGTCTGTGGTAAATCCCACACAATTCTGCACAATAGGCAAACCGTCAGAAGCACCAGTGAATCAGATCAGTTGATGACACCCTTTGAAAGTAAGAGAGCACAGAGAGAAGAATGGGTGACTCAACTGCAGCTGGCTGACGTGCTTTCTTCACATCCTCATTAGTAACGATTCAGACATCTCTGGCTCCAGGGGCTGCAGGCAACTGAAAGATTCTTGTTCTAGCATTGAGCCCGACTCTTCGAGAGCGAATGGCTACGACAACGACATATTCCACAGAGAAATGGCTTCACTACATTCTTCATGATACTCGAGAAAGTGAGGCCAAAGATCAGATCCCGTGTCCATCCTTTAAAAGCCTTCAAACCGCCATAAAAAGTACAACTGTGGGCTTTATACATTCCAGTGTATCCTTACAGAGTACTGGAAATCATCATTTTTACACAACTCTAGTATCTAGTTTACTATTGTCCATTTGCACGTCTCACGTCTCAGTGGTACTTCTACTTACGAATGTCTCTTCATATGAAATTTTCAAGTTACCAAACACCTCAGGAGGAAAATACTGCCTCTTGTTACGAAAGGTAAAAAATACAGTATGGGCTGCTACTCGCAGCTCAGTTTTTCCTGAATGCAACATATTGATAGCTGTTCTGCCATTGGCTATTACCGAGCATCATCCTGGAATCCCATCGGCTAAGTGTTTATGTGTGTTTATGTGTGTAGCTAGATAAATAGATAGATATGTGTCTGTGCAGCGTCCTTGTCATTCGCCCCTCAGGCCATGAGGTGTTCCGATAGTTTGACGTAAATGTGAATCACCCAGAAAACCTGTTCACCAGTCCGCCGATCGCTCACTATGCTGATGTTTGCCTTGGACATTTTCGAAGGATTGTTAAAAGCAAACGTCCTTGGATCGGTTCTTTACAAAACGCCAGGCAAAAACCACTTCTGAGAGAGAACATGAACTAAAGAGGGCAAAAAAAAAAAAAAAAACGCTGAGGACGCAGTTAAAAGTTAAATGACCATCATTTTTATTCTTTATTCTTTGTTTTTTACATTATGCACAATGGTATGTGCATAATGAATATAATAATTTATTATGCAATAATCCAGTTTTAACATCTATTTGTTACATATTTTGATACATTTTTTTGCTTTATAAAACATTTATGTCTGAATTTTGGGAGGCCTGGGACGGATTAGGGCATATACATGGAAAACGCGTCTCTACTTACATTTTTTAGTTAAGAAATTGCTTCCAGAACCAATTAATTTCGTAAGTAGAGGTACCACTGTACAATAATATTATCCTTACCATTCGAAAAATATCAGGATGAGATTGCATCCAAGTTGCCCTCGTGATAACTGGTGATTGCCAATTGATTGTGAACATACAGCATGGAGGTGTGACACTCACACTGAAACATCACACATGGCTCAACATAGCTCCATTTACAGTATATAGCAAGTACAGGCTGGTAACAAGCAGCTGTCAACAGTTTTTTTTTCTTCTTTGGTCTGAGGACTCCCCTTGAAATGAGCTGAGCATAGCTAACATACTTTAATCACTCAAAAGAGGGGTCAAACCAGTTCTGGCTTCAGAGTATTTTGGAAAAGCCAATAAACACCAGCGGTTTACACACACATCTTATTCCTGGAAGAGCATGCAGCATATTCAATAGCCTTCTCTCACTACAAAGAGAGTTAGTAACGATGGGCGTTTCGTTGTGAACTCAATTTGGCTGGGTGAGTCTAACTGGACGTGAACCCAGACACCTTGGCGAAATAATCAGGCGAGTGTTGCAATCATTACTTTTCCAAACACTACACTGTTTGGAGCTTTAACATACTGTATGTGGTCTTCAGCTGAAGGCGACAAATTTGATTAGCTTGGATCTCCACTCAGGACCAGCAAAGGGATATGGAGTGATTGCGCCCAACCCCATTTGCCCAAGACTAAGGTGGACTAGACAAACTAATTAAGAAATTCATTCATACTGCTCCAGCGTCTCCCACGATTGGTGGGTGGAATTCATATTTTGAGGTATAAATCTCGGGTATGTAATAATGGGAGATGTTTCAAATAGAGAGTGGACGTCACTCAACTTCCAATTATTGATGGCATGTTCTTCTTCAACTACCGGTAGTTGAGGCTAAATCAACAGTGTTAAGTAATCCATTTTGCCTCAAGACAGGTGGCACGGCGAGCGACTGGTTAGCTCATTTGCCACAGTGCAGAGACGCAGGGTTCGAGTCCGGCTCTGGCCTTTTTGTGTCGAGTTTGCATGTTCTCCCCGTGCCTGCATGGGTTTTCTCTGGGTACGCAGGTTTCCTCCCACATTCCAAAAACATGCATGGCAGGTCAATGGAGCACTCTAAATTGTCCCTCGTGTGAGTGGGAGCGGGAATGGCTGTTCGTTTATGTGTGCCCTGCGATTGGCTGGCAACCAGTTCAGGGTGTACCCAGCCTACTGCCCGAAGACAGCTGGGATAGGCTCCAACACTACAATGACCATCGTGAGGATAAGCGGATAAGAAAATGGATGGATGGATGGATGGATGGATGGACCCCATCAACCTTAACACATTTCCAAATATTGTTTTGTCGTGTTACCAAATCACCAATACCAATATGAGGGTGTGGTAATGGGCCGATTCCGGACTTATTTCCAGGTATCAAGAACCTACGAGGCCTGACGATACCAATCACAGATACCAGTCACTAGGTTAAAGAAATATTCACCAATATAATTATATGATGTGAAATATTTACATTGTGATGTTATCAGCTGCATTAACCTATTTTCCAACTTCACAGTGTAATCCTTAACAGTTGAACAAGTATTATTTTGTACTTGAAGATATTTTGAACAAAGACTAAAACTCATTGAGTTATTAGTTTTATTTCACACTTTTGTCAATTCATTACAAATGAACTCTAAATCAGAGTGAGTTGTGTTCTATTTTGGACATAAATTCTGTTTTACAGAGTGACTGTTTTCTTTCAAATTATCTGTCATTAGTTTTATCGAAATTGTATATATATAAAAAGTACGAATGGTCTAAGTTACTTGGTATCGGTGAGTACTCAAGAATTGAGTACCCATTCTAATATTGGTCTGAAAAAATGTGGTCCCAAACATCCCAAATAAATATTGTGCTTTAGATCAACTGGAGTAAAGTAGGCAAGGGTTATATTTCGAATTAGCCACATTCAGCCAGTGGTGCGGTGGCCCAAAATCAAGCTGGCAGAGAGCCACATGCTCAAGCTGACACAATCCAATCCATTCAGGGCTCCAGGAATTTGTCCCTTGGATGTTCAGGCAGCCGGGCTATCAGTGGAAAATAAGCTATTCCCTTGTGTCCACGCCATGGCAGCAACCCATTTAGCACCCATTACACATGTTCCCTTCCCTGGTTGGACTCTCCATTGCACCCAATCCACACACCCTCCCCCTTAGACTGTCAAACTGCCAAGAGCGAGAATGAAAGGATGGGCATCCACGATACTATAAATACATAACATGTGCACATTCAGACATCTCACCACTGTGCAAGCCTTTTATCTGATAAAATATAAAAAAAATACTTTCTGGAGTCTACTTGGAGTTGTATGCATTTCTAGCTGTATTCTACGTCATCATCATAAAAAGGTTTTTGCAGGCGGATTACAACTGCATACACTTTGAATATCTTGTACATTGTGAAACAAGTGCCAGATTGTGAGGAGTGATAAACCGTTTTAAATATATCAAAAGAGTTATTGTATTTAATGGCATTGTGTCAGTTATATGTGCTATTTCCGTATTTAACACATAAGCAAGCCGCATTGTTTTATAGGATGCAGGCATGGTAAAATGTAGGCTAACTTATTGTTGGCCCGAACAAGCGCTGGGACACTCAAGTTTGAATAATCGTTTATGCGCAAATATATCCATAGTGTAATTTCTTGACAAACCTGTCCAATTAATCTAAAAGTGCCTAGCTCAGGTGTAGGCAACCTGTGGCTCCAGAGCTGCAAGTGGCTCTTTTATCTTTCTGCTGTGGGTCTGCATGGCTTTGTAAAACAAATCATGAGTTTTCAATTTATTTAAGTTCTCACCTTTTCCAAATGTGACCATCAATTTGATTATTGTGATCTTGTAACATTAAAATAGAACTTTTTTTGTCTCTCAATATATGCATCAATTGTAACTGTGATACTTCGTGAAGTGTTTTTAACCTTGAATTTCTATTGTCCTGATTGTTGTGAAGTCATATTTTAATTAAACTCTGTTATATTTTACTATAATTTATTTTTAACCTTCTAATGTAGCACCTGAAATGTAAATCGTGTTATAAATTAAATGTATTTATTTATTTCTAAACAAAGGCATAGTAACCGATTTGTCATTTAATTATATGGAACTGATTCTTTAATGTTACTGCACATCCTGCATGTAATTTTGTGATGCTGATATTTATTTAGTTAGAACAAATTTGAGGTATGTGTTAAAAAATATGGAAATGTATTAAATAAAATATTTTATTTAGAAATCTAAAATGAATAAAAATACACTACCTAAATTCACTTGGCAATGTTTTGTCAAATGTCAACTTATACTGTAATTGCCGAGGTAATTTCTTGATGGAACCTTAAAAATACAAACTATTTGATAATCTTTAATAAGACAAGTGACTGTGACAAAACTCAGAAAAGGTGACACCAAACTATTACAACTTTGACAAGACTGACAAAGTACAATGGCTAGACCAGGGGTGGGCAAACTTTTTAGCTCGGGGGCCATATTGATTTCTAAATTTGACAGGTGGGCCGGGTCAGCACAACATATGGTACATATAAAAAAACGTATATGTTGACAATCCATACCAAACATCAACAGAACAAAAGCATTCAAGTATTACCATACTTTTTTTCATGAGAACAGTGAGATAACTATGGTATATGTCCGGTATGAACGTCCAAGTACGGTATGTTAACAACATACATTGGTGACAACACAAGCAACAAAGTGCAACAATATATTGTCCAAAAACTGCGGCATACAGTACAGGTACAGTATATGAGAAAATATAACAAAGGTAGGACTATTTGCTCCAAAATGAGACGAGTAAAAGACCCTGGTGGCTTTCTTTCCACTCACTCACTGTCTCGAACTCGACCTCCCCTCGATCACCACACAAGACAGC
>NW_017805467.1:211210-264989 GCF_001891065.2 Hippocampus comes | reverse complement strand
TTCGTCGTATCGAGCGCGACTTACTTGAGTTAGTGCTACTCCGGCCTTCCGTATCGTCTCCCCCTCCCTCCTTGTGCTCTGCGACTTCAAGTAACTGCGCCACCTGGCGTTTAAATGCCTGTATTACAAGTCCAAATGAAATGAATGCAATAATTTACATCGAACCTTAATTGTGTACTGTACCAACCTTTGGCGGGCCGGATTAAAAAGACCAACGGGCCGGATCCGGCCCGCGGGCCGTAGTTTGCCCATGCTGGGCTAGACAATCTTGTGAAGAACAAATAAATCTGAGTCAAGAAACGAATCAACACCTAGCTATGCTGATGTGTCAACAAAGACATTGAAGTCTTGATTTTGTGCACCAGACCCCAGAGCACACATTATCCCGCCTTGTCATCCCACACACACACACACACACACACACACACACACACACACACACACACACACACACACACACACACACAAAATCACCTTAGATGCGCACTGTGATCCTCATAGGTGTGTGCATGTGTGTGTGACTAATGCAAAAATGGCCTCCCCCTCTCCTCGCCAATTAAATGTCCTGTCCTGGTGCCAATGTCGTCATAGCTACACAGGCGTGCAGTGATGTCAGTCCACTTTTCATCACTCCCGCTTCTGTCTTCCCGACTAAGAAATGGGTACCGGCTATTCCTTTCATGATTATCTGCATGGACAACGCAAACACAGTTCTTTGCCTTGTGCACATTTATCAAGCCAGTTGCAGTATTGCGGCAGGGATAAAGCATCTATTAAAACAATTAGCAGCAGTATTGAGACAGAGGACAATCTAGAGCAGACTTGTTTCCCCGAAAACCCCAACTCTTCCTCCTAGCTATGTACCATTTGATTTAGCACTGAAGAACTGAACATTGGGGAATAGTGAAGTATATACAGGATACACATACTTAAGATATGCCAACCAGGTCATTTTTGGTACCACCATCTTTTTCTTCAGCTGGTTCGAAGAAAGTGTGACATTTTAGTTCAAGCAGTATGAGAGCCCTAAGACAGCACCCAAAAATAGCTGTTGTGTGTATGTGAATGGGCACTGTAAGCAAGTCAAGATTTAACATTCATGTAGTTTTAATGCTAAAAGGGCATAATGGTGTCTCTCATGGTCACACTAGGGAATAAAAATAAAAATCATTCTTCTACATTTTTTTGCCTCTGTTCACGTTGTTTGTTAACACGTCCCTAAACTACACCCTCTCATGGCTGGAAAGAGTTTTGCGTGACAATGACAAAAAAAAAAGAATGTGATCCATCGGAGGCTTTAAAACCTTTTTCATGACACCGAGTGAAAATTCCTCCTGTTTCTACCAGTGACACTGGCACATCAACCCATTGTGACCTTCTTCCTTAAAACAGCGGAAAAATGCACATTTTGTTCAATGGCTCTTGAAGAATAAACCCAGTATGCTACTTTCAGGGTGCCTAATTGTAGTTGCAGTGAGAAGAGACGCATGTAAGATCATGCCCACGCTGCTGTAGAAAGAAATGACTGCATTTAAATTGAAAAAAAAATCCTCAGATATATACACATAGATATATATTTAAAATGGTTTCAAACTCTCTAAATAATGTACCCATCAATATCGTAGAATCACTTTTCCCGTTCAGAGCTGATGGGCATGGAAGTCGAGCCAAAGTTAGCCTGGAATGCCAATCATAGGGCACCCATAGAAATGACTACCATTCACTCTCACATCCACACCGTCACTGTCTAGTAACTGAACCCACGCTGTCTGCACAGGAAAACAATCCTTCTTTGTAATAATACCGATTAGAAAATACCCTCTTACCTGTCCTCATCACCATCCATGGTTAAATGGATGCCAAAGAAGCTGTTGACAGCAGGACTGGGAAGGGCGAGACCCTCTGTGATGAAAGGCTTCATACTGTCTTTCCCTGGCACCACATTGCCACTGGGATGAGGTAGGACTTCAGATTTGGGCCGACCATCTTCTGCCCGCTTACTGAATCCAGCGAGAAGGCCTGGGCTGATTCCTCCTCTGCCAGGCGCCTGACTCGCCCCACCCGTAGGGGTACTGGTGGTAGTGGGCACTGTGACGGGCACATTCAGGACACCTATGGCGAGAGCGGACGTGGGGGCAAGGCCTAACCCTCCCGAGGGCTGTGTAGGGTTGACCAACTGTTGCTGCTGCTGACCACCTCCTGGTGCCATGTGTAGTAGGAGGCCCTGGGCCGTGGGTGCATCAACACCTAGGCCCTGGGCTACTGAACTAGCTGGCACGACAAGAGATGCGGGGCCCACAGAGTGAGCAGTTATGGGAGGAGTGCTTGAACCCAACTGCTGCTGCCGGTAATCTGGTTGGGCTGCAGGATGGTTCGAATAAGGAAAGTGCTGGATTTGTGTAGCAGGAGGCAAGATGGGAGACTTCTGCTGCAGGGAACCTTGGTGCACACCCTTGAGGTTATTTGAGAGGAAGGTTTGTGGAGCAGCAGGTTGCATAGTGACCTGAGCATTTTGCAATTGTTTTGATGTCATCGCTGTAGAGTACCCTGTGGGCTGGAAGGCACTTGCTCCACTCCCAATTTGGGGGACCAAGCCAAAGCCTTGCTGGACAGCCTCAAAAGAATGAGTGGGATGTGTAGCCGTGTGGCCGCTATCCACGGTATTCTCCAAAGCCTGTGAGGAGGAAGCACTGGTAGAGACCACAGTGTTACTGGTGGTCCCTAGTCCACTGTCCCGTTCTATACTGTGATCGAGGGTTACATTTGGTTTGATGCTATCCACAGCCCGATTTCCATTTGAATCAGAGTCTCTGTCATGGAACTCAGTGCAAGTCCATCTCCCTCTTCTGAAGGGCTCTCCGGTACCATGGTCTAGTTTAATGACCCTGAAGCGAGAGCTGCAGGTATTCGCAGGAGTGACAGTGGTAGACACAGTGGCAATAACGGGCACACTTGTTATGGAATGCTGCGGGGTAACACGACCGCCACATGCACTTTTATTATTGGCAAGACCCCCATTGACAGGAGCTGTCAAAGGGGCCTGACCCTCCTGGGTGTCTCCCACGTTGTTTAAGGTTTCCTCGGACGAGCTCCTGTCACACACAGCAAGGTCAGCTCGCGAAACATCGAATATTTCCGAAGACACGTCCTCCGTTCGGGACTCGTCCGGGTCGTCGAGACTCTCGGTGTCGTCTGCGGTGTTGTTGGCCGCCACCTGAGCCTGCGTAACACTCGTGATCTGGAAACAACTCTTCTTTTTCGCTGGCATTTTTGACATGTTGGCTAGCTCTGTCGAGGCAGTATATTCCCACATGAAACGAAGCCCCGTTCCGTCTTCCTGATAAATTCACTGGAGGAGGACAACAAACGGAGACGTACCGCCACAGCACTTTTCCATACCGTTTTCCTCTCGCTCAGTCCACCAGGAGAAAAGTCACGGGCACGGTCCAAGACTCTCCCAACCTCCTGAGACGCCTCCCCGGCCTCTCTCTGACACCCGGTCAGCCGTCCTCGTGTCTCACGGAGCCCGCAACAAGCAGACCCTCGTGCGAGCAGTTCAGCGACTGTCCCCGGGACTTCAGTCGGAGGCAGGCCCGGGTTTGTTAGTCCACTTCTCTCTCTTTTTGTAAATGCCGACTAGCCGAGTTAGCTCAAGTGAGCTAGTTTCGCCTGCCCCAGTGCCAACAGGTGTGGAATCATAATGTAAACATTCCAGTCGGCCCCTTCGAGTAGAAAATATAGTCCAGCGGCGTAGAGGAAAAAAATACGTCAGAAGTCGTTGAAGTTTGGCCTCTAAGTGTCGTAAGTTACTTGTGGCTGTTAGCTGACAGATAGCCACAAGAGCACCGCAACTGGAAGCTCACGGTTGCTGGATGCCTGCTAGCTATTGCTGCTGCTACTGCTTGCCTGCTTGGCTGTGGCGCTTCTCTTCGACCAGACAAGATGGCAAGAGCCAAGTGCATCCTGGGTAGAAAGGTCAGACACATGTTCCTGCAAGCGAAAGAAATGTTTTTAAATAATCGAAGTAAAAAAAATAATTTGTTACCTTTACCCTGAATAATTTCCTTTAACGGCGATTTTTACAACAAAACAAATCAGCATTACTAATATGTAAAAGTAGTTCCAAACTGACGTCACTTCCGATTAGTTTCTTAACCTAGATATACGGAAAACTTAAATGTTTGTAACATGTGTATGTATGTATTCATAACGTGTTCGTTTTGTTTTCTGTTTACTGAGAATTGTATCCTGACTTGTTCAATAAAGATTGTTAAAAAAAAGATATACGGAAAACTTCATTTTCCGAGTACAACATTATGTGTGAAGGCTATAAATCGAAGGTGCTTTAAAATATGGGTTATTTCTAGTCATTGGTACTTATTCCGCCCCCATGAAAATACTTTTAATATTTTTCAGAAAATAAACAAAATGCCTATCGTGAAAGCATTTTAACATTTATGGTCCTCAATTTAAAATGATCACAAAAATGTCTGTAAAATGTCATTTTCTTTTGTAATAAAATTGTTCACGAATCCCAAATGTCCCCACGTCAATAATTTCAGAGACACATTTAATGATGTAAATAAATGGAAATGCACTGTCATTATTTCATTCATCAATTTTAAACATCACTTATTATCACTCGGGTCAAGGGTGAGGTGGATCCTATCGAAGCTGATTTAGTAAAGATAGACACCTACACTGATGCACAATTTAGAGCAGCGGTGGGTACCTCATTTTGCAAAAGGGCGCACATGAAAATACTTTGTATTACTGTATTCACAGTTACATATAGTGATACAGTTATGACTTATAAACCGGATAGTATATGAAACTATCGATTTGTGTACAGTATTATGAGTACAGCAAAAAAGAATTGTTAGCATGAGGACCCTTGTTTTCATTTTTGCAAGTGTCTTTTTTCGAAAAATTGTTGCTAGATGGGTCGGAAAAGTTGCTAAATAGAGCAATATAACACATCAGACACAAATCGTAGCTCTTGCCCGCTACAACTACAGGCGTGCACATAAAAAGACAACTTTCAAAATAAAACCACAGTGTATTTTACATTTTGACTTCATGGTCACTCTGAGAGTATGTCACAGTCTGTTGACAAGTCGAATGTGGCCTCTGAACCATATTTTGCCCAGACTTGATTTAGAGTCTTCAATGAACCTAACATCCATGCTGTTGAAACGTAGAAAGAAGCCGCAGTACCCAGAGAATCCCCATGCAAGCATAGCAGAAGATGCCAACGCCACATAGGAAGATCAGAGCCTGAATTTGAGCCCCCAACCTCAAAACCATGAGGCCAATGTGCGAACTGACCAACTGCATGCCACTACCTTCATTATCACTTAGATTTCATTTTGTCTCCCTACATATAAATATGAATCAATTGAAATGTGTTTTTTGTGTATTTTTTTTACATCATTTACTGTGTGTCCCAATATCACATTCCACTCCGCCTGTCTGTGGTAGGTTTGCTCTCTAAAAAAAAAAAGAAAAAAGCAGTTCCCATGAACCCACATTCTAGATGTGACGTAACTCTTGTGAATGGAAGTTAAACCAGCAAAGTGGGGTGATAGTAAACTTTTTGTTTGGCTTTTTTCCCTTTTTTTGGAACTTGTTTGATATACTTTATATATTAAAGTTAACTTTTTGTGAACAGATATCGAGTTAATTCACTAATTCACTGATTCACAGAGCAGCAACTCATAGCACTGGCTCGAATTGCATATAAACTATCCGCCCATATGCATTTATACAGTTAGTGATCGTTATTTTAAACTATTTTTACTTACAAGGTGCATGATCATGTGATTGAACAAATTCAAATTGTACATTTTTGTGAGGGAATAGCACCAGCACTAATGCAGCATTGCTTCAAAGCAAAGGGTGGGGCAGATCCAAAAAGACGAGCAGAGTATCTTCAGAAATAGAGGGAGGATGAAATGGAGCGAGAACAAGAGGGAAGCAAAAGTAAGCGAAAAGGCAAGGGCAGTCACACACACTCTTAGCCGACAGTAGCTTTTGGATTTCAATCAGTGGAAGCGCCCACCTAGGACTGAAGTGTATGATTTTACTTATTACTCTATTAGTTGTGATGTCTTTAATGAATACAATTTCCATAGTTGTGAATTTTCACATCTTACGTTTACATAAAGGTATCACTATGTAGTTACTTTGCAACGGTGATGGTGTTGTTGTTATAACATTACTGATAAACTTAATTTTCAACCCAATGGATTGTGTAAAGTTAAAAGCTATGTAGGGAATAGGGGAATAGGGAATGAATGTCAAATAGACGAAAAAAATAAAAAATATTGCCCCATATTGCTGGATTGAACTTTAAAACAGTATTTTGGGGAGTGTAATATACTCTAAAGTAAGACTAATTCAACCAAAAAAAAAAAAAAACTGGCTTAAATTAAAATTTAATAATATAGTGACGTAAAACCTTAAATTCGTGTACACATGTCCAACCTCACAACAGGGTCATCGGGGAGAAATTTTTTATTATATAATTACAGTATATTGTCACTTCAAAAACAGTTTGAGTATTACCAACTTACATATTTAACTTCAGGGCTGTGCATTGATTGCAGATTATTTTCCCTCCTTGCCTCATTTGAATGCAGTCAGCCGTTTCTACTCTGAGGAACAGAGCTCCAAGCAACAGGTCTGACTAGGTTGAACTGCAATTTGCATTCACGTGCTGTGGTTTGACCTGCTGTTTTTCAAATTAAGAGGAAGTATTACTTCAGTCTTTCTCAAGTCTATCCTTTGTTAGAATGTTGTGTTTTCTTATACGTTGTGCATATCCAACACAAATAAAAGAAGTACCCTCGCTCACTGGTGGAGACAAGGGAGGACGGTTGTGAGGCCATTCCACCCCCACCGCTGAAATATGCTTGGACGCCCCCTGGGTACCACACCAGATAATTGACTTTTGGATATTTTCCGATTTTTCCGGGATGTTTTTGCACATTTTTCCGTGTTCTCCATATGGAACGTCAAGTAATCCATTGTCCACACAAGTACTTGCAGTTATCAGAAAAATATTTACTTGTCGCTCGCAAACAGTACGGCCCAGCATAAACGGTAGCATCAATAATATTTCTGAGCATGAACGTAGGGATTGCTCTAGTAACCTGGTAGCAGCTGTTTACGACATGTCAAACTACTGTCATAAAGTCCAGTGCATATAGCCCTTATATTACAGGGATTATGTAATGAGTGTTCATCAGAATGTTCTTGTTTTTATTGGGATTGGGGGAATTAATCAAAGGGCCACTCAAAGTGTGGCCCGTTGGCCACAGCCAGTTGCCCATCCTTGGTCTACATACATGTACCTCCCAAAGTGTGTCAACTTTCTGAAGACTTTGAATATTAAATTCAGATCTATAATGGCCTATTTTCGCTGGTGTTGCCAATTTTTTTATATGTGTGTGTGTGTGTGTGTCTGTCTGTCTGTCTGTCTGTCTGTCTGTCTGTCTGTCTGTCTGTCTGTGTGTCTGTGCGCGCAAATTTTATTCAGTATAAAAATGGATGTTCATTGTTGATCACGTTTTTCTAAGTTTTTGTTTTGAAGACCCGCCGAGATTTGCTCGAGTATGACGGTGATGTTATTTGGGCACGTTTTGAACATCATACTCACCATAGGAAATAGTCCTTTTAACAGAGTGGCTTTACAATTTACTTTTTTGTTTGTTTTTTGTTAGTATGAGAAACTGGCCATTGACTGCTGCTAGTTATTGTGCAACACTTGACCGCAGAAAGTTTTGTCACAAGATGGGAGCATGACATTCTCTCCTTAGTGATGGTAGTTGTGATGGTATCAAAGAATTAGTTGTTCATCTCCACCACAAAGTTCATGTTTTCATTCCCTCCATCTCTTGTTTCACAGAGTTCTGATCAATTTGGTGATATGATTTGCTTGATATGCTTGAAGCTTTTATCTATTTTACTATTTGCTCATGAACCACAAAATATATCCATTTGATAATTGTTAATTAATATTTTTGGGCTGCAACTTGGTTGTGGGGTTCAAATCTCACCCGCGCCCTTCCTGTCTGGAGTTTGCATGTTCTCCCCCGTGCTTTCGTGGGTTTTCTCCAGCTGCTCTGGCTTCCTTCCACTTCCTCAAAATATTATTGTCATCGGAGACTGAATTGTACTAAACTGTACATTGGTGACTGTGACTATTTGTCTTGATGTGCCCTACGAATGACTGGCAACCGGTTAGCTGAGATCAGCTCCAACTCACCAATGATCCTAATGAGAGTAATGCGATACAAAATGAATAGATGGATAATGTTTTTTAAAGAAAAGATTGTGTCAAATTCTTCACATATTCTGTGCAAAGTGATCAAGAGTTCAATGGATGTTCATATAAATATGAATATGGGCTACTTCCGTTCAGCACTTCAAGATTCTTGTTTCACAGAGTTCTGATCAATTTGGTGATATGATTTGCTTGATATGCTTGAAGCTTTTATCTATTTTACTATTTGCTCATGAACCACAAAATATATCCATTTGATAATTGTTAATTAATATTTTTGGGCTGCAACTTGGTTGTGGGGTTCAAATCTCACCCGCGCCCTTCCTGTCTGGAGTTTGCATGTTCTCCCCCGTGCTTTCGTGGGTTTTCTCCAGCTGCTCTGGCTTCCTTCCACTTCCTCAAAATATTATTGTCATCGGAGACTGAATTGTACTAAACTGTACATTGGTGACTGTGACTATTTGTCTTGATGTGCCCTACGAATGACTGGCAACCGGTTAGCTGAGATCGGCTCCAACTCACCAATGATCCTAATGAGAGTAATGCATACAAAATGAATAGACGGATAATGTTTTTGAAAGAAAAGATTGTCAAATTCTTCACATAATCTGTGCAAGGTGATCAAGAGTTCAATGGATGTTCATATAAATATGAAGATGGGCTACTTCCGTTCAGCACTTCAAGATTCAAGTGGGCTTCATCATTAATTTAGTAAAGACTGTTTCTATTAGGTGTTTGTTCCTTGTGCCACCTTTGCCAACTTTGAACCCCTGCCGCTCCAAAGGTCTCTGCCCGCTCCTACTCAAATCTATCATTTATTTTGCCAGTACTTTATTCTAAAAGCTGTGGACAGACATCCTGTAGTCGGGGGAGAAATTGTTATGCCATACAGTATTATTGGCCCGACATGACTCACTAATCTTGAATTTACATGGTTACATAATGCCCGGGTGCCAACTCACGAGGTCTGTCTGTAAAAAAAAAAACAAAAAACAAAAAAAACAATCATGAGATCTTGGAAATGGAAAGCACCTCAATACACATCTTGGAAGCTCATAATATTCAATGATAATAATATGCAAATAAAATAAGATAGCTCTAAAATGGATGGGCAAACAAACTTACACTTGACCTAATTATTAAGCAATAATTGTAGTTTTTAAACTGAGTATTGTATTGATTTTTCTCAAGTAAATTAATTATCCATCCATCCATCCATTTTCCGATCTGCTTTATCCTCACAAGGGTCGCGGAGGGTGCTGGAGCTGATCCCAGCTGTCTCCGGGCAGTAGGCGCGGGACACCCTGAATTGGTTGCCATCCAATCGCAGGGCACAAAAAGATGACAACCATCCGCGCTCATACGCACACCTAGGGACAATTTAGAGCACAGGTGTCAAAGACAAGGCCCGGGGGCCAGATCTGGCCCGCCACATCATTTTATGTGGCCCATGAAAGCAAATCAAGCATGTCAAGTTCCATGAGAGGTCTGTCTGTAAAAAAAAAAAAAAAAAACAATCATGAGATCTTGGAAATGGAAAGCACCTCAATACACATCTTGGAAGCTCATAACATTAAATGATAATAACATGCAAGTAAAATAAGAAAGCTATAAAATGGATGGGCAAACAAACTTACACTTGATCTAATTATTAAGCAGTAATTGTAGTTTTTAAATTGAGTATTGTATTGATTTTTCTCAAGTAAATTAATTATCCATCCATTCATCCATCCATTTTCCGATCCGCTTTATCCGCACAAGGGTCACGGGGGTGCTGGAGCGCATCCCAGCTGTCTCCGGGCAGTAGGCATGGGACACCCTGAATTGGTTGCCAGCCAATCGCAGGGCACACAAAGACAACAACCATCCGCGCTCATACTCACACCTAGGGACAATTTAGAGCATAGGTGTCAAAGACAAGGCCCGGGGGCCAGATCTGGCCCGCCACATCATTTTATGTGGCCCGCGAAAGCAAATCCAGCATGTCAAGTTCCATGATGCTTGCTCAAGTCTGAACCAAAATTTCACATTGTCGTATGTAATCCACAATAACAGTCATCATTCTTGACTTCTGATTTTAAAACTGGTTATCCATCAATTTGTTGTGCGCTGTATATGTAATATGTGGAGGCGGTTAAACATTTATATGGTTTCCCAAAATTCATAACGGCCCTCCAAGGAAAATTATTTGGAGTGTTCAATCAGCCTGTCATGCACGTTTTTGGAATGTGGGAGGAAAGTACTCAGAGAAAACCCACGCAGGTCCGGGGAGAAGATGCAAATTCCACACAAGAATACCGCAGTCGGGATCGAACCCACAATCCAATTCATTTTCACGCACACGCACACACACGCACACACACACACACACACATATACAGTATATATGTGTATATATACTGTATATGTGTGTGTGTATATGTGTGTTATATATATATATATATATATATATATATTTAGGTTCCCTGCTTACCTTTGCCTTTCCAGGCTCCAGACCAAGTGTTTGTGAAGCTACATGTGTTTATTTACCCTGCTTCGAGGCTGAAGACTACCAGCCACTTTCAGCACACCACCGCAAAAACAAGACAAACGTTCTGCTGTCGGTATTTTGGGGCCCAAGGGGCCGGGCCAGTGGTTACTTTCAGCAGCCCTAACTTGAGATACCTATGGCTTTTGGCAAAGCGGTTGGTCCGGGATCAATAAACAAAGTGACCAAACATTACTCAACACTCGCTAAAAAGTTCTTGGAGAAACGTGTACATGCACTTGACTTCAGTGTTTGACCGGCAAAACACTAAAATAATGGAATACATGTACGTGAACATTGTACAGAATGTAGTGTTTTGGGCATGTTTTCCAGTGACATGTTTATCTTGACCTGGATGATTCATTTCCCACTGTCTGACCACTAACCAGATGGGCAAAATTGAAATTCACCATCGCGTATATGCGTCAAGGTGTGTCTCTGTTCGGATAAGCTCTGAATACACATGGTTCCCAAAACAGGCTTAGTTAAAGTCTGGTGTATTTTGGGAGATCATCGAGTGTATTTTATGTTCAACACTGACGTGTTCCTTTGGATAGTGCTTGACAGCCTCATGAATTCTTTCACTTTTTACAACAATAGAAAACTTTGTGTGATGGCAACAACTAGTTAACATCTTAAAGCATGAATGATTCATTTTCAAAGGTTTTACCTCTTGGTTATCTAGAGAAACAAAACACATTGAAATGGGTCTGACAACAACACACAGTTGCCTAGCAGTAGTCAATCCTGGGAAACATCAACACGTTCAACAGGTGCAACGTGAGAAGTGTTTTTATTCATTTTAATCATTTTTAGGGAATCATAGCCTTGCTAATGGTGTATTATTATAGTACGTAGTAGTAGTAGTAGTAGTAGTTGTCGTCGTAGTAGTTGTAGTAGTAGTAGGAGGAGGAGGAGGAGGAGGAGGAGGAGTATTGCTTTATGGTATTTATTTGAAACCTACAATTAATAAAATCAATAATAATAATAATAACAATAATACAATTATTATTATCATTATTATTATGATAACAATAATAATCGATCCATCCATCCATTTTCTAATCCGCTTACCCTCACAAGGGTCGCGGGTGTGCTGGAGCCTATCCCAGCTGTCTTCGGGCAGTAGGCAGGGGACACCCCGTAATGGTTGTCAGCCAATCGCAGGACACACATCGAGGAACAACCATCCGCATTCACACTCACACCAAGGGACAGTTGAGAGTGTTCCATTAACTTGCCATACATGTTTTTGGACTCTGTGAGGAAACTGGAGTATCCGAAGAAAAAGGAAACCAGATTACCTGAAAAAAAACCAGCACAGGCACGGGGTCAACATGCAAAAAATAAACAAATACATAAATTAATTAATTAATAATAATAATAATACTGTAATAATCATAATAATAATAATAATAATAATAATAATAATAATAATAATAATAATAATAATAATAAAAGTAATAATAATAATAAAAGTGAGCTTGCTGACAAGATGGACAATAGCAGGGTGGACATTTTTGGCATTTTATGAGTGTGGACCCTCACTTAGCAACGTGTCTCAATTCGCAAGCTGACTCCATTCTTTTAAACCAATACAGTATATTTCACATTTTTGAACATTTTTTTAAAGCAACTGATATCACCATCACAATGTGGATGTTAAACTCGACATCATACAATGTTTACAAATGTATAATAAGACGTCAGAGTTTTATTTATTCTGCTACATTTTCATCGTGTGTGTGTGTGTGTGTGTGTGTGTGTGTGTGTGTGTGTGTGTGTGTGTGTGTGTGTGTGTGTGTGTGTTAGAATGTGTGATTTGTGTATTTAGGCATAGAAACAATCGGACTAGTGAATGGCAACACACCCACAATGTAATATTTTCACAGGAATGTTCAAAGTCGTGGTGCAACAATACGGGATTAAATCTAGAAAAACGGTTTGAGCTGTTTCCTCTTTGGATTGCTTTGATTTTAAGCTTCTCTGTGATGTAATTCCGCAGATCAGAGTCAAAACAAGTTTTAGTGGGAATAGGGAGTGGAAAAATATGTTGCAAGATTTTTGTTTAACAGAATCCTTTTGTTCAAACTATTTTGACAGCGATAATGTAGTGAGGTATTCCTTGTTTCCTTGCTTCAGACTGTGTTGATTGTGATGTGGAACATGACTTAACGAGGATCCTCTCTTGATACCTCTCCTGATCAATTGGTCTTTTAGCCCCATAAATTTGGATTAGCTAACAGGTAGTGGCATTTGAACCACATTGTAATGATCCTTTGGAGATATCTCAATGATAGCTCCTTAAAACACGTCATTTACAACCTTATTTAATGTCGTCTGTGTTTTTATTTATGTTCAGTGAATATTGATACATTCTACTGTACAGTATATACAGGCATCAGAAGTAACGGAATACATGTAATTGAGTTACGTATTCAGAATACAAAAAAATGTTATTGGATTCTGCTGCAGTTACAGAAAGAAAAAAAAACACTTAATCCATGGGTGTCAAACTCATTTTTGGCGGTGGCCACTTGAGAGTAACATCTGAAAGTTGAGGGGTTCGTTGTTTTTCAGTGGATGGCTCTTCTTTACGAATGACAAAAGGAGAGATGGAATCCTTTAATTCAGTTTATTAAAAGGAGAAAGGAAAAAAAAATGTCTGCACCTCCGAACGGATGAACGAGAACACAACCCACTTTCAGTCACGAAAACACTTCCTGCTTCTCTTTTGCCAATCAGACGCAAGCAACATAAAAATGTTTCAACAATTATTAAACAGAATATAATTTAGATAACTATAACATAAAAGAATATAATGCTCAAATATAAAATGAAAATAATTGATATTTTAACATAAGCTTACACATCTTTCCTTGGAGGGCATTAAGACAGTGAAACCAAATAAATGTTTAATCATCACATCGCATTATTACTTGTACACAAAAAAATATGGCTCACTAGTTTTTAAATCAGTCAAGTATTTGTTCAATTATTGCTCAAGTGAGTGTAAACAGAGTGAGATAACAGAATTATTGCAAAATGTCACCGTTATTTATTACGTATGACAAATAGAGTTTTCGGTACAGATTTAAGTAAGGATCATGGAAGTTGACACAGATGATTTGCTTTCGCGGGCCACATAAAATGATGTGGCGGGTGGGATCTGGCCCCCGGGCCTTGACTTTAACACATGTGATTTAATCAAATTACATGTACATTTATTAAAAACGGGGATTATTTCGTAGAATTCCGTTTTCCATGCGTCCATGCGGACAATATATCCATCCATTTTCTGAACCTCTTTATCCTCACAAGGGTCACGGTGGGTGCTGGGTACCTATCCCAGCCGTCTTTGGCCAGTAGGCGGGGGACACCCTGACTTCGTTGCCAGCCAATCGCAGGGCACACAGAGACGAACAACCATCCACGCTCACACTCACACCTAGGGGCAATTTTGGAGTGTTCAATCAGCCTGTCATGCATGTTTTTGGAATGTAGGAGGAAACTGGAGTACCCGGAGAAAACCCACGGAGGCCCGAGGAGAACATGCAAACTCCACACAGGGAGGCCGGAGCTGGAATTGAACCCGGTACCTCTGCATTGTGAGGTCGACGCGCTAACCACTGGATCACCAGGCACCTGACAATATACTGTACAGTGTACAGTGTATAGAGAGAAAGAGAGAGAGAGAGAGAGAGAGAGAGAGAGAGAGAGAGAGAGAGAGAGAGAGAGACTGAACATCAGGATGTGTAGTATATGTGTCGTTGGTGAAAAAGCAGCAAAATGCACACTCTCTCTGCCTCTGAGTCGGCAATGGTCAGCTGAGGCTCACTTCTGGCTCATCTTCCACGGCAAATACGCATATCCAGCTATTTTAATGGGGAAGTAATTGATAGTTGTGGATTAAAAAAGAAAATGAATGGAAAGCACAGATCATACAATTAAAATGTACCCGAATTAATAGCCTATAATCATTTTAAGTTTTTCTTTTTTTCTTTTTTTTTTTAATTCTTCATATGTAGAGAGCGTCCAGCAGATGGTGCTAGTGAGCTTTGCCTCACTTCCCGTCCTTATTGATGCCCCCGGATGCATTGAAAATGGCTCATTGTGAAAAACCTGCTGTGCCTCTGGTAGTGTGCAGACTACTGCTGAATGAAATATTGCTGAGTATTTTCTTTAAACAACAAAAAAGTTGGTCGACCATTTGGACTTGATCCTTTTTTAAGTACAGTTCGCATGCTGAAAAATTGTGGGCACTCTTGCTGTTGACAATTTCGGCCGCAAGATGTCACCAATGTTCGACAGCATAACAGCCCTGCGTCCAGTAAAGAAAACGAGATAAAGACGTTGGGAAGTCAATTTTAGTGTTTATACACAATCTAAAAATACCTGTCAGTAATTTGCCTCTACAGTGATCATAATAATGTCTAGTTGTCATTGACACTGTCAGAGATGTGTGATAATATGTTTGTTAAGTTTGTGAATTTAGTTTTGCGGTAACGTTGAACCAGGGCGGATGTCAGACTGAAACCCATGCAGAGAAACCGTTAGAAACAAGATGTATACCTGGCCATGAAACAGCCGAACAGCCAATTGTCCCATTACTTTTTGTGCCTTAAAAAGTGGGAGGCGCATATATGAAATTTCGTAAACCGTTAACCTGATTTGGATGTAAATAACCTCAAATTAAAACTGACAGTCTGGACTTAAAGTATACCTGTTTCGTTTTATTTCAACTCCATTTGGGTGGTGTTTAGAGCCGAAATTATGAGTCCCATTATTTATGGACCTGACCGTATGTCTTGTGTGACTTCATAAGTGTGGGTGTGGTGCTCCAAAGAACAACCAGGTGCTACTTTGACCTTTGGACACGGGGCCATCTCCAAGCCACAAGACAAAAACAACTGAATGACTCACCGGGTACCAAGATGGCCATGTGAATCATCTGAATTAAGTATGGATGAATCATCTAATTTGGGGATCTAAGTAGCTCTATTCTGCCATAATTTTTTGTTTGTTTATTTCTCCTTTTTTTCTTTTAAACAAAAACATCAACATCAGATGCAGGAGTTAGAAAAATAGTGAAGACCTCTACCTACATCCAGGCACGGCAAGCAGCAGCACACGAGGATCCCCTCTGAGCTCAGAATACAGCAGTGACAATTTGTGAACAAACTGGATTTTCAACTGCGCACAATATTGTTCTTCTCTTATACTGTAAATGCACCCAAAAAAAATCATGCCATATGGACAATATAGCCCCATGGGGTGGTAAATTCTGACAAATCTGCATTTTTTTTTTTGGTGACACTGTCACCGAGATTCGAAACCCAAGGCTCAGGATTGTGAGTCAGTCGTGCTATCCACTTGTCACACCCCACTGCCCAACTTTGCAAATAAATATCCTTGTACTGTGGTTGTGTCTAGCAACAGCACTATGACTGCTTTGAGTCCATACATTCAATTCAGAAAGAGATGAATAGAAAAATGAAAAATTGCACCGGATATGTTCTCTTTTACCACATCCGTTAAAGAAACCAAGCAGGCAGGTGTCGGCCCAATTTTTTTTTTGTAATTGCATGAGGAGCGCTTTGGCAGGAAATCTGAAAAGGAAGATAAATGAGAAATGACCCGCTAGTTTCAATGAAGCTGTGAAAGCAAGCGTGTATGATGAGAGAAGCACCATAAGAATGTCCATTGAAAGAACTCACTTCATCCTACTCTGTGCATTATGACTATTCATCGGCCAGGAACACTGCAGCCTTTCACTCCAGACTCAACATTATCATACAAAGCTGTCAGTGTGAGGCGAGCTAGATGTGAAGTAGGACAGCAGCAACAGGCTTCACTGCCAAATGTAGATGTCACTCACAAAAATGAAATGCGTGATACCGTTGCATTTCCTGATTCTCACTCAACTCGAGAAGGAACAGGAAGCAGAAAGATGCCTGTGAATACACGTTGTGTCACCATCACCATTTCCCCAATTTGAAACAGGGCTTGTTCACACAAGAAGACTAACTCTCCTTGCTTATGTGTTGACTGTCAGTCAAACAGGAATAACGTGCTATTTTCAGATAATTTCAGTGTATGTGTGACATACACTGAAATTACTCGACACACGTCTTGTAGAGAAAGAGCAGATAACACAATGTCACCCTCTCCGCCTCTGCCCAGTGGACACAAAATGCGTAAAATTCTTTGCTCAATTATAGATTTTCTTTGTGTGTGTCCAAGCCACAGCTTGAGAGTCAAGAGGAGACATTTGCTCAGAACAAAGAGGAACAACATGCTTCCATTTCTCGTTTTGCTACTCAATATTTAATGCACTCTGCCTGAATTGCACCAGGAAGGCGTGACAACTTCTTCTGTTAAAAAATAATAATCATCATCATAAAAGTGATGCGGCGGCCCGCTGTAAAGTGGTTAGCAACTCGGCCTCACAGTGCAGAGGTGCAGGGTTCTATTTCAGCCCCAGCCTTCCTGTGCGGAGTTTGCATGTTCTCCCAGTGCCTGCGTGGGTTTTCTCCGAGTACTCTGGTTTATACCCACATTCCAAAAACATGCGTGGCAGGCTGATTGAACGCTCTAAATTGTCCCTAGGTGTGAGTGTGAGCACGGATGGTTGTTCGTCTGTGTGTGCCCCGCAATTGGCTGGCAACCGGTTCAGGGTGTCCCCTGCCTACTGCTCCAGCACCCCCCGTGACCCTTGTGAGGATAAAGCGGATCGGAAATTGGATGGATAAAAGTGATGCCCTGCTGTTCATTTCAAATCACAACGATACACGTTATATTTTGCTGGAATGCAACTAAGAATATCATGTTCAATCTTGAAATGAAGCTGCAAATCTTTAGTTTTAAGCATTAAAGTCAGTTCAATCTGCTTCACAAATAAACCCTTTGGCAAGAGGACACCTACACCCTAGAAAATTGTTGAACTCAAATGGACTTTTTGTTGAATTTCGATCACCTTATAAGGAAAACCTAATGCTGTTACAAAACACCTGCAATCATTGTCTTTCCAGACCAAAAACCAAGTCCGAAATCTTGGGGTTCTGATCGATTCAGACCTGACTTTCAGCAATCATATCAAATCAATCACTAAAACAGCCTATTACCAGCACAAAAACATATCCAGACTGAAGCACTGCATACTCCAAGCAGACCGGGAGGAACTTATCCATGCTTTTATCTCCAGCAGACTTGCTAATTGTAACTGCCTTCTGACTAGATCAAGAAAATTGCATCAAACAGCTGCAGCTCATTCAGAATGCTGTAGCTCAGGTTCTGACCAGAACAAAGGGATCAGAACACATCACTCCAGTTTTCAACCCTTCACAATGGCTCCCAATAAGCAAAAAATTCTGCTATTGGTCCCATCTTTCATTCAGGTCTTCTGAACATTTTAAATCTTATTTTTTATTTCACCAATTTTAAGAACCTACTTTTATTTCTTTGCTAAATGTTTACATTTTTTTAAGGAGTCGCTGATGGTGTAGTGGTACATTCGCCTAACTTGTGTGCGGGCAGCGTGGAATTGGTTCCCACTTGGTGACAGTGTGGATGTGGGTGTGAATGGTCGTTCATCTCTGTAGGTGCCTTGTGACTGACGGGCGACCAGTTCAGGTTGTAGTCTGCCTTTCGCTTGTAGCCAGCTGGGATAGGCTCCAGCAACCCCTGCGACCATGTACGGGATATGTGGTGTTGCAAATGGATGGATGGATGGATGTTTTTAAGGTCTTGTGTGAATGTGTTTAAATGTTGTCACTGTGTGCTGCTTCTTTTAGTAATTCTGGTAAGCTACTTTTGTTTTCTCTGCTTTGCTTTGGAAGGTGATGAGCTGTTGTGTTTGTAAATGCTTTTAGGTGCTGTGTCTATACTTGTGTGAAGCACACTGAGCTGCCTCGTGTATGAAATATGCTCTATACAGAAAGCTGCCTAGCCTTGCCTAATGCTGCATATTTGACAAATCACTATTTGCAGTTCTTTACAACCTATGAAATCTGTTGAAACATTGCTGAGAATAATAATTGTAAACAATGCATATTCACAAAAACTTTGATTTAAGAAAATGCTGTTGTTTGTTTTAACATCATTTAATTTATTCTGTAACAATAACATTATTCAACTCACCAAAGTGCTGAAGGCATAGTGTCCAGTCGGAATGTGGCCAGTTCTGAGACCTGAAATGTTGCACCCCACCTTGGTCCCATGTGCTATCTATTGCATTGAAGAACTACTGCATATATCAAACTTTTAACAAGAGTCAATGGGCAAAGAGAGGTATCGAAATGCATTGACTAATTGAAAATGAATCTTTCATCCAATTATCAACTGTTTTAAGAATCAAAATAAAAATTGAATTATTCAATGAAGTGATGGAATAACCAATATAATAATCAATTCTAAAATTATTCAAGCATTAGCCCTAATGCTGAGTAAATAAATAAGGCCCATACAGGTGAAAAAAGGCGTACAAAAATAAAAACAAAAATATTTTAGCTAAAAAAAATACACATATTTTTTATTACTGTCTTTACATAGGAGTTTTAAATCATTAGCTTCGTAGCATTTCACCTTTAGTACCAGAAGTTTGAATTTGTTGTCCCTCAAGAATGTCTTTTTGTTCCCCAAACGAGCCTGAACACGGTGTAAGGATTTGTCAGCTGAACTATTCACCACCCGTTTAGGGATGTGAAGTATGTGTGGCCTTGTTTTCAACTTGTCACAGGCTGTTCAGGCTTGCCATGCTGATTTTCCGCATCTGATTTAAACACCATCACTTTGCCCTGTCCACAGGTCAAACTTCTGCTTCAAGAATACCAAAGAATAAAGAAGAGGGAGTTAGCAGTAATTTATCAAACTGAATAAACTATAGCTTCAAATGTTAACTTTCACATGTAATGCAATGTACAGTAAGCTAGAGGTCTATGCGATAATAATGAGCAACAAATACTTCTTGTTTTCCAAACCTGTTTTGTACGCCTTGAAATGATACCGAGAGCACAGAGCCGAATGCTACATTCCATTTAGAATAGGACAACCTCATCCAAGGTGCTCAGGCGTGCCCCATCCTGAAGGACACTTAAAGAGAAAGCCTGAAGTTCCTCTCATAATCACGAAAGGCATACTCGTCGATTCAAGACATTTTTTAAAATTGTTTTTTTTGCTGCACAATGATGAATATAATCTGGTTACTGCTACTTGTTGCTTTTTTTCCGGACATTGTGTAGGCTGCATTTCCAAACTCCAAAATTACATTCACAGACATTTCACATGATCAGTCAGAATCGTGGAAATCTTTTGTGTCACACTTCTGCTTCTAAATAAGAATAAAACACATTATAATTATAGCAATCAACAATGGTATTTTTGGGATGCTGAAACAATACGTTCACGGCTATGTCCCCTTGATAAGGGAGCATGTAGATGGGGGGGGGGGGATAAAATGCAAGTACAGGATGCATGCTTGCATGCTAGCTTCTTTTAGAATCTGGAACAACAGTGAAAAATACTTTAAATGACTAGACTTTACTGTGTACTTAGTAAATGTACCCATACAGTTCACGTGATAAAAATTAAAAGGAGGCGTAGCCAACTGATTCAGCACATTTCCTCAGTTTAAAAAAAAAAGTTAAGATTGAAATGAAGGAAACTGCAAAAATAGGTTTGACACCCCTGGCTGTCACCTCAAAAGAAACACAGCAGAGATGTACCAGTTAACATCAGAGACATGAAAGACTATACAGTAATCCCTCGTTTATTGCAGGAGCTATGCCCCCAAAAGAACCTGTGATAAGTGAAATATGTGAAGTAGTCATCTTTATTTTTTTTTACAATTATTACATATACAATACAATACAATACAATACAATACAATACAATACAATACAATACAATACAATACAATACAATACAATACAATACAATACAATACAGTATTCAATGAAACCAAATATTAAACCTTTTTTGCACTCCGAAGCATTAAAAAAACAAACAAAAATATAAACATTTTTCTACAAACAACTGACAATGAAAAGATGTACAGAGATGAGGCAACGAGACTGTTGATATTAGTCGACAGTCCCTTGGCCAATCAGGATGCAGAACACAATGCACTGTAAAAAATAGGTGAAACGGCGATGCCGTGAAAGCTGAATCGTGTTATAGCGAGGGATTAATGTACTGAGAGCACATACGTTGAAATCATGATACGTCAGGACGTTGGTGCCAACGTAACTACACTTCGGCCTTTAACCGCCATAAACCACGCAGCGCTCGAACAAGTTTCGCTTTGCCACGTTGGCCATTATCGACGCGACGAACACTGATAGAATTTCTATTCTCGTGCATTTGTACAGTTCTGTTCAATGTGGTTTCACTTGTACTTTTTAACGTGGAGTCGGGGTGTCTGTTCACACGTGTTGAAACTTGACATTTGCGTACACTTAAAACCAGTCACATATAATAGTTTCTTTAGTCGAACGTGTTACGAATACACATGAATAAGTCATTTGTGTTCCAGAAAAATCACTTAAGTGTGATAGAGTGGACTGTATGAGGAGAATCACACAATAAAGTAGGTCGTATACGATTGTATTCATCCGCCATGTGTTATATTACGCAATGAAGCAACGGTCCAATCACCACCCTCGCGGAGTGATTTAATCAAGACTACACCCAAGTCCTTGTCTAGCCGCTGTGGCTTTTCTTGGGTGCCGAGAGTAGAAGAAAGCTGGGGGCCTGGAACTGACATCTACAGCGGTAGTCTCTCTTCCTTTGTCGGTGGAGACGCGGTGGTAAAACTTTCTAGACCCAGGTTCCTTTTATATTAGACCTATCGTCAGAAACCATGTCCGCCTGGCAAGGCTACGTGGACACTTTGATGGCTAGTGGCATTTGCAAGGACGCGGCCGTTGTTGGGTTCTGTGACAACAAATACGTCTGGGCGGCACATCCCGGCGGCGAGTTTGCCAAGATCACGGTTAGTATGCTCCTTCTCACATTTTTACAGTTACTTTTAGCCTCATAAGAAAACGCGCATAGCCGCGCGTGTGTTTGAGAAGGCCTCGTCGGGCGCTGTAGCACACATGGCGTCTAAGTGTTTGGGCTTCCGGTTTCAAAACTTACTTTTATTGGAACGTCTGATGTGAATTGCTTTTATAAACGAGATTAAGTGTCAAGTGGTAAGACTAAACATGACTAACGCGAGCTTCCGTGCGGCCACGGGGAGGCTAGCTGGCTAGCAGAGGCGTCAGCCATTTGGCGTTCGGAACCGCGCATTTGAGCCGGAAGCCGAAAGGCGTGACTGGTTTCCCGAACGTATCTAATTGTGCCGGCTTTTAACCAGTCTTTTGTTGGCATGAAAAGTATATTTTAATTGATTGGTGAAGTAGTTTGTTGTGAAACCAGTGAACTTCTAATTCTAAACATTATTGAGTAATTTTCGATCGTCCATTTGCCGTCCGGAGGGCGTTCTTCCAGTCTTATTCAGTTGACGTGGAGGGGAAATGCGAAAATGTTTCCACGGCCGAAAGATTATTTTCGTGTGTGCCTGGAAACATTAGCGTGGCACAATTCTACTCGTATGATCTCATTTTTTGGCGTTAGCATTACTTCTAAAGTTACCCTGGCTTCTCCATAACAATCATTTTTGTTAATTGTGTGCGTGTTAGATTGCGCTGTGAAAAGAAACGCTGACGAGATTGGTTTTCCGATTCTACGCAATTGTCGTGTACAAGCTTTGTGTAGTTTTGCCCCGTTTTACAAAGCCTGCTCCTAACATTAGCGCCAGGGCGTGGGCCACACTGGGTTACTGCATTTTCTTTGAATGGGTTTTCCCTCGTCTCGCTATTAAGATTGTAAGGGCAGAGTTTGGACTGGCAGCTGTGAAGCGCCCTGTCGTTTGTCGAATGCACAGGGCCCCACTTCGAAGCATGTCGCGAGGCTATCGCACAATTGCATTTCCGCTTCTTGAATGCACAAAGCATGTGCTGTGCTGGGCGGTGCTACCCAATGACTCTGCACTTCTGCTGTTAGACTTGACCCGTGCGATGCGTTTTAGCTCGCCATCCAATCTCTTGATGGCTTATCCTCAATGGTGCCACTGGTATGATGGAGACTACTCCAGCTGACTTTGTACGAGAAGCAGGTTACACCCTGAACTGGTCACCAGCCATTCACTCAAATTGACACCCACGGATGATTTACTGTTCAATTAACCTACCAGGCATGTTTTTGGAATGTGGGAGAACAATGCAGTGCCCTGAGGTAACTCGGAGGCACAGGGAGAACATGCAAAGTTGCAAACGCCACACAGAAAGGCCAAAGCCTGAGTTTGAACCCATGTTCTCAGAACGGTGCTATGCTGGTTGTGCGAACCAGTCTGAAGAAACTTATTGATGTGTGAAAGTTAAGATGGCAAGCTCCTCCATGTTTGCAACCATTGTTTTACACCATGCTGTACAGAAATGTCGAGATACACTTGGAAGCGAGAAATTTACATATTCAAGAACACGAGCTTTCTCCTTTTTTTTTTCTTTTTTTTTTTTGGCCGCTGACTGTCTTGCTCTACACTTCTGCCAATTAATCAGTAACAGTAAAAATAACATGGTTCAACCTTAAGCTTTTTTGATTGCTGGCCGGACTTGGCCACCAGAGGCCAAATTGTGGCCCTGCCGGAACCAGCACTGGCCCCGTATGATGCTTGCGTTGCGCTGATGTCTTGTGTCAGAATTTGGTCATTATCTCTTTAAATCTTCTATGAATCAGTGACTCACCAACTTTGTCTTGATGCAATGCAATGTCAATGATTGAACAAGCATGCTGTTGTGGGGGCATCACAAAAAAATGATTTGTAATAAAAGACAATTAATGTCATGATTCAAAGTCCAAGAAATTAATTTTTAATAAACTATAACTAAAATATTCTACATATTAAAGATTCATTTAATTACATCTGTGAAATATATGGACACCTTGTAGAAAATATCTATGAACACTGGATGCACCCATGTAATGACATACATGACTGACAGAAGAAGAAAACCCCAAAGAAGACCTTTGAATGGATATTTTTAAATTATTGGCTGACTGCAAAGCTGTAAATAAATTCAAGACTGATTGCTGATAATGTAAGGATCAAACCGCTATAGGCACAGATAGCAACCCCTGTCCAATTTGAAAATATTTGCGTGCATGATCGGAATGCAACGAAGCTAGCTGTTATGAGAGCGGCTGATGTTTCTATCGTTACAGTAAATGCAGGCGTATGCGGTTAAAAAGCACACACGCTTTAAATGCCAATATATGATATGGAAATACTTGACAGCGCCACACGGCATCTTTAGTGCTGTAGACCATAAAACCAGGGAGGGGGTTGGGGAACAGATCCCTTGTTCCCTGAAAAACTCACCTTGTCACTGTTTGAACTGAAGCCACTGTAAGAAGTATTGTTTTGGGGCTATCTTTTGGGATCCTTGTGTCGAGAAACTGAAGTGAGTGGAGGAGCTTCAAATCATTCAGACAGGCCATCGCCTTCGCAAACAGAAAAGTAGTGCTTTGCTGCCATCGTGAGTCATCTACACACATTGATAAACCTCTTTATAGGGGTGTCAATTCATCGCCGATCTTCATGATTTCGGGCAGGGTGGTGTGTGTTTTCAGAGGCGCTATTCAAGAACACAAGCTTTCTAGACAAAGGCGGCATGTAATGTGTTGTAAATTTTCCTTTTTGGTTTTTGTAGCTGTTACAGGTTTGCAGTGTTCCTTTTACTTACTGAACTGTCAGTGTACCTCGGGAAGTGTCATCATAAAATATACAGGAACGTACACGCAGTACTCACCCGACTTGTGAGTTGCATCTTCATGTACATGTTTTAAAGTTTGCACCCGGTACAGTTAAAAAAAGAAGCCAATCGTCGGCCGTGATGATAAGATGTAATGTGAACGTTTCCAATCACGTGATTAGATCAAGACTACTCTGGTAATTATGAAACATACTGTTGTATGCTTTTGGATGTGTGCCCAGGTAGTTGGGTCTGGTGCTGGAATTGGTTTGCATGAGTTATTTATTGCCTATGTTCTCGCGAGTATTGTCATTTTGTTTGTCCCATTTGATACTGGAAAATCATTTTTTGTTGCGTTTGGTCTGACGGTTACTTTCTTTGATTATTTTATTATTTTTTTTACTAATTTCTGGGTGCGTAATGCAAAACTGATCTTAGTTTTTCTTTCTTTAGTTTTTCTGTCACATTAAGTTTTAGAGCTGTAGGATTTCTGTTTTAAACGTGTTTATGTCAATAAAACATGTAAGTGACAAGCTTTGAAAAATAAAAGCTTAGAACGGTATGTCCACGGTTACTAGGTTAAGAAAAAAGCCATCTTAATTCCGACGATGCTAGCTTTCTCTTTGCACATATAGATAGTACTGAGTGATTTGGAGCCGCACACACCTCTTACCACACCATCACATCAATTGTGACTGCATGTTGCCATGACTTGAAAGATGATTCCAATCATATAATAAGATAGACAGACTTACCACAGGTATTGAGTGGAATTTTTACTTATCTGGTAAGCTGTGAAGGAAAAAAAAAACAAACAAGAACATACCGTGCTAGGAAAAAAAAACCTGACTGCAAATTTGGAATCAGCATGCCAATTTTAATCAGCAGAAAAATCTGAACAGCATTTTATTTTTGTTCCACGGTGTAATTGGCTGATTGTGCATCAGCGGCTGTGACTCCTCTTGCGCACAACCCACGGCATTGCAGTACATCAATCGGCCCTCGCTCCCTTTCATGCGCACACTTTTGTATTGTGTAATTGTGTCACAATTGCACAAAACGTCTCAAACCAAATTTTACTTTATGGTGGACTTGGTATGGTACGAAGGTGTATTATATGTCCCAAGTAATAACGCTTGAGATGCATGTTCAGAGTGGGGAGGTTTTGGGGGTAACAACTGTGTGAACCTTCTCATGCCACTTGGTGACAGTCTTACTCTGCGAATGTGTGTTCTGCATGCTGTTCGTAACCAGAAAATGTTTGTGTTATTGTCATTATAAACTGGGGAGGTTTTTTTTTTTTTTTTTTTTTTAAGCTACCAGTCTGTGACCCACACTTGTGTTCTGACCCACCAGATAAATACTGTTGTAACTGTACCTTTTTTTTGTTTGTTTTTTGCAGCCTGCCGAAATTGATATATTGGCATCGTCAAAGGATCGTGTAACATTCTTCACCGCTGGCCTGACCCTGGGAAATGAAAAATGCTCTGTACTCAGAGACCGCTTTAATGTAGACAATGAATGGTCAGTGGACATCCGGACAAAATGTGCAGGTGGAGGGCCCACGTACAACGTTGCTGTGAGCAGAGCTTCCACTGGTAAGTGCTGTGAGGTACATGACTGCCATCATAGAGTCCCTTGCCCTCATGCCCCCCGAGTGAACTGTCACCCTCTGTTCCATGCTAAGCTTGTTGGCAGAAAAACGTGTCCGTCCGAATTAGAGTGTTGTCTCGGCTAGCTTAGCTTAGCTGTTGACCTGTGTGGCGTAGGTTGCGTCGGCGCTGATTGGTTGAAATCAAAAGACGCGCTTGCGTACATGTTCTCGCTGACGCACGCACAGCAGAGAGCAGCGGACTATCTACTGCTGAGGCGCGCTTAGCTCGAGTGGCGTCGCCACAACAGTAATACCCTCGCCTCGCATTCTCATGGCCTCGCCATATCTCGGAGATTTCGAAATTTCGGCGAGAACGGAAGCCACAAAGGGTGCACGTGTGCACACAAAAGGAAGATTAATCATTGAATGTTGAGTATTTGAATAGCGTTTTGTGTAAAATAATTCATGCGTGATCGGCCTTGTGTTTATATATAATTTTTTTTCGCGGATTTTTCAGGGAAAAGTCCACTTTCATCCCTGCTGTTAATGAATTGAGCTGTGAACTTCTCAACTGCCTGTTTATAAACAGTATATTATCAAACTTAAAATTTTCACGAGAGGTTTTTCGAACCTCAAAAATACAATGTCATGCTGCAGATACTTCAAGCATGCTACTGAGCACTCGAAGGAAAACGTGACAAACAAGCTGGATTTGAGGAGACACAAGGAACATATGTAATAGAAACTTTTACCATAAAGTTGTATAAGCAAAGACTTACTTTCTTGGTTTAATTACCTGATTTTGGTCTGCTACAAGGTTGAAGGTCGGAGCCGAAGGTCACTGCTGATAGGTCGAATATGGGACATTCTATCAATTGTATTCCGCATATATTTGGCATTCACTTCATATCTCCTCAGAGTAGTGTCAATTACCACAACTCTAAATTTGACGCTCGCACACAGTTGTAGTTGTTCGGCGACAAGTGTATTGTTGCGTGCCACATGTACACATTTATTATTGGTCCTTCTTTGCTGGTGTTCATCAGCTTCCGTGTGGTGAACTCAGCACTGCAATTTTAAAATCTGAACACTTCCAGGAAAACCTAAATGTTACTCCCGGCTTTACTTGATTCTTGATGCACAACCCTAATATTACTGTATAATAAAATTAAATGAGTACAAGCTACAACAGACATGTTGTCATAAAATGAGGTCTCCGCCTCGAATAATATGCTGCCTGGTTGCTCATACTTCATTAAAGTCCTCCGGACATCAGGTGAAGGCGCTTATAAATCAAAAAATGTGACTCATACCCATGCGTGTTTTGGCTGGATAGCAGTGGCTAGGGATGTGTACCAAAGACGTTACCTTTTTTGGGGGGGAGTGTGTTTACAGATCGATTTGGGTCACTACTACAAGGTAGTAAGAACGACGCACCAGTGCACGCATACAATGTAATGGCATCACCCACTCGGCAGGATTTCACAAACACAAAAAAATTCCGGGTTTGGAAGCACCCCCCTGCGGAATTTATTTTGTGATTTCCTCGCTTGATTTTCTTCGTGGTTTCATTAAAGTAATTTCCGTTTTTTGGAGGCAGCCATGAACACCGCTCGAGTGGAACGGAAGAGAAGGCACGGAGACGGACAAAGACGTACAGTACCTGTATTTGTTGAGACTGTGAAAACCATTAATAAAGTCTGCGTTTAAACAAAATCACAACCACAGTCTCCTTTTTTCAACAAATACAGGTGGGTCTCTGTCTGTCTCCGTGCCTTCTTTTCTTCCGGTCAACTCGAGAGGCGTTCATGAACACCTCTGAAAAACGCATTGGCATTTCCTTGATTGTAGCTCCAACAGTACGATCAGATGTCAGTCGTAGTTATTCCTTTGTTGTGTATTCACAAATGATGAAATCACAATATAAATTCTGTTGGGGGGCTATAGAATTTATTTTGTGATATCCTCGCTTGCTTTTCAGTTTTGATATATTATTTTCAATTTTTGTAGTTTCATGGAAGTAATAGTTAGTTTACCTTTTTCGGAGGCGGTCTTGAACACCTCTAGAGTCGAAGGGAAGAAGGCACGGGGACAGACAAACACTACCTGTATTTATTGAGACTGCTTTAAAAAATAAACACCACAGCTCTCCATTTTTCGGAGCTGCAACACAAACATATTTAATTTAGCAGTGACACAATTCACTGAACCAACAGCAAGTTATAACATTCGAAGCATGTCTCCAGGAAGGAGCCATCTTGGAGTCGACATATTACCCTAATGACCATACACAAGACGCACCGGATTTTAAGGCGCTCGGTGAGCTTTTAAGAAAATGGAAGACTTTTTGGTGCGCCCTATAGTGCGGAAAATACTGTACAGCAAAGGACACATTGTGTCTGTCATTTGGAAATTGTTTGGTTACAGGCAAACTGAACCAAAGAAATGTCTCATCGCAAAAGATGTATAAGATTTTTTTCTTAATTTATTCCCCCCCCCCCTCCCTCACCCTCCATTTCATTTTGTGTTTTCTTTGTCCTTTTTATGTTATAGTAATGATTGTGGTCAAGGGCAATGAAGGTATCTACGGAGGGCAGCTCAACCCATTGGCATACGATATGGCCCAGCACCTGAGGAAGGCTGGCTACTGAAGCATCCTGTGCCAGGCCACCCAACCCACCAGCTACCTGTCAACCTACCACCCTGTTGCATTTCACACTTCCTGTCCTCGTTGCTCCTTACTTTTCTTCTGACCCCTTCCCCTCCCCCCAACAGAGTCTCAGCCCTTGTAGTTAATCCATAGCCAAGATGACAAATCTCGTCACTTGACAAAAGACCAGCAGAATGAAAGCCAAACACCTCATGTTTCTTTGGTGCCCATTGATACAAGTCCCGTATGCGCTCTCTTAGTGGCCACTGCCTATTTTTTTTTAAATATAAATGGGAGCGCTGAAGCAGTCGCTCATCACTTCCTCCTCTCCCACCAACGACTACATTGGACAGGGTCATGTTCACCCCCCCCAATAATGAAACACTTCAGACACGCACATCCTTGTCAAGGTGTAGTTTTGTTTCACTTAACCATCATCCAGCAGAGTTTTACTGTACCTGTACATGACGGCAAAAATCAATGGACATTCCAGTTACCTACTCAGGCACTTGATTCATTTTTTTTTTTTTTGCCAGTTCCTGTAATTTGTTTTATGAAAGGCTACCTACCATTTTGTGGGACAGGTCTCTCTCGCTTTCTAACCACCTGAAGCATGTGGTCTCCCCCCCACCCCCCTCCAGATAGGACCAAGTGTAGTAAAAGCTCGGAAGTTGAAACAAAACACCAAACGGGTTAAGTGGCAGGGAAGGTGAGCGCGGAGCTAGTTTTTTTTTTTTTGTGGGGGGGGGGCGTCCATTGTCCTTGCCCCTTTTCCGAAGCTGCACTGTATTTGGAAGAAATCCTCATTACGCTATGTTGACAACTGAAACTGTGGAATTAATTGCCTTTCTTTCATCGTCCACTGAGCGCAGAACCTACAATTGTAATGTCTTTGGGCGGTGGGTTGGATGGAACCAACATGTGCTTGATCCGAACCTGTGTATGCTGTGCCATAATGTAGAGAGGTCTGTTGCTCTTCTCAGATTAATTTTCCCTCCCATAACTTGTCCCCCCACCCCCCTCCCCGCAGCTTCAGCTCCACTGTTAAAGCCTCTTGTTAGCATCAGATCTCTGTTTCAAAGTCCCCGTTGCTGATTTCTGTTCTCACTTTAGTTTTCTTACGTCTGGGATAGTCTGTCAATGCATTGAATTTCACATGCATACAACCAAGAATGCCATATTGATTTATCTTGTTCAGACAGATCAAAAATAAATTTGCTCCAACCAGAGAAGTGTTTCCTGTTCTGCTCTTGAGTTTGTTCAAATTCAGAAGTGCTCTCACAAGTTTGTTACCAATGTCATTCATCTTTTCAGCGTATGGATTTAGAAAAATGGTGTTTCCTGATTTTTTTTTTTTCCTCCAGTGTTTTTATTGGAACTGCATTTGCAATAACAATCTGGCAAAAGAAAATCAAAAGGCAAAAGCAATTTAACATTGCAATAATTTCTGTGTAAGTGAAGGCCCATTAGTTAAGCGCACGTGCGTGCAGTGGTTTAGCCGCATGTTAAATTCTTTTTTTAGTGTGCATTCGCAGTTTTGGACTGAAAAGTTCAGCAATGGTTAGGGCTGTTCTGTTGTAATGTTACTAGAATGAAGACTACGCAACCTTGAAGCTGTCATGGCTTTCTCCTTTTTCAACCTCTTGAAAATATGACTATAGTGTGGTTTAGCAAAGTACTCTTAATATTACGACTTACAGTATATATCTTATGACTAACCCACAATCTATGGGGCTTGTCCTCGTTGCGGTTCCATTTGCTGCAGTGCCGAATTAAGGGTCACATATGTTTGATAGCCACCATTTAAAAAAAAAATGGGTCCAGTGATATTTTTGACTGCAACAACACAGGTGGGACGAATGGTTTCATTTCAACGATTACTGTCAACAATTTTGAATTAGGGTGTGGTTGCATAAATTTTGATTGATTGCAGTTATGTCACATCAAGTGATGGTGAAGGTAAGAGGTTAGTGGGCACAAATTGAATTGATCATTTTCTTGTTGAAAATATTTCAAATACAGTATAACATTTTCCCCTTATAACATTACATAGATGAAATGACACTTTTTTTTGTGTAATTAAAACTTTATTGTAATACTGACTTATTTCTCAACATGACTTTCCAGTGAGGTGAAACTTCAATATATGCATTTTTTTTAAACACATGCTTCAAAAAAGAAGCTGCAGAGCCATTGCATCTGTGTATGTACAATAAAAATCGATGGAGAACAACAGTTTGTTTATATATTTTTGTGTGTATGTGGTCATGTGTATTTACGCAGTGCTCATGTGGACATGGCCTTGGCCTGTAGGAGTGTATCTTGTATTTGTGACTCAAACAGTCATTGCGTGTGTAGTCCTATCACAGGTGCGCAGCAGACTTCCTTCAACGCTTCATTCGCCAGCTTGCAATCAAATATACAGTACCTATGAATATGTAAGGGGAGTATATCAAGGTCAACAGTGAGTTGTCCCCAAGAAAGGGTCAAGCTCGAAGCAGGTCATGATCGTGGCCTTCCGGGCTTGATCGCTGCATCTGGACCACCACGGTGACCTCCTCCTCGCCGTCGCTGCTTTCATCCACCTCATCGTCCTCGTACTCTGAGGACTCCCCCTGGTCGCGGTCGGAGCGGGACGCCGCCGACATGGTGCCGAAGGAGTGGGCGCTGGTGGAGGCTAGCGAGCGCAGCAGCGGGGTGCTTTCGGACGCCTCGTCATTCTCTTCACCGCCGCTCTCGTCAGAGTCAGAGTCGTCCTGCGAGGGCACTACCTTCTGCTTGCACACCGGACACGTCTTCTTGGTTTTGGTCAGCCAGGGGTCCACGCATTTGCTGTGGTAGGCTGTGGGGACAATCGCTCATTACATGTGGTTTATAATTGGAGCCATGCCAACAGCCAAGGGAACAACATCAGCTTGTTCCCAATGGGAACAGGAGTGACTGCACACCAAACCGAGCTGTACTCACAAAAAGTAGGGTACAGTGGAACCTTGGTTTCCTTATACGCATTTTTCAAACCTAAAAACTCCACCGTTTGTTTCCCTAAATTGAAGTGTGTACATCTGAATTATTAGTTATGTAAAAAGGGTTCATCACAGCGTCTATCGGCATGTTGGGGCGGCAGCGTAACATTCTATCCAAAATCAGATTTTCAAAATAAGAGCATACTATATAATAAAACAACTTCCCAGCAATTTTGGGGCTCATGTTGTAGCTTATTTACAAACCAAATAGTTGAGTGCAACTGCTACATATAGCCACCACAACACCAAAGCTTTTATTCTGAAAGCCTGGCTTTTGACAGGATGTGTCACCCAAATGTTGCCCCAGACTGGGAAGCTTGTCTTGGGTTAGTCATAAAAGCCTGCATTGTGGAAAATGCCTTGTGGTCTGTTGAACATTTATAAATAGCGGTGTGCAGCGCTCCGATAAAAGACGATTTCATATGTATCTCGATACATGGGGTGCAATAAGATTCAAGGACTGCTTGATTTGAAAGAGGAATGATTCAATTTGGTTCAATTCAGTGGGATTATTATTCGATTGAATATGGCAGGGCTCAGAGGGTATGATGCAAGTTTCTTGGCATTTTTTATTCACGGGAATGAACTTTGGGCAGTAAAATAAACGTGCCCCCCATTTTTTGTAGGAAACAGAGACTAAATGTTTATTACTTTTTTTGGTTAAGACTTTTCAGGATGAAAATTTTTTCTCCCCCAATGCATTTCAATTGGGAACCAGTTCTAATGCGGATTTTTACTCGTCACGGACCAGTCCGGTCTGGCAATCGACTGTACTTGGTTGCTCAAGTCATTAATGTTGAACTCATTCAGCTTGAGTGTCCATGCCGGTCTGGCAATCGACTGTACTTGGTTGCTCAAGTGCTCAAGTCAATAATGTTGAACTCATTCAGCTTGAGTGTCCATACAGGCTGGACTCACCATGAGAACATGGCAGGACCCGCAGTTTGTCTCCTTCCTCGTACTCGTCCAGGCAGATGGCGCAGACATCATAGTTGTCTCCTGAGAAACAAAGCACATTTTTCCATTGCCTTCATGGCCTCGACTAACACACCGGGATGACGTTTTAGGTCTTTCATGCCAATGTTTTCACTCTCACGCTGCTTCTGATAACAAAAATATTAGAAACTTTATGTGTCTTGCAACTGGTCCACGGTGCATTCTGCCTCTCGCTCATTGAATCGCCAGGAAAAGCGCTACAGAATACGGAGGAATGAAATTGAATGAAATGTCCAAACATCAAATGTGTTTTTAGTGTATTTGAGTGTTTAGGGACACGTTTGACAATACTGAAAAACAATCGACAACAGTTTTGAACCGAAACTGATTCCGCCATTGACTCCAAACAGTGTTTATCGCTCTCCTCACAATGTTGGTATGACCCTTCCAAAAATGTCCTTACATCCAAGCCTGTCAAAGATGTGAGTTAAGGAATTTACCAACATGTTCCCCTTTCAAATTCCACAGTTGCCCCCCGCCTTTCTTCCAGTGGGTGCTTGAAGGAGGCTGCACTCTTGTGAGCTGCTCTGTTTACGTAAGCTCGAAGTGAGCATGTTTTCCTCTGCTGTCTACGCCAGGGCCGCATGTGACCTTATATGGAGGCCCAGTTACAACCACCACCGCCCTCCTCCTCCTTCCTCCTTTTTTCTTCCTCTGTCAGCAACTGAAACTTAAAGGCAAAGTTTTCACTTCATCTGTTCTTGTCAAACTTTCAGGCCCAAGTTTGGGTAGCAAGACAAATAAGACAATCCACGAAACTTGCTCTTGGCCGTAAGTTAACGGATGAGTTTGTTTTCCGTGTTTTAGTTTAATTTTCCTCATTACAACCCGCCCCCCTCCCCCCCTAAAAAAAAAAAACGCAACTACCAGATCACATTGACTTCCTTTGTGGACCAGAGGCTCAAGAACACAACCTGAATTCATCATGTAGTGTTCAGTTATCAGACACTTAATTGTACGAACATCCTAATAGTGGATAATACAACAGAGTTTCGTTTCACAAATGGGTTGTTGAATAGCTTCGGCAGGTCTTGCTCTTTTGGTTAGCAATGCCTTTCCCTTGAGCTCGACTCCTTAATGTTCATTAGGATCCATGAACTCAATCAATTGAAAGATCCATTCCCCTCCGTGGAAGTGTCTACTTGAGTTGAGGAGCTTATTTGTGTGTGGAGGTAAAAGTAAATACAGGAGCACATTCCCAAAATCAGTGGCCTCCACTCCAACAAACACCAGGTCTCATTTAAATCCCTGGTTGTGTAATATACTCAAAATAGGCGCATTTATCCCTAAAGGATAAAAACAGGTGGCACTATTATTCACCACAAGACCACTCAAGAGTCAAATGCGGCGCCCACTTGAACCATGTTGCTAACCAGAAGAGCAGCACCGATACAGTCTGTCAGAAGTGCAGTCTTACAGTTTTTCACTCTGACTTGCCTGCGCAACTTTCCATATCATTTTACACATTACAAGCTAAATTCGAATCTTTGTTCTAAGAAGTGGAATGGATTTATTCCCAACAGTCTATCGTCGTCATTTTGTAGCCTTTCTCTTTTTAATGCACCCGTATGTGGATGTCAGGTGTTTTTGTCCAAATTTCAGCCCCTACGTGTTGCTGTCGCCTTCAGAATCAGTAATGGCGGCTGAAGTAACTGGCAACTATCTTGAACAGATTTCAAATTCAACGCACAGGGCCATCTAGGTTGTCCACCATCATGTCCAAGTTTTTACATCCTCTGATGTGTTGGTCAGCACAAGTTGCACTAACAAAATGCAGCTATCTCCGTATGTACGATTTTCAAAATTCTTATTCTTATTTTTATTCAATCTGTTTTTATCATTTTTGGTCATGTTATTAAGATACAGAGAGAAAACTGAATTCAGATGACACACGAGGCACAGTTGCATGCTGACCATTGACTTGAATAAAGCATCGTTATTAATTTGTGGAACAATATAATGACGTATTTGTATAAAGACCTTTTCCCACCAAATGCCCGACCTCTCTGTAGTTGTGTAAATAACACCCATAAATCACAATCATTCTGATGTATGGGCAGACATTAGTAATCCCAAGAAATCCGTTACAAGGCCTTTATTATATCAATTATTTTTGCTGTTCAAAAATAATAATGTTGACACTGATGGAAAGGTATTTATTGAACAATGCACTGACAACATGTCTTGATACAATAACGTTCCACACCACTGCAAACCACAACTAGAACCACAATAATAACCCAATACACGTATTCACTTATTTAACTAGTATTCATTTATTTAACTATTTTTCGATCTAGATTAGTGAAAACTACAAGAGAATTGTTCATAGTTAATTGTTTCCGCGTGTAAAATTGGGGTTTCAATTATCGATGCACGTCATGTGCAAGCATTGCATTTCCCCACCTGCAAACCTAACCACCCAAAGACCAAAACAGGAAGTTGATATTCATGAAACCTGCGCAGTCTTTCTTAAGACTCGAAAAACTGGTCTGGTGCCTTTTTTTTTTTTTTTTTAAGACGGGAAAGGAATTATAAACTGTGTGCTCAAACACTTGTACATGCAAATACGATACTGTATCGTTCCCCAAGAGCAAGGTATTCCATTGGAGCTCATTAGAACATTTTGCCCTACATATTAGTGTGCTTTAATTTGCCTAAAAGTTTTTCTTTCCTCCCTGGACACTCTCAAAAGGCATTTTGGCCACATCTAAAATTCCCGGCATTCCTGAAAACGGACTAATAAAAACCACATAGGAGTCATCGCAATTCATGTCCCCTCCTTTTGACTTTTTTTTTCTCTCTTCAGCTAGCCCTGCGGCAGCGTTCTCGTCTCTCGAAGGAGCCACGCTGTCCCACTGAACTTCAGATGAGCAGTGTGAAGCGTGCGAGCAAGGAGACTCAGTGGAAGAAGTGTGTAATGTGTCGTTGAATCAGAGCGCTGCTCTGTGCCCGTGTCGTGAAACACTGCAGCTGCTCTGTTCATCGTGTATGTGTGTGTGTGTGTGTGTGTGTGTGTGTGTGTGTGTGTGTGTGTGTGTGCGCGCGCGCGCGCAATCATCAAGATAGAGGTCAGCGTTGAGAAGGAGGGACCTTCAAATATGTGCCACGACCTCTTGCTATAAACAGAAGTTGGTGATTCTGTCCACCGAATAGGCTGACACTAAAGCTGAGCGAGGATGATGCAAGGCTCTGCAATCACACTGCAACCAAAGATATTAAAATGGCAGCGCGACGCTGACAGGCGCGGCAGCTGCCGTTACATAATCCAGTGTATTGACACAGATCCTATGTCTCATGCTGCTATTGTGCACCGATTACACGGGCACTATAGACTTCCACTGTACACCACCTTCGGACTGTACACCATTTATGGAAATGTGACACTTGGTCCATTTTGCCAATTTTTTGGAAGCGCATTGTGTAAATTAAATTCTCTCTCATTCTTTTGTTGAAAAGTGTTTTTCAATGGAGCATCCAAATTCGAACAGCCCGCAATGTATACGCCCGCGGGTGTGCTGGAGTCTGTGCCAGCCGTCTTAGGGCAGTAGGCGGGGGACACCCTGAGCTGGTTGCCAGCGAATCGCAGGGCACACACAGACGAACAACCATTTGCAATCACAGTCACACCTAGGCACAATTTAGAGAGTTCCATTAACCTGCCAAGCATGTTTTTGGAATGTGGCGGGAAACCGGACTTCCAAGAGAAAACCCACACAGACACGGGGAGAACATGCAAAACTCCACACGAGAAGGCCGGAGCCGGAATCAAACCCTGCAGTCTGCACTGTGAGGCAAACGTGCTAACCGGTCGACCACAGTGCTGTCCTCACACCATATAAATAAATATATATACAGTCAAACTCCTCTACAACAAAATCATGTTTGGAGCAAGAAATCTTTCACAACAGGGGACTTTTCACTATAGCAAATTTTATCTCAGATGTAAACACACACACACACACACACACACACACACACACACACACACACACACACACACAAAATGTATATGTGTACTCTTTATTTTTATCCCAATAGTGCGTAAGTATGAGCCTACACTTGATATAGCCAGCGTAGAAAGAAAAAAACGGGAAAGAAATTGCGAAATTTACAATCAGCATTCTGTTTCACTTACATAATGTCTTTCTTGCATAATGTCTTTTACTTTGCTTCCTCCATCTTTCATTTTTCTTACTTTTATCCTGTCTTCAAGTATTAAAGCTTTTCTTTTCTTAACTCCTTGGTCTGCAAAGGTCCGTTTTGTGGCCATTTTAGCAATGCAACATTCGTGCTGCGTCTGAAACTAACAATAACAAACACTTCCTGTACTACTGAGCATGTAGAAAACCAGTGTGGTGGTTGCTGTTGCTGTTTCGGAGCGAAGCAGGACTGCGTGGCTGTGGCAGGCTGAGGTTGGATTAGACTTTTGCGGAAGGCTTGTTTTCGTTGTAGTGAATGTCGTTGCGAGGTAAGGGCAGAGAAAAAGATTTCGTATTACGCAACAGGGGGACTTTTCGTTGTAGGGGGAGCAAAAAAGTGGGAATGGCTTTCATGCATGAAGATTTTTTCACACTAGTGGGTATTTTCACCCATGTAGGTTTCGTTGTAGAGGAGTTTCACTGTATATACATATAGTTTAAAAAAATGAATCCCTAAGTTTTCTTCAAAATTGCAAACCTTTGAGATTTGGAAATTGCATTCCACTACAATGCGATGTCGATTTTAATTCACTTACCTGTTCACTCCTAGTTGATTGCATGACTGTTTCGTAATGTTTCAACACTAAATGTCATTGTTTTTGAAGGTTAATTTTTCTGGAACGTACAATCAATTACAAATTAGTACCGGTTTGCAACACACAAATTTAGTCTGTTAATCATCGCAAGGGCTCTCTCAAATCATTTGTTTTTCAGCACCATGTGCGAGCCTAAATATTAGACATTTGTCTTTATAATGCATGCCAGTATACATAACAGCTAGCTCATTAAAATGTAATATAAATAATTGATTTAATGACTGAATGACATTGCCTGGTCCCAAACTGTCAGTACCTGGATCCAAGTAACCTCCAATGGCTAATTCCTGCTTTGCTTTGTATGTTTTCGACTCGCCGGCTCCTCTAACGGTCTTCATCAAATAAGCACCAACTAATGAATCCCATCACATTGCTCACTCGTGGGCCCCCTACGTACTCTTAAGTCATCATTTGGTTTGCTTCCAAGCAAGCCTGCTTTAAATGTGATTAGGTTCACATTTGGTGTCTCCTCCCTGTCACCAAATACTCTGATTCAGCTGGCAGGACTGCAGCAACCCCCGACACCCCACCCCCACAAAAAAAAACTCCCACCGCCCAGCAGTCTCATCAGACCGATGCAGAAAGCCACTGAGCACTCACGCTGCATTTGGCTCACATGGGAAAGAGCAGCATGGCCTCCTCAATATGCAGATTTACAAGGGAGTTCCTTATTATGCGACTCGCTTTTAAAAGATCCCCTGCAGGGACCAAAGTAGCTGCACCGTTGTCTTTTCTAAGAGTCACAATCAAATAAAAACCCAAATAAAATGTGCGTTTGCAATGCAAAGCAATATCCTGATTACAGGAGTTTCTCATCTGTTGCTTCATTTTCTTGTGTGGAGTTCAGATTGTCTTTCAATCGCCTTGTTTTGCACCAAGGGGTCCGGTTTGGTCCAAATCAGGGGTGTCAAACATACGGCCCGCGGGCCGGATCCGGCCCGCAAAGGAGTTTAATCCGGCCCGCGGGATGATTATGTAAAGCAGGGGTGTCAAGCATACGGCCCGCGGGCCGGAACCGGCCCGCAAGTAGGTTCAATCAGGCCCGCAGGATAATGTAAAAGTGAAAAAAATGCATTAAAGACACAGAATTAATATTTTTAATCAGGTGCAATTCATTGAGTATCCGCAAGGGGACACTGTTTTGATCAGAGAAGAAGACAACAGCAGCCTCAGTCCGTCACTGACACAGACCCATGACAGCAGACGCTATCAATAGCACTCTCACATTTACACATTTAATAGCACTCTCCTTAGTTTGTAAGGTGTAGGCAGGGATTACATTTAGATTTTATATGCACGTGTAAATGCTTTAAAACTTGCTTTCTTTATGAATCTTGTTTAATCTTAAAGTGCATTACTATATTTTTCAATACCCATTACTTGTTAAAGTTTGTACAATCAGTGGGATCAGTTGCAATGCATATATGTGAATGATAAAAGTAAATTGCACATTTGTCGAAGGAAATGTAAGGTGCTTCATGAAATGTTTTGTAAAAGATATGTTCATTAAATTTCAACATTTTCCTAATGTTCTTGTGCTTCTTTATACCAAAACAAAGGAAAGACATATTGTTTTGGTTATTTATAGCAAAGTATTGTATCATTTTAATGGTCCGGCCCACTTGACATCTACCGAGGCCATATGTGGCCCACCATGTGAAATGAGTTTGACACCCCTGGTCCAAATTTTCTTAGATATGTTTTAATGCTAGATTTAAGGTTCACGTGTCAAGCAAATGTGAGGACTTTTTAATCACACTTAGTTACCAAAGTCATATTTGAACATTTTTTGAAGAACAAGAGAAACAATTTTCAGCAAGCACGTTGGTATTTTTTATTTTTTAAATTGAAGCTAAAAATGACTTCGGCAATGATGTTAGTAGGGTAACGACTTACTAATTATCCCTCCGGACTGACTTTAACATACTATACAATTGTCAGTCCCTTGGAAGAGAGAGCGCAAAAATAACCTTGGACAGCAAGTCACATTCTGCTTTACCAAGTCTAAACTCTAATTAGAGAAATACCATCACGTCTTATTTTTCGGTCCGCTTTCCTTTCGCAAGGGTGCCAGATTGAAAGAGACATATCTTCTTTCTTTTAAATTAATTGAGTGGGAAGAAAATACCGAGCAGCACTGGGAAAAAAAAAATGCATTACGACAAAAGAATGTTCGGAAGAGAGAATGTCATCTTTCTTGTTTCTGAGTATTGTGAACACACCACACTCTCACACACGGCCGCTTATTGTTTTACTTGACGGATGGGCAAATTACACACACTCTCGCTGGTATGGTTGCTATGTTTTCTGTTTACATAGCTGACTAAACTGTCTTTACCTGAGCTGAATTTTGATCAACCGAACAGTCCCAATTAGGGAAAAAGGAAAAGTGTGGCTTACTTGTCACCAAAAAAAACTCGACTGTTCAATCCACTCAACAGCGAGAAACTACTTTCCTCCCAGTTTGGCCCGACAACACATTCTTAACCATCAGTCATGTGTCCACTCTCCACTCGGAATACCTCTGATCACCCAGGGAGAGCTTTAAAAGAAAAAAAAAAACCCTTTGAGACGATAATAATCCGATTAGCGCCAAAATGGAAGAATGATATGTCGGAGTGCATTGCTATCACGCTCATCTGGGTCAAATGGTGAGAAAGCACATGCGGTATAGAGATCAGTCTTTACCATACCTGCGGGAAAAAAAAACAGGACAGACACTGACCTTTTTTGTACTTGTGGATCGGAAGCTTCTTCAACTGATCTTTGCGGAGGCGGCTCCTCCGAGCCCTGTGTCGATCTTGGACAAACTTTGTGATCTAGCGACAAAGAAACCAGAAAAGGTTTCTGTAACTTTATCATTATATCCTAGCGCTTTAGTAGTGCAGCCTGGTTAGAGTAGATTGATCGCTGAGGTCTAAGTCAGTGCAAGGTGGACCAATCAACCGCAGATGCATGACTTCCAACAGCCTATTGGAGAATCGGAATGTAGACAAAAGAACCTACCATGAAGACAACAATGAGGATGAGGCAGATTCCAACGATGATGAGGAAGGGGATCAAGTAGTATTCCAACGGAAGGCTGAAATCTGGCATGAGGATCACGCGCCCCCTGAAACAAAATGAACGAGTGACAGCGATCCGCAAAAACTGCTAAAAATGCCTTTTTCTGTATCGTACACTTCATCAACATCAACTTACCCTTTGTCAAACAGGTAGTCTTCTTTCAAAGAGTTGGCCGTCTTTTCACTCACAAACACGGAGGGAATATCAATCTGTTTCATTATGTCCACTACAAACAAGACACAGAAATTTAAAAAAATGACTTGAAGCCCATTTATCTTTATCAGACTAGTTATACTGAAGCACTTGTGTTAATACAGTCATTATTGGAGTAGCAAGTGGTGCATGGCTTCCTCCACGCATTGAACTGACACCAGGGTGTTCACCAGTCATGAGAACCTTTTTATGGCAAAGGCCACCGGATTTCTCTCCCAGACGGTTCAGTTTGGCTGTCCGGTATTATTGTGAAGTGAAAATCTCAATCCAAAGTGTGAAACATACTTTTGAATGAATGGTGTTCCATCTATCGGACATAAAATCTAAATTGAAGATCCAATTGCCATTTATAGCACCGCGGTGACTTCTCAAAATGTTGCCAAGCTTGAACATGATTCAAACAAAGCTGACTTGTCTGCAGCGGTGGGCGCAAGCAAAGTGGACAGTGTGTAAGGCACTGGTGTCAAACTCAAGGCTCGGGGGCCAGATCCGGCCCGCCACATCATTTTACGTGTCGCGCGGGAGCAAATCAAGCATGTCAACTTGCATGATGCTTGCTAAAACCAACATTGAAAAATTTCACATGTAATAAATGAGACATATTGTAAGCATTTTCTTGTAACCAAACAATACATTACAGTAACTTAAACAATCGTTGAATGAACCGGTATTATTGACTTTTTAAATTTGGTTTCAGTCATAAGGGCCCTCCAAGAGAAACAGTAACTCAAATGTGGCCGACGACAAAAATAAGATTGACACCCCTGGTGTACGGCAAGGGATGAGCTGTAGTTAACCATGTCATTTGTGGCCTCCGCACATCTGACCCAAGCTACTGCGCATGATTTTGCAGCAATCACAGGAGCTTCACAATCATAAAATACCAGGAGCTGTCAGGCGGGCGTGAAAGGGGGGCATGATTAAATGTGTCAGGTCTCGACATAGAAACAAGAAGAAACATGCTTGGCAGGTCTGCAACAGGGGAAAAAAAAAAAAAAAAAAAAAGCACCTTCACGATGATTCATGACTGTGGTGCGCCCTTTCAAGTGAGGACAGGGGACAGATACTATCACGGTGACGAAAGTAGGCTGTGCTCAGCCGCTGCGGGGCATCACAACATTCCAAGAAACATCCTGGGACTTGACAGGGATTCCTCAACTCGAGCGTCGTCGAGCTTGGTGAGCAGGCAGCTATGGCGGATGGTTATGCAGGAGACGGCGCGAGTAAACTTACGATCATTGGAGCCCATGCTGATCAAGTCATTGGAGTCCACATTGTGAACAATGGCCGCCTTGTACCCAGCTTTCTGTGCATTGAGGACCTGGGAGAAGAAAACATTTGCCTGTTAATGTAAAGCATGTTGCTTGATCATTATGTAGAACACCATTTGACACTTCTGCAAGACTATCGTGGTGCGGGCAGCCCATTCCCCAAGAGTCTGTGCAAGAAACAACATGCTTGGTTCATACACACCCAAGGCCCAGAGCATTCCCTCCGATGCAATGAACACTCAACTTGCCCATACTTGTCCCTCTGAAACCCACAGGAGACATTCACTAAAGAAAACCCATAGTTGATGGCTTGGACATGTGCAGTAAAGCTTAAAACAATTCCATTGGCTTTGATCTCGCAGGAAAGAAATGCTTTGGGGAAACTGCATATTACATTGCAAGTATTTTAGACAGTAGTATATGAGTATTTCCTCTTATTAGAGTCTTCCGGAATAATTGACAAAACCGGTGAATGATGACGTTTTCCCGGCTGTCCCAATACTTTCAATACACAATGGCTGTATAAAGTTGTCGACAGAATGTCCGCAGTGGGTTGTACGGTTAAAAATGTGTCCTGTATTTTAAAAAGGTTGCCTGGTGGTCCTCCCAGCGGTGGCAACGTTTGCTGCGTCATGAATGTGCAGGAAGCTGTATGAATCACACTGTCATGACGATCGTTTCCATCTGTGGGGCTCCGATTCGGAACAGAAGCGACGGCATCCTGTTCAGCTATTGTAGTAGCGGGCCGCTGATGGCAGATGTTGCGAAGGAAATAGGATGTCACAAACTATTCTTGGAATTATTTGTGGTCCTGCATTGACTAAGTGAGGGAGGCTGTTTTCTTCAGGACTGTAAAATGTAAACCGATGATTTAAAACATCATATTCTCAAACACGGGCAGCCCGGTGGTCCAGTGGTTAGCGCGTCGACCACACAGTGATCATGGGTTCGATCCTGGCTCCGCCCTTCCTGTGTGGAGTTTGTATGTTCTCCCCGGGCCTGCGTGGGTTTTCTCCGGGTACTCCGGTTTCCTCCCACATTCCAAAAACATGCATGGCAGGCTGATTGAACGCGACCCTTATGAGGATAAAGCGGATCTGAAAAAATGGATGGATAGTCTCAAACAAGTATCTTCATTGGCCGAAGAACTGTCCTTTGATTCTTGTATGCTATCATCATTTCCCACACTTCACCCATTCACTTTGTACTGAAAATAAGCACCCAAAAAATTTTTTATTATTATTATTTTTTAAATGGACCGGGGTGTTTTCTCTCTGTAAAAATCCTCTGCTGTGATGCAAGACAATCCATTTAGACCTGTGACGTGCCAACTGTGTGTGTGTGTGCACAAAGACACGGTTGGACGCTTAGGCAGAACAGTCCTGTCTTTTGTCTGAGCCATGTCATCGCAATTCTCTGAGCGTGCGCGCATATGTGAAGCGTTGTGTATGGCAGTCGGGCCAGTGTGACTGCATATGTGTGTATTGTTTGAATGCATCAATGGCCACTGTGCACGCTGTCTGGATAACGGACACGTGCACAATTCTGGATGTGTGAGTGTGTGTGTGTGCGTCTGTGCGTTTTGATAAGGAGAGCTGACGCCAGCACCCTCAGCAGTATGTCGATTCATAGACCGTGTCAAGATTCAATTCGCTTTGACGAAACAGTGACAGAGAATGTTCATTTGCACAACATACTGTCTTTTATCGGTCACTGGATTACAAAAGCCCCATTTGTGCACTCTGAGCAGAGGAATTCGGCCTCTGCAGAGATATGGACATATGATACATGCCTGAGACTGAAAGGGGGGAGGGCTCAAAAAGGAGAGCAGAAGTGAGAGAATAAGTAAAAGAGAAGAGGAAGTTCACAAAGAGGGAAAAAAAATGCGCTTGTGGGACTGTCAACGCTGTGTCGCATTTCTGCATTGCTGCTCTTCCATTTGCAGACTATCATATAGGAGCTGCATATCGTTTTTTTGTCAAGTTACCATACAATTTGTTTGCAGGAACCCTCGAGCTGGGAAGACATGAAATTCTTATACATTTCTAAACATTGTCAAACTACACTTAAGACGTAGCTTGTACGGTTTGACAGAATGACCAGTTTCCCAAGCAGTTATTCATTGCTACATTCAGGCCTTATGCCATTCTTCGTCCATCTCCTTTGCATTACAGACAAACTGAGACAGACATTGTACGTAAGACGAAAGCGAAGTGCCATGTCTTTGGTTCAATGAACCAAAATGTTGCATGGAGAAAGCCAACTGACAGTAAAAGATACATTTTCACTGAACCCGGTCTGATTGCAGCAGGCAGGTTAACCCTTTCTGGTACGGCGGTCACCGCAGTAGACAGATATTCAAAAGTTACTCCCACATGGATGAATCCCCCCGCCCTAAATCTCTAAAAATCAACATGTAGGTTATCATAAATTGTGCATGAAAGGGTTAAAATTAGGTGTCTACAGTCACCATTAATATATGAAATACACTGAGTAACACCTGGCACACGACGGCCCATATATAAATGTGTGGAAATATTTTACCAAGAATGAGATCCGTATCTTAGTTAAACATAATAAAAGTATAAAGTGGAAGAGGACATTGAAAAGTTTAATATGTCCAAAATGATTCATGTTCTTCTTTTTTTCTTTGGCCACACCCAAAGAGTTATATTTTAAATCATTTGCTCATGTATTTATTTATTTTGTCCAGGGTTCTAACCAATTTTTTTCACTGGTGCTCCCAACTTTTTTTTTGGGGGGGGAATATGCACCGGCACAAAAGTTTGGAGCACTTAAAATCTATTTCGCCAATTTCTGAAATATTCAGTCATGTACTTTATTAAATTCATTTTTTTATGTGTATTTTTGATTGATGATTTAAGTAGTTTTAACGATGACTTTTTCAAGAAAATCCAACTCATTTATTGTGAGAATATTTCCTTTTGTACCATGCGGCACTTGTGGATGTGTACAAACACAACTGGACAACATGGACCCATGGGTGGATTTACCATATGGATACCATAGAGACCAAAAAAAAAAAAAAAAAGCTGAAGGTAAAAGGCGCAAGAAAATACGGCATCTTGCAGAGTAACTGCCTTTTCCACTCTTCTAAAGCAACACCTGTGTAGAAATAGACCACCGATGGCATCAGCGATCATTGCCACATCAACTCAGTACGCGCGCGTGTGTGTCTGTGTGTGTCAATGATAACGGCAGATTCCTCCTCTCAACATGATCTCTTCCCTGATGCAGCACAGCAGCTAGAGCAGGTTGCTTCATGCACTGTTTTGTTCTGCCATAGGATCAAAATCCCTCCCATATCCTCATTCCGCTCACATTCTCTCAACTCATTTTCTGTGCTTCACCCTTGTGTATTATATTTACACCACAATGCTCCAGCTGCTATACTCATACAAATAGGCACAAACCTATGGTTCCTTTCCTACAATTGTCTTATCCAATCCTCACTGTAAATAAATTTGACTTATTGCCGGCAACGTGGACCAAATTACGACACCGGTCATATAGGGACATACTAGCTTTTAGTAAGTTGAAGATGAGTTTGGCAAGTCGGTCACATCTGTTTTCTATTCGTAGTGAGTTACACTGCCATTTTTCTGATGAAGGTCAACGCAGATTGGTTCTTTTTTTTTTTTTTTCCTGTCATTTGGATCAGATGTATCGCGAAAAATGAAAATGATCCGCGCCACTGTGACGTTTGGAATTGCTGACCAAATGATCTGGTTTGAAGTCATCACAAGCGTCATAACAATGACGATAGTTTGATTACAGCGTACAGTGTGAGTGCATACTTCAATTACAGTCTATCAAATCAGATAGAGAAGGCTTAACTCAAGTATGTATCTGTTCCTGCTTAAAAGCAATGATGACTTTGTGACTTGTCATCATCCGTCCATCCATTTTCAACACTGCTTATCCTGAATGGGGTCGCGGAGGGGTTGCTGGAGCCTTTCCCAGCTGACTTCGGGCGGAAGGCAGACTACCCCCTGAACTAGTCGCCAGTCAGTCACAGGGCACATATCAAGACAAACAACCACTCACAACCACAACATCCACACCGTCACGGAATGGGAACCGATCCCATGCTGCCCACTCACAAGTCAGGCGTGTGTATCACTACACCATCAGCAACATTTTGACTTGCTAACAAATATTTAACTCACCCTGGTTGATGACAAGCTACATGCTTTCGTGTTTCGTTGTGTTCCCGTTAAAACATTTTTGTAAGAATTTTGCAGCTCGGTGTGTTCCGACCGTTTTGACAAAATTGGCTTCCGCACATTACCCCCCATAAAAATGTTTGCATGTATTTATTACATTCTGTTATCTTTTCTTATGATCTCCTCAGGTGTGCCCAGCCACTATTCGGATGTTACCACCCTCCTGCCTTTATTCCTTGCCTCCCTTGTCTTCTTCCTCAGTACCCAACCCCCATTCTCCGCCTTTTCTTTTGAGTTTCAGAGGAATTTGCTCAGGTTTGTAGCTTCAAGGTCCAGACGACTGATTAGATAAAGGGTTCAATAAACCTGCAAACTGCAGGGAGGAGTCCAGTTCCATGATAATCCTGTACAGCTGCAAAGTTATTTTACTCCGTTGGAGCTGATTATTTTGTTTGCCGTGTAACCGCAGAGATCAGCAACACATTTTAATGTGGCTGGCACCACCGTGTTAATGGAGAGAATCGATCATATCCGTTATCGTATTGGGTGTCAAAAGAGATCATTTCGCTTATCAGATTTGGCACGACGCATCATACTCATCGCTGTCGTTGGATTCTCCAACACGCATGTGCAGAACATTTGGCATGCCTGGCTCCAACTTGGAATCCATGCGCTATATATCTTAACCACATGTAAAGGAGGTCTTGCTGCTTTAAGAATGCACAGAAATGTCAATCTCACGCCTTGGGGTAACATTGAAGAAAAACGCAGAATCATTTTTATCAGTTCAGCAGTGTATGCCTTTATACCAAAGGACTTGTTTTGACTGCATGTCAGAATCTAAGTGAACACAACACATTCTGTGAAAATGGATATTTAGGGAAAAAATTTACATACGACTTGTATGTGTTCTCATATAAGTACTCATATAAGACCATGTGTGTTTGGCAATACATATGTGTGTGCGTGTGTGCACGCGCGCCCGCGAACCCATGGGGGCAGACGGTGCTGTTTATTGCCACAACTTGGAGAATCAGCACCCACAAACATCCACGAGTCACTCATCCAGTCAGCCGTAGTCATACTTAGTCAAGTCATGAGACCGAATGAGCGCGTGCAGGAAGCCAGATCATCGCGTTCATAAAAGCAAGGTCTGTATGTGTGTGTTTGTTATTGTGCATAGCTCCAGGGCTGTGCAGGTCAGTGTAGCACAAACAGAATTCGCCTTCCTACCAGTGCACACAGTAAGATGAGGTTTACTATTGCAAAAATAAATAAATAAAAGGTGAGATGACAAATGGTTAACTTAGGTTGCTAAAAGCAGATTCGTATGGTTTCTACTCACAAACAGATTAAGCTGGTGCGGAAAAATTGGCCCTGTAGCCAAGCCACACCTTAGTCAGCCAAAGCGTCTCAAATGTTTGATCTGACGATAAAGAACCGAAGAGGAAGTAACCCTGCCACACCCAAAGCAAAGATATGCTGGAGCACTTTTTTTTGTTGCCCTGCAGACATCCTTTCAATGGACAGACTGACATGTTAAAACTTGCTGGAGCTCGAGATCACTATATCATTTCATTTAATGAAAACATCTGTTTTCCTGAATAAAGAGCAATGCAGTAATCTATCTGTATGATTTGTAAGATCATTATTTCGCTGGGTGCGGCCCCTTTAAGGGGAAGCGAAGACGAGAGTCGAGGAGAGAGAGCTCCACCTTAAGAGTGTCTTTCACTGTTTTAACTATTAACATTACAACAGTTCAACTCATTTTTACACTCATTGAACATTGTATCATTAAAAATGATTCTATGCCTGGAGATCACACTGTTCTGATCACTGAGTTATAAACACCTTGGAAGTTTGGCAGTACTTGAAATCATTCATTTTACTTCCTCTGTTAACCACTGATTGATTGTTAATCATTGAGGCCACTTTTATTCTGTCTGGAGGAAATCAAGACCTGGATGGCACAACATTTCTTGAATTTCAATCAAAAGAAGATAGAAGTGATGGCATATGGTCCCAGTGGCCTTTGTACATCCCATCTTGCGTACTTGACCCCCAGGCTCCTTATTTTAAGCCAACAGTCTCAAACCTGGGTCTTGAACTGGACGGTTTTAAATTGGAACAGCCGTCATTAAATCCAGGTGCTTTCACTTTAGGCAGCTGGCTAAAGTAAAGCCTCTCCTTTCTCAAGAGCACTTTGAAAGAGTAATGCATGCCTTCGTCACATCCCGGCTGGATTACTAAAATGCACTTTACTTTGGAGTAGGCCAATCCTCCATGAAGCATCTCGAGTTGGTCCAAAATGCTGCTGCTCAACTCTTCACTGGTACTCGTAAGCGGGAGCACATAACTACTACTCTGGCATTCCCTCACTGGCTCCCTATACAGTTTAGAGTTCTTTTTAAGATCCTATTATTTGTTTTCAAATCTTTAAATGGCCTGACCCCACTTTACCTCTCTCAGCTCGTCCGCCTCTACACACCTGCTCAATGCCTCAGGTCTGCGGACCAGACACTATTAGAGGTGAAAGTGGAGTACACATACTGGTTTTGCAAATGAATGAATGAAAAAGAAAACGTGTTCTGCCAACTCAGACACAGTGTGGATTTAAGACAACACAGCACACCATACCCATAAAAATGTCAGTAACAGTACCAAGACTGGCCTATGAAAGGTAGATGTTAAGACTACTTAAAAAACAAACAAACAAACAAAAACAACAGCTATCGGAGAAGCTAGGCTAGCTGTTTGTTAGCTTATCTGATAAATACATTGTGTTTGCACACTCTTCTCCTTGTCATTTTTATTGTCTCAAGTGACCTGTGAAATGTTACATAAACACAAAACACAACCAGTTGCACCTCTATTTGTGGCAAGCTTCAGGTTGCTTCCTAAATGTCTCTAATTTTGTTGCACGTCACAACTGCTGAGTCCACAATTTGGCCAAACTTGGTATTGACCACACGCAGAAGAGTACTGAACAGTTTTAACATTTACGATTGCAGGCTCTCACCATTTTCCTTAAGCTGAAGGAGATATCTGACATTTGCTGACTTTCATTGCGAGGCAAGGAAAATGTTCAAATCTGGCTTGTTTGTCAGTCCAATGCCAGCAAATTTGTGTGTTAAAACATTTGGCCTCGGCTGTGCATGTTGCATAACTAGAACATTATGTCTCAATGTGTATAGACTTGAAAGCGCATGCAAGGGGAACAGTCAACTCTGACAATGAAAGAAGCGAGAAAGGACGCTATGAGAAGAGGGGGGGAGGGCGTTGGGGTTTCCAGTTTCCTGTTCAACCTCCCCTCTCCTGCATAGAGGTCACTGATGTCATGTGCCGCCCCAACTCCCCGAAATACATTAAAAAAATCTGGCTCGAGGAAGTGCAACCCCCTTTCCTCTGGAGATTTGTTTTCTAAAAAGAATCAGGAGGAATGCCATCTCTTTCCCACACACACACACACACACACACACACACACACACACACACACACACACACACACACACACACACACACACACACACACACACATAAACGCGCACGAGCGCGTGGAAGTGCTCACACTTCAAAGGTTAAGTGGACACAAGTCTCTTTTGTTGTCCATTACAGCAACAGATCCATTATGATGTAGACTCATTGGATGCTAACAGCTAATGCATTAGGGCGGCGGTTCTCTGGAAATAACATGGGGGTGGCAATATTGAATGCTGACACATGCATACAAACATAAGCGCAATAGAAGTGGGACAAAATAGATATTGTGATGTACATACAGTAGATTGCACTGTTAGCTCTTACAGTGCAGGCACACCAAAGTCAAGGATAGCTGCTCTTGCTCATCCCCCGCCAAAAAGCACTCCGATACTACCACACCCAATACAAGCTCGTCTTATACGTACTATGCTGTACTGTCCTCCTCGAGAGCCTGCGGTGTGTCGTTTGCCACATAGCAAGCAGTTCTCCAAAAAGAGTCCATGTGTGCTTGCTTCAAATGGTTTATTGGCAGGCATTCCAATTAAAGTTTACTGTAAAACTAAACATACAAGAAAAGAGAAATACACACGTTGTAGATGAATCCAAATACATACTTTATCTTACAAAAAACAGCTTTGTCTCTGCAAGGTTAATGCTCACACACAAGATGCAGAACGCCACAAGCCGGCTAACAAATAGCATTGCTGTCGCAGTGCAAACCTTTAAAGAACAAATATTCGACCGCAAACAGCGCAGCAACATACTGTATACAGAAAGATGAAATATAATTGTATTTAGAGACACAATGTCTTTCCTCTCAGTGAAAAACGATCGATAGTATTGAAACTCAAACACTACTCTTCTCTCGTTCTTTTCAGCAAATCTGTATTTGCATATGTACACCACACTGCCCCCTTAAGGCCATTCGTGCATGCAACAGGAGAAGCACATCTGGATCACAGGCAAATGGTATAGGATTAATCTGTGTGTACAAGACCAACAAGACACAACTCATTTTAAGTATATTTAACAGGGCAGCATAAAATACCAACCACAGGAAAAAGTCTACTGGAGAGAAGTCCGTGATCCATGTAGTGCTTTGCTTCATCCAAGAACAGACAATAAATAGAGCCAAAAGCACTAATCTGACTAAAAGGGTGAGGAGTGTAAATGGCAACCATCAAGGCGTGTGTGTGTGTGTCAACGCAAATCAGATTTGTGAGATGGAATCTGGTTTACACTCCAACCAGTGTGTCTGTGTCTCAATGATCTAAAGATTTTAGGAATGCGAGGCCATTTTGACAAAAACCCGACTTTCAAATTCCTGTGTGTGTGTGTTGTGTGTGCATAACTAGTGTGGTGAGGGTGGGGGTGGCCCGGCCTTGAATAAATGGTTTACAACAATAAATGTTGTCTGTGTGTGTGCGTATGTACTGCAGTAAGGCCTTATAAGGCTATACTATTGGTTCAGTCACAAAAGACGAAAAGAAAGAAACGGGCAAACAGGCTCGACTTTAACCAATGTACCGAGCAACCAAGTGTTAAAAAAAACAACAAAAAACTAAGAACAATCTGAATGAATGAATGAATGAATGGGTGAATGAGAGGATGGGTGAAGCTCATACAGGCGAGGAGGAGAGGCTGCCAAGATCCAGCATGCTTTGCTCATCTCGCAACAATTATTCACACATCCTCTTCCAGTGCTTAACCCTCACCCTTTCTCCCACTCCTTTTACATCACATCTGCCCCATTGATCACTTTTAACAGAGCATGAAGAAGACAAAACAAGGAAAAGACTGCAACCAAGGGGACATCATGTATTTTGGAAAATTGACAATTGTCATGTCAAGGTTGCACTAACTTAACTAGATAACCTCAACTCTTTGTCAAAGGGGCTTGGGTGTGCCACACAAGTATTTTTTCTGTGGATATGGATTAGGTTGCAGATAGTCATTATTTATTTCTGGACTACGAGTCACCGTGGCATCGATAGCACCATACATCCCACAGAATTGTCTGTTCCCCATCCTCCAGGAAATAGGCTGCAAACTAGCACATGGATGGATAAAAACCCAAATACACACCTCAATGGATTGTTTTCACTTTTTTAACTCATTCACTCCCAAAGACGTATTTAGATGTCTTTCAGATGCCGCACATTTAATCCCAGCTCCTCATTTTATATTGACAGTACTTGAAAAGGGTCTGAAAGGGTCTGAAAATGGCCAACCATTTGTATTTATTTGATCAAATTCCTTCTAATCCTTGTCATTTTCTGAATTAATACAAATAAAAAGAATTTGAAGTTGTTCAGTTGCCAGCTATTGCAAAAGTCAAGACAGTCATGAGCAAAGTAACGAACAACTGAGGTATGGAGTATGTCGGGTTGAGAGAAGGGCCCACTTCCTGTTTTCGTGCTATCGTTTCAGACAAGCTAAACCTCAAACACTAAATACTGACAAGTGGAACATCACGGCTGTTGAAATAACTTTTTTTAACCACATATGCATTTGTTTTTCAGTAAGAAAATAAACTGGTTAAATATATATAAACTTATGTGTTGCGTCTTGGTATCTTGACTTATAGGTTTAAATTGCTCATTAAAAATCATTTCATTCACGTTTAATCAGTTTTTCCCCAATAACGCAAAATATAGCACTATAATGTACACAATTAGAATAAAAGAAGAGAAATAAAATGGTTTTATGAAGTGCGATGACAGTGTTTTATTTGTCTGTTGGAAGTGTACCTCAAAGGGCTGTTGCGAAGTGCAAAGCTCAATTGTTTTTTTTTTTTAGATTTTTTTTTTGTAGTATTGCTAACCAATGATTTCATTTGAGGAGCAAAGTTTTCATTTTGAGCTGTATTTTTTCCTGGTTAATTGCAGGAATCTGAAGTAAGTTTTTTTTAAAAAAATCAAATAATAAAAATATGTTTTTATTTCTTAAATTCACATTGTACATCCCGACAAACTATTTTTCTTGTCTAGAAATATTTTCAGTGGGGCAATTTTAAACACAAATATATTTAACTTTAAACTCGGTATATCTGAATGTGGGTTTGACAAGAAAAAAAAAAGGTAAAATCTACTGTAATGTCATTTTAAGAACATTTATTATGCAGAACACCCCCTCCCCACCCCTCATATCGTCCAGCAGCTACTTATAAGTCAAGGTACCACTGTATTTCACACAGGCATATCCCGTCCAAGCAGTGACAAAGGGCAAACCTTAATATCAAAGTTGCAGTCAAAGCGTTTGATAAGGACAACGAAGGCACCCGTCAAGTTGTCCCTGGGCGGGGGGTCGATGGGCTGGCATGCATTTGCTGGTCGTGCATCAATCAGGAAGCCCTGTGGGAATGACATAATTAATATTTGTGACATCATCACATCAAAAATGGATTATACACAATCATCAATATATTGCAACAGACAGCTAGTCATAAGGACCCTGATAAGTATGTTTTACTTCATTGCAAATGGTTTTAACTTGGGTGTAGGTCAGGGTGGCTGGTACGGTGGGTTAGATGGTTAGCGTTTCTGTCTCGCAAGTGAGAGATTCTGAGTTCAAATCTGCTTGTGCGGGCTGAATCGTGGAACTATGCCTTCCTCCCCCATTATAAAAACACACACGTTAGGTTCACTGAAGACTCAAAATTTTCCATAAGTGTGCATGCGAGAGTGAAAGGTTGCTTGTCTATAGGTTCCCTATGATTGACTGGTGGTCTCTCTGGTAAAGCTCTCAGACTCTACGTCCACGTTTTGTTTCCAACAGACCGTGAAGTGTCTAGTAAGTGATCGCGCAAGAGAGAGAGAGAGAGAGAGAGAGAGAGAGAGAGAGAGAGAGAGAGAGAGAGAGAGAGAGAGAGAGAAACACACACAAACAAACAG
>NW_017805467.1:151788-210486 GCF_001891065.2 Hippocampus comes | reverse complement strand
AGAGAGAGAGAGAGAGAGAGAGAGAGAAACAGAAACACAACCACACAGAGACAGAGAAAGACAGAAGCTGACAGAGTGATGAAGTGAAAATGGAAGCAGAGCTAAAACAGACCAAAGAAACAATTATGGGGTGATTTTACACACACACTATATATATATATACACACACTGTATAAGGAACAGGAGTGTGTGTATAAGTGTGTGTCAATTGCTGTTTCAACAGGAAGTGTGGAGAAGTCAAGCACCCTTCAAGATAACGCTAAAAAAACCCATATATCCACACACACACAGGCATGCGCAGACACTCACGTGCGCACGCACACTCACACACAATCTACACAACATTTACCAAAAGCAAGTTAGTTTTTCATCTTAAAAATCAAGCACAGGATGTGAGTAATTACCAAGCACCCTGGCCACCCCCAACCCGTTTTTTTTTTACGATCACCCCTTTCTCCTTGGCTGGCGCTCAATGACGTCACTGTGCTCCTGCCTTATTGCCCTACTGACTGTGGAAACCGTGGCAAGACCGCCCTCTGTAGGCCAAATAAGGCTCTACAGTAGGTGGAAAAGGGATCGTGCTGAAGGGTTCTCTGTTGGCCAAATAAGGAAACACAGGATGTTGTAAGGAGATGACAGAGTGGGAGTGGAGCCTTGGTGCATTATGGGAAAAAAAAGCGAGACACTCTATGGGGGAAAAAAAAAACTCTCGCATGTGCCTTTTTTTTTTTTTTTGCGTCAATACACCACTTTCACACAAACCACAAGACATTTTGGGTACATCTGAGAATAGAAGCGTTAAAGTGATAAATCAGCATTTGTTAAAGAAAATATTTTTTTTTCATTCTGACTGCTGTAGTAGCGACAAATGGTAGGCCTTTGCATACTTTTTATCAAACTTTGCTAATATCGCTCCGAAAGGAGAAACTGCATTAAATAGTCAGAAATTATCACAAAAATCAATGAAAACACCCAAATTTGAAGTTCTTCACTGTTAAATATTGCTGTAGAATATCATTGTACAATGTTTTGCAGAATATCTACAAAGCAATTTAAAATATAAACAAGAGCTGTTGTTCAGGAATGCTGTCTATTCATCATTGTTCTGTGAAACAAGTGCAGATTTACAGTATTTCTGTAGAATATTGTTTCATGATCATTATAGTTTTTTTTCCAAAAAAACGAATTTTTAAAAAACATCAAATGCCACGGGTTCAACAACAGCATGAGCCACATTAAAATTGAAGTGTATGAAGAGCCGCCTTCATAAATGAAAATGATTTTTATTGTCTATAAGGAAGCTCACTGTTTTGCATGTGTAAAAAGGAAAAAAAAACATCCTATAGAGTAAAGCCAGCAATGGGTAGACATTGTAATGACCTATAAAATGAGGAATTTGAAGTACAGCAGTTGAACTGGAGTTTGATAAGAAAACAACGTACTGCTCGGACAAGTACCTTGGCACTCACTTCTCCCGCCATTGTTGTATTTGATACTTCACGCTAGAAACTGACGCTTTAGAAACTGTAATTGCGCCAGCGATGCCGGCTTAGTGTGTAAAAATCACACAGTCAACAGTAATACAACTCCTTTGCATGGTTCTGTATAAAATGTGTAGTCCCTCTTGGAGAGGGGTGTTCTGCTACAGCTCTGATGCAGCTCTGATGTGAGGTCTCTGTATAAAAGAGGCTGAGAGCATGAAACAAAGCGCTCATGTGGATGTACTGGACACTCATGTTAAGGCGCTTACACGTTGCACTTTCTTTTCAAAGTGCCCAACCCCGGGGTGGGCTGCAGGACGGAAGAGTCATGGTGGCCCAGCACAAACGTACCGGTTGCGAAACGACTGAACAGGAACTAGCATGGGGACTTTTCCCGTGGTTTTGATGTATAATTAGGCCACAGCTCGGTCAGCAATATGCATTTGTCATTGTTACCATGGAAAGCCCTGGCAGCAGCTGAAATTTTTTTATTATTTTTTTTTAATTACGTCATCTATAAATGACCTGACCCATTTCGCCATTTGAAAAAAACCCATAAAAAGTCCCTGAGCCCAAGTTCGCACACTTGTTCAAGGGCACAGATGAGCTGGAGCATATCCCAACTGACCTTACTGGTTCAGGTAGTGTTACTCTGTCAATCACGGGGTTCATAGAGATAAAGAATCGCTCACTGTCACACCTATGGCCAGTTTAAATTCTTCAAATAGCCTACCATGCATGTTATTTGTAATGTGGGAGAAAAACAGTTCAAGGGAGAAACGCATACAGCACAGGAAGACAAATTTTGGAAGACAAAGTTAGTGTTGCTTGCACCTCGTTTTTCATTATTTGATCCCCAGCACTAAGTTTCAAAAATAATCAGATGCCACAAAGCAGAGCATTGCGTTCCGTGGCTTGAAACTCGTGTTGCTGTTTTGGAAACGTGTGGCAAGTGTACACAGCAGCAGTTGTGCAAGTGAAAACAGAGAAGGCTTTGTTTGGCCGCCTGTTGCCCTGAGGGGAATCCTCAGTCTTATGTTGCCTTATGATGCAAAAGGAATCGCTGCAGGCATGTTTCTATTTCAAAAAAAGTAAAAATGCTGCAAAAAATGTTTTTTTTTTCTTTTAGGGAATATAAAACCAGTTGTTGCTTTGGCATGTACTGTATTTCACTGCCTATAAAGGGGTTAACCGTTTTTGACTTCTGACGGATGCTATAAAAGTTAAAAAAGATCTTACGATGGTATAATGTTGACCATGGGATAGATTTTTGTTTTTTTTAATGCATCAATTATTTTGTTTGGGAATCTTATTTCGTGGACTGGATTGTGTTGGATGCGTAAGAATATACCTCAGATGCTTTCACACTCACCTTCAATCCATCGCTAGGTAGTCGGTATCCAAACCTTGACGGGAGGTCATCAAAGGTCTTAGTTTTGTTCTCAAATGAGTACTGAAAGAAGGTTAAAAATATTTTACTTAGGACACTGACTTGAGACAGATCTGGTATTATTACAAAAAGGCTGTGGATAAATCTCACTAACTGCAGTCTTACGGGAGGCTTTCGCATTGAGAGTTACTCACAGCTGCGATATCGGCTTCCACAGGCAGCAGGTGGAGGAAAGCAAAGAGCTGGACGGTGAAGATGGTGTAGATCTGCGTGGCCGACAGCATCAGCATTCCCAGGGACAGCAGCATCTTGGCATCCCGTTGCAATGCTCAGCTGCTGCCACACCGCTCACTCATAAACAACGCACTGTGAGACAGCGTGTTGATCTTGCCACTAGAAAAAAACCCACAGACCTTTTTAAAATAAAGGTAAGGACTACACAGGGGCAGGATATTTGCCAATTAGTCGCGTCATTTTTTTCAGTTGTGAGGAATTGGTTAATAATCAATTGTGCATTCAAGACAATGAGGGCAAAGACTATCATCTCAACTCATGTGTGGTAGGTAATATTCCGTGGAAAATCATCACATTTTACTTTAAAAAAGCTATTTATTTACTACAAATCATGCATTTTTGCTCATCTACACCCTGTGACTTATAGTGAAAGGACAATGAAATGTTATTACACTGGATGGCAGAAAGTACAATTAAACGACTCATTCATGTATTCAGAAATATATATTCATATATGCAGAATATCAGCGCAGATATTCAGCAGACAATAATAATGAAGATAACAATAATAATAGTACTATGCCGACTACTACTACTAATAATAGGGCAGCATGGTGATCAACTGGTTAGCACATCCGTCTCACAGTGCAGAGGTCGTTAGATTGAGTCCGGCCTCAGCCTTCCTGTGTATAATTTGCATGTTCTTCCAATGCCTGCGTGGGTTTTCTCCGGGTACTCCGGTTTAGTCCCACATTCCAAAGGCATGCACGGTAGGTTGGCTGAATGCTCCAAATTTTCCCTTAGTGTGATTGTTAGCGTGAATGGTTGTTTATGTGCCTTGCGATTGGCTGGCAATCAGTTCAGGGTGTACCTTGCCTACTGCCCGAAGACTGCTGGGATAGGCTCTAACTTTCCCATGACCCTCGTGAGGATAAGTGGATAAGAAAATGGATGGATGGATAACTACAAATTGCTGCTATATAATTTCAGATGTGTTATGAGTAACAATGAAGGAGTAATTGCAAAAGATTATTTGTGTCTCCTCCAGGAGAAAAAATACAATCCACACTTTTAATAATAATAATAATGTATAATAATTTTACTGTCGTTAATGGTGCTCACATTTTTCACTCTGGGCTGCCGATTCCACTTGTGCGCAAGAAGCCGCCTGCCTCCTCTCAACACCCTGGACACCACCGTAATGCATAGCAAAGCCATACTTGCGTTCAACATGCCGTATTAGAAGTGGCCGAGGTGAGCAGTGGCTTATATACAGTAGACATAAGTGATTTCTTTTGTCAGCAGGGGTCGTAGGGTGATTCATGATTTGTGACTGTGGCATGAACACTGTACTAAAGACGTTATAAACCTGTTAAATTCACTGTTGTGCAAGAAGCCACCTGCCACTCTTTCCTAACATGAGGGTGTGCTTCCTTGTCAGAGCGCTTTTAAAGTTTCGACAATTACAAATGCCTGTAAGTATACGGTACCAAGAGCAAGCAATGCCCTTGGCCGAGTGTGTCACACTCCACAAGCACGGCACATGGTTAATTTTAGATCATGTTAATAAACCACAGCAACTCCACCCAGTGCGCTCTGTGGCTACTGACCAAGCAATGAAGTTCAACTGTATACCACATTCAAGGAAAGTGAGGCTTTGTTACCCAATGTTCATAAAAACATTCCATCCTTATACTATAAATGCCCCGTTCTGTTTAATTAACTATACTATTTATGTGAATAATAACTTGAAAAACTTTCATCAGATGGTTTTTGAGAAATAAAATCCATACAGCATAAAAAAATAAAAATAAATAAAAAAAAATCACAAATGACAGAAAAAAAAATTGTTCCCATTAAATATTCCTCCTGTAATGCTCAGTTGCCCCTTCTTTACCTCAAAAATTGTTGATTTATGTTTTTCCTTTTTTTTGTGGCTTTCCGTTGTTTTCCCAGATGGCATACACTGCTTATACTAACAACAAAGACGCTAATAGGGAGACACTAATTTATAAAAGCAGGGTTAACTTTTTTTCAGCAACAAGGGATTCCTGGCATGAAATGGACATGAGTGAAATACATATATTTTTTCCATTCAACATGAAAGGATGTTACAGTGTTAGAGACATAATGTTTATTTATATGTTGCAAAAGCAGTGGTTTATCAACACATGCTTCAAACCTGGAAATATTTTGTTGAGGCCACTTTGGCCACACCTGAATTCTATGTGAGAAAAAAGCATGAGAGAGCTGAATTGGGTGCAGGCAGCATCACTCTTCCACAACATGCACATGAATCTGACAAGCCATGCAATTGGGAAATTAGGAATGAATGAGTTCAAATGTTAGTGTGTTTGGGATGCATACATGGTTACATGCATGTTGTGAAAAAAATTGCCATAACTGTAAAGAAAAAAAAATTAATTAGAATTGTTTGATCATTGGATTTTCAATGCATGCTTGTCATTAACAGAACTTGTTTTAAATAATGTCATTATCATTTTCTTATTCCAAGAAAAACATTAAAATTGAAAATTAAATTCATATGGAGGCGGGGAACTAACTGACATTTTATTCTGAGGCCTTGTGGCGCAGCTCTATGATAATCCATCATCACAACGATGCCCAACTATTTGAAATCGATTATAGCAGGACACGATATCTAAACTACCAGACAGACTATCACTATACTATTGCAAACAACTCATGCAGAAAGCAATGTGCAGACACCATTCTCACTGTCATTAAAGAATGAATGTCATTGATTTGGTGCCACAACAAGATAGAGAGATCGATAGACAGACACTGCACACCTATTTCAAAGTAAAATAAAAGGGAAGCGAAAGCTACGGTGCACATGATTGCTGCGAGCAGATGACTAAAAATCAAGTGACTTGAAATGATCAAACTGTGATTTGTTGAAGATGACAAAACGTACAAACAGAACAAATCATAACCTTAAATATTATGAGGTGAAGATGATGACAAACAAATCTCAGAGACCCACGAGCAAAACGATTACACATCTGTAAATGAGGAATGACAAGCAGTGTAAACCAGATAATACCAGGAGCTAGGAACGTGCTAATGCGCGTTAGCTATAGGAGCAGGCATTTACCTCGATTTCTCCGCGGTGCTTTTTCTTATCTAATTGAAGCTCCACGCAGCGACATGCAAGTCATGTGAAGGATTGGGTGCAACGACATCGATCGTGGATGCTCGTCATGCCGTTCGAACGCTGGGGACAAACGGCTAATCCGCTCCGGTCCGCTGTGTTGGTGATTCGTGTGAGAGTACAAACTTCCGCCACACGCGTACTCAGACGTCTGGTCTCTGGTTGGGCAAAGTGACTGTCAATCATGTTTCTTTCCGGAAATGATTGCAGACATAAACACTTCACACGTGACGGCTCCAAAACAACTCGTTGAGCTGCGTGTACTTACCCCAGGGCTGCCAAGCTTTTCTTTCTTGGACTTAACAATATCACAGAAACATTAAGCAACATTTGCACCCTGATTTACAGCTTTATTCCATGAAATTTATTATTATTTAATTAACGCATCTCAAATAGTCTTTTATCTTAATTTCTTAGCATTTCTCGACGCGGCTTCCAAAATAAATGTTAAGAATAAGACTTTAGAAAATAAAAATAACAAGATTTCAGTGTTTTTGTGCTATCATGTCAATCTAATCTGCTGGGACTTCAAAATCAGGTGTCCTGGCCCACATATTAAACTATATTAACAATGGGACTGTTTCTTGAATGAACTAATTTCAAAATCGCTTCATAGAGCCACCCTGCTGGCTCAAAATAACAAGCAATTCTCGTCCTATGAATGGTTGGTCATAGTAAACTTGTTCCAACCAAGTTCAACGAGCAAAACAATATAATTTCTATTTATTATTACACATTACATATATTACGTCTTCAAACGTTGTATGTTTTGTAATCTTATGACTGAAATAGTCATTCTGAACTGCTCCAGATGATGTACATAGAACGATTGTATGCTGTTATATTACATTTTACATAGAATTGATGGTTTCTATAAATAAAATATGATCGTTGTGGATTAGGGCGAATCCCCACTGAAGACTGTGATACCAATGGTATAGCCTGCCACTGCATTTCAAAATTACATTTTTGCTATCATTTAGATTGAAATTGCACTCAGAAATTTTCAACCTTTATTGGGCCAAGACATATTTTGCATGAGAAAAATCTCTCAGTAAACCACCATCAGTTTTGCGTATCACTCGTCACTTGCAAACAACATGGCATCATCAGTCCTCTCATTTGTCAAAATAATAGCAATCTTTGGACTAATTTGGTGAAAATTGATAATTTCCTGCGGTGTACTTGAAAGATGTGTCACAAGTCACGACACACTAATGCCCTATGACACAATGGTTGGGAAATCATAAATAATGTCATGATAATATACATGAACATGCACGTATTCTATATTTTTAATCATAATATTAGTTTGGACTTAGATTTACTTCTAAGGGACCCGAGGATACTGAACAGTAAATCATGGCGATACAAATACTGTACATATATTTGTTTGCACCTGCATGTGTGTGTGTGTGTGTGTGTGTGTGTGTGTGTGTGTGTGTGTGTGTGTGTGTGTGCGTGTGCGTGCGTGCGTGCGTGCGTGTGTGTGTGTGTGTGTGCGTGTGTGTGTGTGTATTGATGTTTCTATTACTAAAGCTATGATGCAATTCCAAAAGCACTGTATATGATTTCTTTTATGGTGAGAAATATTTTTTACGATCACTTCTGTTAGGAGTCTTTTCCAAAGACCAAAGACAAGTACCAATACCTGGAACTGAGCTATGGTGGTGCAGCACTCCAAGATTGTTAGGCTCTGTGTGACGTGGGCATGAGGAGCGGCAGCACCATAAAAGGCCTTGTAAAGGTATTCAGACTTAAGCAGAAGTGAGGCAACTCTGATGTGGGTATGCAGTAAAGTAACGGGCAGCCGTTCCACTTTCAGTCAACGACGCAGAGAGAGGAATTAGAGGTTCCTTTTGCGCCCTCAATCTACAGTATTTGTGGCATGAAAGGTCACTGGAGTGATTCTACATGTTTACACCAAAGAGTTGTTTTTTTTTTATGGTAGCTTATATTAATGTACCGGAGTTTTTATCACTGGTAACACACACACACACACACACACACACACACACACACACACACACACACGCACACACACACACAGTAAGGTGCAATTTATGTTGTTTGAGGTGAGAAACCACTCATCTTGAAACACCATATTTTATTGTTCAAGGCTGGCATCACTATCAGTCACACAATGTTATCAAATCTCCACCTTTAGCCTAAAAAAATTATAGTTTATAATTGTGTTCAAGTAGGTCAGAACGCTGTGGAAGTTACAGTATCTTCTATAAACTGTTACATCAACTTTTTACCAGTAGAGGTTGCTAAACGACATAACTGCATAAACTCCAAGGAGGTATACTCTAACGGAGACTGATCAGAGATTTATGTTGCTTACATTGGTTACCGTTAGCCAATGTGTGCTAACAATACAACTCTAATTATCTTTTGAATTTGACATAGTGCTTCTGTCTACTCCGGCTGCGAGATTCCTTGTTGTAGCAGCAGCTACATGGCTTTATAATTTCACACTTGAAATAAAATTTTAAATTCAATTTATTTATTAGTTTTTTTGGTAACATCTGTTCTTTCAAAGAAGTTACATAAATCACTACCAAATCAATCCTTACTCTTTCTGGAAGTTCTGGACGCCCAAGTTAAAAGATCAGCGTGAGGCCACAGTGATGTGCTCGCCATGAGTGTGCCCGCCAGCGTTCTGCAAATGACTGACACCTAATCAGTCAGGCCTTCTCTTTCCGATTGTTTGTTTTTCCACAGGCATAATGATTTCTTTAAAATCAAGATGTGCAATATGGAGCCATAGAAGGATGATTTTTTTTTTTCAAAACATCATTTCACCAATGTACTACTACCACGTGAGACTGACAGTTTTAACAAATCTGACAAAAAGTGATTTTGGAGAAAATTGTACACACTTCTCTATCCATCCATCCATTTTCTAATCCGCTTATTCTCACGAGGGTCGCGGGCATGCCAGGCCTAACCCCAGCTGTCTTTGAACAGTAGGCGGGGTACACTCTGAACTGGTTGCCAACCAATCACAGGGCACACATAGACGAACAACCATTCGCACGTCCATCATACCAAAACACAATTTTAGAATGTTCCATGAGCCTGCCATGCATGTTTTTGGAATGTGAAAGGAAACCGTAGTACCCGGAGAAAACCCACGCAGGCAGGGGGAAGAGCATGCAAACTCACTCCTCTTTGAATGTAAAAAATATAAAGCCAAAATACAGTCAGATTATGGGCAAATATTGTGTAATGGGTGACACCACTGAAGGACCCAGTAGTCTGTGCGCCAGCCACTGCTCACTCCCACCTCTTAGCAGAAAACACATTCCATAGCAAGAATTCGCTGGCACATCACCAACCTCCCACCGCTTCTTCAACACGCCTTTGCACCTCAGAGGCCGAAATGCCAGAGAAAATACAATAGTATATAAGGCTTGACAGTGGCCAGGTTTCTTTCCTTTCAACTATTGTAAATCTTAGCGGTGTTTCCCAACCTTAATAAATGCAAGGTACATATTTTACATGTATTATAAATATAATATAAAATCTCAAGGCATACCACCAAACTAAATTGTCACAAAAAAGTGGACACTGTACTTGGGTTTGCAATGTACCTTCATCCATCTTGTGGAAAAGAAACATTTGATTGTTCTGTCTGTCTGCCACGAAACGTTACTAACAGATCTGTCATAAGATCTGTGGTAAATAAATCATTTTTGGACCATTAAATTGAAATTGGACAAGTGGATAATTTCCAGTGGCACACCTGTAATCTCTTGGAGAACACTGGTTGGGAATCACCGTCTTTACGTATGATCTTAATCAGGTGTGTCCTAAATATTCTGTCAGTGGGTCAGTTCAATACACCAAGTGTGACAAAAACGAAATTAGATTGTGGCAACCACATTCTCTACTCCTTGCCAATTGGGAAACTGCTTCTGTCGCAGTGTGGCCCACTGTTCGCCATTGTTCTGCTATAATTTGGTCATTTTTCTCACTCAGTGCTTTATGTTGCACACTGAAAATATCTATCCATCCATTTTCCCATCCATTTATCCTCACGAGGGTCATGGGCATGCTATCCCAGCTGTCTTCGGACAGTAGGTGGGGGACACCCTGAACCGGTTGCCAGCCAATCGCAGGCCACAGTCACACCTATGGACAATTTAGAGTGTTCCATTAATCTGCCATGCATGTTTTTGGAATGTGGGAGAAAACCAGAGTACCCAGAGAAACTCCACGCAGGCATGGGGAGAACATGCAACTTCTACACAGAAAGACCGGTGCCAGAATTGAACCCGGCACCTCTGCACTGTGAGGCGGATGTGCGAACCAGTCGACCACCTTTCTGCCACACTGAAAGTACATATAACATAATTCCTAAATGGTTGGCCACAATATTGCATCTCCACAAGCTTCTTAAAGACGTTTGAGGCACTCTTTTGGACAATGCTTCAATGGGATATGGGAGGAATTCATGGAATCAAAACTCATGTTTGTATGAACATGGGGAGAGCATGCAAACTTCATCTTAGATTTTAGACTCCGAAATTATCCAACATCTTATTTTGATTCCATTAAATAAATTCAATAATATTTTGAGATAAAAGAACAAAATAAGCTTGAGGTGAGAAGGCCGATCACAATCATACTGCTACATACATACATACTGCTAGTCTAGACCCCCCAAAAATGGCTTGCCTAGTGCTGGAGTAATAAATAATTGCAATGCAAATAAGTGACACTAAAATGTCTTTTATTCTTTTGAGTGTAATTATTTTTTTCTTTCATATAGTCCCTTCAAAGATCTTTTAATTCTATTGAGTGTAATTAAACTTTTCTTTCATGTCGTGCCTTCACAGAAAATCCGTGGTCGAAGCAGCTAAAGCAGCTAAGCATTGCTCGAACACTGGCTAGGAAGCACAACCAGAGCGCACATTAATTCTGCTGTCAATCAGCCATATCGTAGGCACAGTGGATAATCTATCTGCCTCCCCACCTGCCTGAACCACACGATTAAGAAATGCTTCGGAGTGGAAAATGAGAATTACCTCAGACTTTGCCACAGTAAGCCATTCCCTTTAATTAACTTAGCTTTTCAAGATATAGTAAGTGTTTAGTCGTTATGAAATATTATCTCCCAGATATCTGTAATGTATGAATCTAAATAAATGGTTGAAACAACATTCATATTTGTAATTCAGTATTTCCTTGTCAAACTAAATACATGTAAATAATAATAATAATAAATAATAATGGTATTACACTGTATTTAAATTTGCTCTGTTCTGCCTCCTCTCCCTTACCCAATGGAAATCATATTACAGATACATTGACTACCGATCTTATGTATTTAAAAAAATAAATGTATGTTTATTTAGGTCTGTATGTGTTTATGTAGTTCTTCCTTAACTTTTATTCACAAAATTCTCACTTAAAATGCCCAGAGCAGACAGAAAACAAACATTTATTTTCCGGTTTGCCATGTTCGAAGAGTAAGACTTTTGTGATTTTTATTTTTTTTCATTCTGTGATTACCTGGCAACTAGTTCCTGCTGCCCGAAGACACCTGGGATAGGCCCCAGGACGCCTGCGACTTTTGTGAGGATAAGCATTTCGGATAATGGCTATTTATTTATTTTAAAAACACGTGGCTAGTGTTTGCTTTCACACATGAAAAACAACACCGTTTAGATAAAGCTTAACACAGTTTTGTCCGAGGGCAACAAATGTCACGCGGTAATCTCGTTTTCAAACTATCGCGATAGGATGTCTGGCGTACACCCGCTCCCAACACAGTGACCGCGTCAGTCTTGAATCGACAGAGCAGTAATGTGCTCTCGCTCTGTGGGTCCTATCCAGGTTTTCCCTGAAAGTACCCGAAGACCGTTGAGGTATCAAAGCGAGGATGTTTGATTCTCTCTTTGAATATTGAAAGGAAGAAATCGAGTTGGGAAAAGCAGTCGGGGATCAACACCTGCGCGAGCAGCCTGCTTTGACAGCCAGCGTGGGAGAAGGAATGGCAGCTCCACGGCCGATAAAAGGCATCCTAAAAAACAAGAATAACGCCGCCAGCGTTAAACCTGCGCCTGGCGACTTTCTGGGAGACAAACCCGAACAAACTCCCGGACTTTCCGATGAAGACCAGCAGTGAGTGTTCCCTGCCGCCTCCTGTCGGATGTGTGTATGAATGGGTTACATTAATGACAGCTAGCTTAACAACAGCACGCTTGTTAGCGCAGACTAGCGTAACTTTACGACAGTGAAAGTCGCAACATGAGTAATTTCGTTTTCGCATGGTTTGTTTGAAATGGATGCGCTCGTTTCCAAATGCTCAGTTATCCTCTATTAGTATTCTACGTGTGTTATAAATTATATTTATTCTTCGCGAGCCTTTATTTCTGACGATTCCTAAGACATGCAAGACATATCGTTCCACATTCCACCTGTTAAATAAATGAGAAATGCACACAATCAATGGGCTATCAATCGAAGTTCATATTGAGACCAAACGTGTCAGATGTCACATTTATGCCCCACTATTTGATATATTTTTATTCCCCATATTGTATTATTGACTTGACCTACTGTCACTTTGAAATACTGTGTCATGTTACACCCATCTCACTTTTCTTAGTAACCGAGTTACTAATGGACACAGAATACATAATTTAACGTCCCCTGTTTTGCAACCGAAAACACGTTATTTCATTCAAATACTAATTAAATACTGTATGTGCTATGTGATGTACATAAGTAACCCGCCACCCACCCCACAAAAAGTGTTCCTAATTTACACATGTCGAATGAACAATGCGGTGCAACCGTACATTATTGTAAATTACAACAACATTGATGAACATATGGCTAAATGTGAACATCTCTCTTGACAGTACCAATCAAAACGCAATACAGAGGAAGGTCAGGGCCAGAATTGAACCCTGCAGCTCTGCACTGTAAGGTGTACGTGCTAACCAGTCGACCACCTTGCCGTCTGTATTTACATGTGACAAATAAGACACACATTAATCGAACTACCTGTTAAACTTAAAGATTCACATCCTTATAAACATAAATTTTCAATGTATTGCACCATGCAATGCATTCTGGGAACCAAGCGGCTTTACTGTCATTAGTATTGATAGGAACATTAGGTAGATACGACACATCAGTAGTGCCCATGGTGATATTAAAACTAGAAAGGGAAAAGTGTTTGCATGTTCATGGGCAGCACAAGAACCAAAATATCAAGCATGCATCGATAGCACAGGTTTGGCGTTCACAAAAAAAAAAAAAGTAAACTTAATAAAAAATTCGTTCAGAAATGAGCGTGTTATAACTTCTGTCCCTGCATTGTATTTGATGGGGAAGTCACAAAAAGCTCTAGTTGACACCTCTTGGAAGCCGGCAGTATGAACAAAACGATGCTTAACGTTGCTTATTTCCATCTTTTTTCTTCTTTAGACTTCTGTCATTCCTCTGCCAAAACTACAAACTACGAACTAAGATGTCTACTCTGCTTTGAATTTTAAATTATGTGACTATTGGTTGTTTAAAAAAAAAAAAATTTGTTGATGGATGGACAGATGGAGGGGCCTGTTGTAAAATTCTCAAAACAGCACAGTTTTAGGGGTAGAATAATTTCGTGTGGCTCTCGCAGTGGAGCAAGTAAACTGAATCGCCATCACAGAATTTTCAAATCCTACTTGTGTGCTTTGTGGTGCACTTATTTACCAAATCGAGTAGGAGGCTTGCACAATAGCCACACTGGTCTTAACGCTCTATCAGTCATTTTGTGATTAGTGAGTATCCACCATTGCCCCTTTGCTAACTGAGACAGCAGCTCGAGACGTGAGCTCGTAATGTCAGAGCAGCACTCTGTAAAATTAGGCCAGAGATGACAGCTATTAGTGAATTCCATTCCCGGCAGTGAATCAAGCTTTTTCTGTTTTGATCCCAAAATAGACTTTGTAAGGGAGTGAAGAGGTAAAGGGAAAAACATCTAGAAGGTTCCTGGAGTGGAGCCCAGCACCAAACACTGAGAGCACCATGGTTTGAACCAAATCTTTTCAGAGGCAGTTTTCCCATATAAATGATGGAAACATACACTCGGAGTACAGTAAATTTTCTTGAACCACAATCTGAACGGAGCCTGAGCTCTTATGAAGGACATTGAGGCAAATGATATGGTAACATTTTCTGATACTCACCTTCGACGGCTCTAAATTTTTGGAATAAGTGATGCAAAAAAGCCAAAGAAAAGGCAAAACGTGTGCCCACCAAATGAAGGGTAAAGTATTATTGACTGCTGCTAAACACTCACAATAACTCTTTGGTATCCAGAAACACTTACTGATTTGTGTTTTTGTGCTCAAGTTCCTGATGGTCACTTTTCATTAAAAAAATAAAAGTAACTTTTTATTTAATTTTTTTATTTTGGGGAGGGGGGGAGACAATATTCAATATGAGCTTTCCCACGGCTGCCTCAACAATGACCGCCTTATATGCTCATTGAGTTTTCCAACAGCTTAAACACTTCTCGCTGCTTATGTGTCTGTCGTGGAGCAAAATCCTTTACTCTTCTCATTCTACAACCAAAGGATATCCTGGGTAAGCCACCCATCATCCCGTCAGCTGTCCCCATTCAAACAATACAGCCTTCCTGTGTACAGTTTAAACAAGGAAGCAAATCCCCAAGTTGTCCCACCCAAAGAGTGCAATAAATGGATGGCTTGCAAATATTACTGTGCTGCCAATCATTTCTCATATTCCACTGCACACCACATGGCAAACGACCCGAAAAACCGCTCAAATGACTCTGATGACTTTGAACCAGTCCTGAAACAGACCTAATTAGCACAGGACATGCCCAACATTGCTCTGTACATATGAAAAAAAAAATCGCTTAATCATCAGACGTTACAATGAATCAAGAAATCAGTTTTATGACCATCCCTAGCAAAAACCATATCTGCCACTTGATTCTTGTGAGCTTTCCTGTGCAGTATGTTTGAACCAGCTGCTATCTTCGTAGTAAACTTATGCCCACTGCTGTTGCTGATGGGTTCGCTTCACGGAAGTCGGTAGGGGAGCACCTTTCCTCACTGCCCTACGATTCTGTCACCTGATCTCTCTGCTCAGCTCTCTCTCATGACTCACTCTATTTAATGAGTTATCTCCAAGCAAAATGTTGCCAGCTGTAGACCAGCTCCGGCTAGGTAAAGTCATCAGCATATGATCCTCTATTTATTTGTAGCTGCGGTCAGTGGTCTTTCCTCTATCTTAGGCATGTTATTTATGACAGAGCAGAAATGAATTGACTTGCGTCGCTGCTGAAATACTGTCACAAAACACGTTAAGGAGAGAGAGACCAATTATCGGAAAGGCTGATTATCGCCACTGGTATTTGGCATTTTGAAGCATATCGGCATCAGCGCTTTTTAACATCCAGAGAGAGCGATTCAAAAATGGGTTATTTCGATGCTGCATCAGAGCATTTCAGTTGAACTGAAATTTTGTAAAACTTTTTTTATTGTCAAAGTATAGAGATTGCTTTGTTTTTTCAAAACATGATGCTGACTGAGCCGGCGAGTTCCCTGCTATTGTTGTTTGAATTTTTTTTAGTCTATCAATTCAATTTTTTTTAACAAGTTTCATACCTCAAAAGCAGTTTAATACACTTGTTAAAGGCATTTAAATGAAGTTAAGGGCTGAAGTATTTTTATTTTATTTTTTTTTCATTTTGACAGTGATATTTTCCCTTTTACTGCAAACTATTGTCATCTCCAAATATCAGTTATCGGCCTCCTTAGTTCCCAATAATCGTATTTGTAATGTTTGTGTATTTCTTGGACTGACTGAGAAATGGATGCTCATGACATTTTTCACGCATTTGGTCTCGAGTGTTCCCAAAAGGATGCAGTCAAAAGTGAAAACTGGGACATGCTGAGCCCCAGTTAAAATGTGTTCACTTTCTCTCCTGGAAAGATCGTTTGGGACTGAGGATGTCGGTTGGTTGCGATGTGTCGTGGTCACAATGCACTCATCTTTGATTTACCTCTCATTGCTTTTGCGCTGGCCTTTTTTTTTTATATACAGAAAGAAAACCCAGAAGTGGGATGAGATGAATATCCTGGCCACATACCATCCAGCAGACAAAGATTATGGCCTGATGAAGATAGATGAGCCCAGCACACCTTATAACAGGTCCGTCCGCCTTTTGTCACAAAAATATTTTCATTGAAAAAAGTGGACTGGATACTTGTCACATGTTCACAGCCCTCATCAATTCCAGTGCATAAAGGTGTAGAAATGGGGTTCATAATGAAGTGCCTCAGAATGATGAAGCAAAGGTCACATGACTTTAACCTTTTCACCTGCCATGTCTATCAAGTTTTTGTCTTAAGGATTTTGTGCTTTTTAGGATGGTTGGAGATGACGATGATGAGGGAGCCTTGAGTGACGCAGAAGGTCGGAGTGCACTCCCAGTGGATGACTTGACGTCAAAGTAAGAATTTGAGTTTTTGTAAATGACAATGTTTGGTTGACAGAAACTGAATGCTTGTTGAATTTATGTGGCTTCCTCACTTAAATGCAATACAGATTGACAGCATGCTGCATTCATCTTCTCAGCCTGAAATTCCGATTTAATCGTTTGCAAAATGTAAAAAGTTGGTATAAAAATCCTTTGGATGCTCACTGATCTCTGCAAGTACGTTGGTAGCATGAACAATCCATACTTTTTGAGCTTTGGTAGCCTGTGTGTTGGGAGGGAGATGTTTGTTTTCTGCCATCTAATGGACGTGCATTGATGTCGGAATAAGACAAGCTTCAGTGACGACGGTGGTTAGCTCCAGGCTAGCACCTCAATTAGCCTCCTTTTGCTGTTTCCTGTTGAAGCCTCTCGGTATCAGCTGCCCTTTTCCTCCTGCAGTCACTGATTACCATGTCCACTAACTCATCCAACAAATGTTACCAGTTTTTTTTTTTTTATTGATGCGCCTTATTTCAAAGTACATTTTTATTGACTTGTCTTTGTCCACATCTTGCATAAAGATCCGATTTTAAACTGACAGGCTGAATCAGGCCAGTATGGTTGGAGAGTAGTAGGACAGTAAATGGGCTCTTCCCCCACGGCCATTGTCAACCATCCGCTCAGCCATAAACTGTGATTCATTTTGTCCTGGGCTGCTGCTGTGTGTTAGCGATGGCAATGGTAAATCTCTTATTTTTGCTTCATGCTCGAGTACACGCTCACACGCTTGCTTCTTCTGCTCTCTCCCTGTGCCCGCGCTCTCCTCCCCCTAATCTCATCCTCCTCTTTCTCCCCATCTGCTCTCACTCCGAATATGGCCTGTTTGAAAGTTGACCAGACATTTGCAGTTGAGGTGTGATGGAATATCTAAAGGTAATAAACTGAAGAACCTTCTCTTTTTGTCAAGGCTGAAAGCAGCAGAAGGCTCAGAACCTCGATTTATGAAAGAGGAAGAAGAGGATGAGGAGGAAGAGGAAAGTAGTGAAGAAGAAGAAGAGGAGCTCTCCCCCGAGGAACAAGGTGAGGCAAGACATCTGCTCGACCTCAACCTCATTATTGGATATAATTGTCATCACTGGGATGGTCAAATGTTTATTCTGTTGCTCAGGCAGAATTCAGCAATTCATTGCTGTTTTTGTGAATGCTCTCTGCCATGTTTTAGGCTAAAATGGATTCTCTCTCGAGGGTAAATGAGTCCTACTAATAATCCATCCATTAATTTTTTAATATCAGCTTGTCCTGACAAAAGTTTCTGACACTGGGCGAGAGGCGGGTTTCACCCTGGACTGTGTTGCCTATGTTGCTTAAAAATTGTGTTGAACCATCACAACATTTTTATTTTATGTGGCCAAATGCATTTGAGATTATACTATCCATGATAAAACATCAGTAAACATTGAATACATTTGACATCATTTAAAAACAAACCAAAAAAAAGGGGGGGCTTAAGTAGCATGAATAAAATGACCAAACTTGGTTTACCGTGCCCAGTTTTGGGTGATTTAACTTCATCATCTTTTTCAGGATTAAAATCTCAGAATGTCGTTACCTGCCATTGGAATTTACTTTCTCCTGGTCTTTCAACAGTTCCTGAAAGTTTGGGGTCTATCTTTTTGCTAAGGTACTGGTTGCTATAGACCTGTGAAAGATGTACACTATGTAACCAAAACTTTCAATGCGTTTTTTCATAAAATTAGGCATTTCAACTCGGCAATATTCAAATTACTGTAACTTTGTCAATTATTGAGGTACTTTCATTCATTTTATATCATTTTAAAGGGATTCAACTTCATAATTAGGATATATGAATATATAACTTTGAGTCTTTTAACCCATTTAGCCAGTGCCAGGCACATATTTTTGTGGAAAAAGAGTATCCTCCAAGAAAAGGTCTTCTCAATTCAACCTTGACTTTTATTTTTCGAATCAAATGTGATTTGTGCTGATGACGTTAATGTAGGAAGATTAAATATTCAAAATGCTGTCATTTTCCATTGTTGTTGTCATCTTCAACACTCTACGGGGATAAGCTCCTCAGGGGGGATCCGTTCTGGAAAAATGTACCGGTAACCTTATTCTTCCATTTCATCATGGCTCATTATGGCCAGATGAACGTGTTGATTGTTTTCTCTTTTTACATTGATGTTTCCCCTTATTTCTCTCCAGCCAAAAAGAAACATTTTCAAATGATGAGGAAGAAGCACTACAATGAGGGCCTCAACATCAAGTTGGCGCGGCAGCTCATCGCCAGCGAGCTCGACGAGGACGAAGACGAAGACGAGGAGATGAGGGATGAAACGGAGGAGGCTGAGGAAATCAGTGTTGACCCACCCCAGGAAGGTAATCAAATATTTGGGTTGGGTTAAAGTTTCTATTGAGCTCCTCATGTAAAGAAACTGTGTTCTCTTCATGCCCTTTGTTTACAATTTGAGAATTTGTGCATAAAGGTTGTTTCAGTCAGTGGAAACACAGCCATATTTATACATGTGACGCTAAGTTGAAAAGTACACATAAATAGATGTGTACTGTTTACGGGCATTGAATCGTAATTGGGTACTTGGATCTGCAGTGTACCAGTTAATCCGACTCTACTCCACAGTGTCCCCTTCTATAAATCTCCTCTTGTATACAGTTAGTCTTCTTACCATCACCAACAGCTCCATGTTGTCATGTAAATACGTTGTTGGCTGTTAGTGTCTTGTTGGATGCAGTTTCCCTCAGTATGTTTGTCTTTGTTCTCTCTAGCCGAATCTCTGGACTCATAGATGAGGTGTCTCTCCCCGCTCCAGTACGTGTGTCGGCTCACCACGCTGACAGACGACGTCGCTGCGCCGCGTGTTTTCAATGTCAGGCCAAGCACCAGACCCCGCTTCACCCATTTAACTCCCCTGAACAGCCAGTAACCTTGAAGTCTCCACTGTTCCAAAAAGTGCAATAGAACCTCAAACCTCGTGGAAATGTCCTTCCCTGACCCCTTGGAGGTCTCCATCGCCCTCCCCGCTGCACTGGCGCGCACTGAATACAGTATACTGAATGAGTGTAAAAGGATTTGAAGGCCTTCGAGGAAAATGAATGGGACTTCCCTCAGGCACGGCAAAATCCCCTCTAATGACTGTGCTTGTACCGGCTGCAGTTCAGATGGACTTCAAATCTGTGACTCACTGCTCTGGTTTGTTTCGATGTTGTTGACAGTTTTAATTTGATGCCCATAACTGCTAGACACTGTGGATGTTGCAGTGTCAGACAACCGGTCGAAAACAGACTTTTATAAAAGCAAATTAACCAATCCTGATTTTTTTTTTCTCTTGATTTTTGGCTCTTTACAAAGCACCTAACCTCAATTATAATTTTAAGAATATCTCTCTTCTCCAGAGTGACCTTTTAACTCAAAAATGAAAGATTTACAATCGTGGTTTTCTTTAAAGAAGCACTTTTTCATGGATTGTTTTTTTTTTTTTTTCCTTCCCCTGCGCTTCAAACTGATGAGCATAAAAGACGAGACTGATTCAGGCTCCAGCTCCCTGTTGTTCTTGGGTGGAGTGAAAATGTTATCTAACATTCAAGGACGGAACAGTATTAAGTCACTCAAACAGTGAACTAATGCATGTCCATAGGAAGTCAGATGTTGGGGGAATGCTGTGTGTTTCTTTCACAAGGCTCTCTTGTCACCTTGAATGAATGCTATGTTCACTACGCTTTGATAGTTTGGACTTTCCACAACGTCTAAGCTTCAGTTTACAGATTTTAAATGTAAATTCTAATGAGGAACATGCAATGAATGACCTAGTTCATTTTGTGCTTTGCTAATAAATAATGTTCAAGCAGGAGGAAAAAAAACGATGCTACTGATGAATAAATTAATAAATGTTGGCTTTCTTATGGGCTCCTAATATAAAGTTATCATTTCAAATATTGGGGAAAAGGTTGACAGTTAAGTATGTCGGAGCCCTGACAGTGTCTTGTTGCATTAATTTTTATCGTTGACCCATTAAATTCTTGTTGTGACTGGTGATATTCTGAACATTGTGATATGGAAATACAGTACTGAACATCTTGACTTCTGCAGACTCACCCTTGCACTTTGTTCTTGTCATTCTGAATTTAGCATTTTCCATTCTTGTGCCACAATGGATTAATCCGTCGACCATTTGCACAAACTGGGCTCAGACAAAAAAAATGTGATACCCGAAATTTTTATTTGTAGACATGCTCACTTTTTAGTTGAATCAAATGTAGTGTATCATGTTAATTTTTTTGTCTAATTTTGTCCACTGATTTGCTTGTTTGTACTTTACTTATTTTGCAATGAGGATCCAAACTACTATCGTGAGTAGGTCCCAAAACTATGGACGCTAATTATTTTGTTTTCACTTTCCATGTTATTCATCACTCAAATCCAACTCCGCAAAAGTTGTACAATTAATTAGACATATAATAGCATGTCTAATGTCATACAGAATGACAGAAAAGACAACGTAGTAAGTCCAATTTAGCTTTTTCTTTGGCCTTTGTGTTTTTCATTATTACCTCAAAAAATGGTACTAGAGAGTGCAAAGTGACAATAAGCATGGAACTTGACATGGAAATCGTTGTGACTTGGAAAGTATCTGACGGCTCGGTACAATGACTGATAGAATTAACCAACACCGACACATGTAATCTATCTACCCGACAGTTGGTGGCACTGCTCAACATCATATTGGATTTGTTCCTCCGTACTCGGAGCAACTAATAGGATAAAAGTCACGACCGAGTTCATGCTTGGATTACCAACGTTCGCTCTCGAAACTGCAATTCGTAAACTCCCTTCCATGCCATGCAAATAATTGCATTCAGTGCTTGATTATATATATAAATACATTTAATGGAGACAATCCCTTTCATGGATTCAATCGTTTTCAATTTGTACAGCGCAGGATCTTACAGCAAGGAAAGCGCTTGCTTGTCCCGGGAATCATCAAGAGTAATTCTAACGGATCAGGAAGGCTGTCACTGGGTGCAAAGATTACAAATACGGGAAGTAACAACTCACTCGTAATGCGCGCGCGCGCGCACACACACACACATATGTATAATTGCATATACAGCACACACACATATATACTAACAGCCAGTGGCCATTGCAAGCTAGGTCTTAGCACAGAGGTCACCAACCTTAAAAAAAAAAAAATATATATATATATATATATAAATTATTTGGGGGGGGCAATTCAGCAAGATTTGATTACTATTACAGAGCTGTTAACTTGGTTTTTGTCATTTTCCTCATTTTTGTAAATTATTTTTCCCCGTTCACCAATTAAAAAAACATATATTATTTGTTTGTGACTCAATCTCGCATGTTGTTTATTTGTTATTTTTTTCAAAAGATATTTTATTGAATGGCGTCTCGATCATTTGTATCGTGGATTAAAACATACGCACTGTCTCGCTGCGCCTGTCGTTTGCGTCGCATCCCGCTTTACGTGTATAGACGATCTCCGTACGAGTCCATAGTATGTGCGTCGAAGAAAAACCTCTCTCTCCCACTGGCTTCTATGAGTGAGCTTTCCGACACTTTCCGCTCTCGTGACCGACTGCCGTGTCCGAAATAGTCGCGTTCGGTTCCGTCCTTGTCGCTCTCCACTTGCGTTCGTTTATGGTTACATTTGTGCCTCTTGTAAACCGTAGCTGCTGGTCTTTTGAGGCTAGCTGGCTAGCAGAGCCTTGACGGACGGAGGAGGCAGGATCCAGCTGGTCGGACAGCGCAGCGTAGCTCCACACCAACGTTAGCAAAACAAGCTAATTAGCCTCAAAGGCTCACCGTGGATTACTGTCCACAATCAAACGCCGATCCGGAGTTTAAGGTTCACGAGTACGAGGCAAAATGAAGATAACTGTGGATTTCGAGGAATGTTTGAAGGACTCCCCACGGTTCAGGTGAGCGATGACAACCGATTGTGTGTTTGGGTGCGTGCGTAATGTGAGCCCATTTCCCCCCAATGTGCGTTTGACAATATTGTACAATTTTTGTGCTCAGCACTTTTAAAAAGCATGGTCTTTGACGACTGCCACCTTGCTATTTTTGGTCTCTCAAGAAAGCTGAAGCCAGCCAAGCAGGCAGGGAAAACAAACTCACAGGGCAATATGTTGCAATCGCCATCGGAGCAAGTCGGTCTCTTTAATGTTGATCAATTATGTAAAGAGGACCAAGCAGATTATATAGTAATAACTGATTAAGTAGCCCCGTGTTAACAAACCTTAATCATTCAGAGTGACTTTCTGGTGTTCTCATATTATACCATAATGGACACTAGCGCCTTTTACTGTGGCTACTTCTCAGCTCTTTTTTAGATTCTATTTCATTGTTTTGATATGCTTAAAGGAAGTTAGATTCCACTGAGTGGAAAAAGATCTCTCAGTAAATTATCCAGTCAACCAAAGCATTCACAGTAATCACACTGTGCATATTAATGCCACCTTTGGGTCTCCTGTTTGCCTCTCAAATTCCCACAATGTGTCATTCATGTCATTATATCACCCATCCTGTATGATGTCACCCTATTTGATCAGGGAGTGATCTTTGCATTTCACAGCACCAAAGAGTTATTCTATCTATCTATCTATCTATCTGGATTGTGATAGCGGGATTATGTTCTTTGGCTGCAGCCAAAGTTTCTTTCAGTGTGTAAAACCTGTGAAGTGTGTTTCAAATTGGGATTTTTAGATCTAAACTTGCTTATTTGCTCTCATCTAACGTTTCCCAGATATCTGAGAAACCGCCCCTTTACATTTCGGCCTCCTCATTTCGTGACACTGCAACTTCCGCTTTCCTCATAATAATGAGGAACAGATGTTAAAGATTCATTTGTTGAGCATTTTAGCAATGGGGGATGATAATATATATATATATATATATATATATATATATATATTAGGGGAGTGTCATGAACTGTTGTGCTTCAAGTTTGTCTTCAAACAATTATTTAATTTCCTTTTCAAAACAGAATGGTTACATAATTTTTTGACACTAAGAACGTAAAATACGGAATCATTGCAGTCCATTTGATCTTCTCATAAGTGAAGTTTGATTTGATCTCTCAAACCTACTCGGCGCGCAGCCATGTCATCTTATACATCTTTATTTAAATAGTGCTTTCACAACAGCTGCAGCTGTAACAAAGACTTGGGTGTTATTGTTTATCAAAGACTGACATGAATAACAAGTGATGAAGTCATACCCGTAAATTGTTTGCCACTGAAACCACTGACACCTTTGATACATCTCCTCGATTGTTCGTGTATGAAAGTGCAGTTGTAATTACATTTGAATGGAAAGTTGAGTACGAACAATCCTTTCCAGAATGTAGGTTAATCACTCTCTTTTGTGTGGATTTAATAGGAATTGAAATTCAGAGGTCCTTCGTTTACGACAGAGTTCCATAACTTCCTATTGATGCGACCTAACCTGAATTTGGACACACGTTGAACATTTTGAAAACCAGTGGCAGTAAAGTCATAATAACTGTAAAAACTGCAGGTATAAGCTGTTTTCTGACAATGGAGGTGTCTCTGAGGCTGGTTAGTGAACATCCAGTCACCCACGCTGCTGCTTTCACCACCTGCTCCCTCCTGTCCATCACAATATATCTGTCGCGCAGCAACTTGTACAACAGTAGGTCAGGAGGCTCTTCATGGTGGAAGTTTATTAGCAGGTGTCGGGCGGGCAAGGCTTGACATAGATGGTGTACCAGGTGAGGTCTGCTGAGATGTCGACTCTACGAATTAGAGGCTCTCCACCTTCTCGCCATTGATATAGAGGACGGTTGGATTTCCTGAAGTCCATCATCACCTTATTCATCTTTGCTGCTATTATACCATTTCCTGAGATGCCTGACCACCTCCCTGTAGGCTGACTCTTTGTTGTCAGTCCTATATAGGAGGTGTCATCAGCAAATTGATGATGGTGTTGGTGGGATGAATGGAAAAGCAGTCATATAAAACAATCCAATGAAAACACTAAGTATGGCGCTAACTGAGCATCTCTGCTTGTGCCACGTAACCACATCGTCTTACGCTGCCCAGAAAACTAGTTCATTGTGTTCTGTTCCTAAGATCGAAACAGGACGGTTTTAATCTGTTCTGGATTCAAAATGTGGCCATTATAAGTTTCTCTTTCAAAATAATAAAAAAAGAATTCAACTACTGTTAATTTAAGGGCTGCAAACATTAGATGAACAATTCAATTTGCTAAAAAAAAAAATAAAATAAAATAAAAAAACCGAACCAAATTTTGGCTTCAAGGTACTGCAGTCATAATTTTTCCACATGCAGGCTCACGCACCCCTCTGCAGAAATACTTTGGTGCGATGGTTCCAGGCCAGGAGGGAAGATTGTGTAAAAAAAAAAAAAAGAAAGCCAATGTTCAAAGTCTCGAAACATGTCACACTTAGAAAGGAAGAAGACAAAGTGCATCGTGGCTTACGCAACAGCATATCTACAATTGCTGACACAAGGTAATGTAAATATCAGTTTACTTAAAATAGGGCAACACCACTAGTTAGAACATATTGTAATGCTTCCACAACTGGTCAAGGATAGACACAGTCGCCAGTGCACCTTTAGTTGCTTAATTGAACCAAGCTAAAATAAATGCATCATAAACTTATCACGACACAAGATGCAATGGCCACAGCTTATCCCCAGGGACTCTAAACGGAGAATGCCTAACGTGAGCTGACAACAGCCAGCAACACTCATTTGTCACTCACTAGGCCAGGTGGAAGTGGAAAGCGTTAGGTGACTAACGTTCAGATGCATGTTATTGCCTGAGTGCAGATTAGAGGAATTATTTAGCTACAAATTATTAAGCGTCTTTTGGTTCAATTAAATGCTTCAACAACAATAGTATTTTCGATCGCTCTCATCATTTTATGTACCGTATTTTCCACGCTAAAAGGCGCACTGGATTATGAGGCGCACCTTCAATGAATGGCCTATTTTGTCATTTTTTCTTACAGTATAAGACGCAATCTACAATGCATCCACTAGATGAAGCTACGCTCAAGGGAACACCAACAGAACGATCAGATGTCAGTAAAACTTATTTAATAAAGCAGCGACACAGTTCACTTAATCAACAGCAAGTTATAACATTGACTCGTTAACGTTGAACTCTCTTGCCGCTGCTCTTTTTCCGTGTTCAACTGCACAATAAAATAAAAAAACCGAACCAAATTTTGGCTTCAAGGTACTGCAGTCATAATTTTTCCACATGCAGGCTCACGCACCCCTCTGCAGAAATACTTTGGTGCGATGGTTCCAGGCCAGGAGGGAAGATTGTGTAAAAAAAAAAAAAAGAAAGCCAATGTTCAAAGTCTCGAAACATGTCACACTTAGAAAGGAAGAAGACAAAGTGCATCGTGGCTTACGCAACAGCATATCTACAATTGCTGACACAAGGTAATGTAAATATCAGTTTACTTAAAATAGGGCAACACCACTAGTTAGAACATATTGTAATGCTTCCACAACTGGTCAAGGATAGACACAGTCGCCAGTGCACCTTTAGTTGCTTAATTGAACCAAGCTAAAATAAATGCATCATAAACTTATCACGACACAAGATGCAATGGCCACAGCTTATCCCCAGGGACTCTAAACGGAGAATGCCTAACGTGAGCTGACAACAGCCAGCAACACTCATTTGTCACTCACTAGGCCAGGTGGAAGTGGAAAGCGTTAGGTGACTAACGTTCAGATGCATGTTATTGCCTGAGTGCAGATTAGAGGAATTATTTAGCTACAAATTATTAAGCGTCTTTTGGTTCAATTAAATGCTTCAACAACAATAGTATTTTCGATCGCTCTCATCATTTTATGTACCGTATTTTCCACGCTAAAAGGCGCACTGGATTATGAGGCGCACCTTCAATGAATGGCCTATTTTGTCATTTTTTCTTACAGTATAAGACGCAATCTACAATGCATCCACTAGATGAAGCTACGCTCAAGGGAACACCAACAGAACGATCAGATGTCAGTAAAACTTATTTAATAAAGCAGCGACACAGTTCACTTAATCAACAGCAAGTTATAACATTGACTCGTTAACGTTGAACTCTCTTGCCGCTGCTCTTTTTCCGTGTTCAACTGCACAACCGATCGCCTTAAGTTTGAAATCTGCGTTGTCAGGATGTCTCGAGCAAGGAGCCACTTTGGGGTCGAAATATTACCGTAATGACCATATACAAGGCGCATCGGATTTTAAGAAAATGGAAGGCTTTTAGGTGCACCTTTAATTGTGGTAAATGTCATTTGCTTCTCATGAATGCTAATGCCATTGTTGACGCTAATGTGAAGTTGAGAACACTATCCAGCCTGTAACTTCAATGTCATTGTAATGTATTTCCCAGAATGCTGTGCAGTCATGGCCACATTCATCCATGACTTTGGTGACCTTTAGCCCGATTAGTAAAGTCATCACTTGGTTTTCATCCCGCTACCGCAGTTTTATCACGTGTTCGGATGAGGCACAGATTATTTACGGACAGTTTTCCATTCATACCATGTTTCACTCATTTTTTTTCACCCCTCCCCACACAACAGCTTGTTTTTGGCCATAGAGGAGGACAAAGCAGAAGAGAATGGATGAAAACATCATCCATATACCAGTAAAGTGGAGCAGCTTTCACTCGCTCAACATCTGTTTCCATTTTAGTGTTTGCTTATGACTGCGCCAGAGAATATGGAGCCCCCAAAGAGAAAGGCTTGTTTTCAAGTGGTAATTTGGCACAATCCTCTATTTTTTTTTCTTTTTTTTTTTTTTGGGACTCATCCTCATTTGGCCTTGGAGCTGTCTATGTTCATAAACCATTCTCTATTTTTATTTTTGCCATCCTAAGTTGACAAATTTATGACATGCACACAGCAGGCAATACTATCCATGCTTTGCTGTCCTGACTATAATGAGGATCAAAACTTCTTCCACAGAATAACTGTTTGGTATTTACGGGTGAATTAGCATATTAATTTATCAATGGTAAATTGTCAAACATTTAAAATGTTTTATTAAAATGTCTTAAGTGTTGTGTTGAAACGGGCACTTTGTCCAAGTTTCCAAATATGGCATTGTCATTTGATTTTTCTTTTCATTGGAGGTGGCGGGGGAGTGGGGAGATCAAAATATTGTGAAATCAGGAGTGTGATCGTTAATATTACAACATTAGATGAGCTATCCAATTTTTATTATGCTCTTCTCATTTGTCATTATATGTTATTGTTTAAAAAGTATTATTAAGTTTTCATATGAACTAATTTATTAGCTTAGGAAGACTGTGGCCCTGGCATACACCAATCCTACCCCAATAGTACTACTTACCGATTCTACTTAGCAAGCAAAGAGCTCTTTGAATATTTCTTATAGTGTAACCGTGTCAGTTGACCAACTGTACCTAATGTAGTGTCCTGTGAAAGTATGCTTCCAGTGGAGAATTGAAATATCACACAATTAGTATTGTCTTGTGTGTAGTTAATAGTTTAATGTGTTTCCTAATCCAATTTGACATTTAGCTCACACCTGAACAAGTGTTTTTCCACCAATTAGAGCTCAATATAAGCATGACGACCACAGAAAAGAAACAAAAGTTTAAGTGGAAACTAATTAGCAGCGACTTCCTTCCTTCACTTTGTTCTTGATTGCTCTTTGCATATCTGTGGTGCCTATTTGAAGCTAGGATGGGTTCCGTTGTATGAAGGAATTGGTCAAACCTTCCTGTTTTGCACCGAGTCACTGATAGCTGTCGAGTCAGCAGATCACAGGCACCTAACCTGCACCTGGTGAGCATTGCTCATATTGCCATCGCTGCGTGTCTTTTGGGAAGCGAGCTGCGTGCTTGTTTGCATGCTGGCCCTGTTGTTGTGTGATTTAATTACTTTGCGGCCCATTTGCCTTTTAATTGGCATTTGTAATGGTGATTAACTGTCGTGACTGACAGGTTTCATGCTACAGTGTCATCGTACGCCTTTAAGGAAACACATGCCTACAGTATCGCCTACGGTATCATCAGGATGCTTGAAATGTTCATCCCCCTTTTAAGAGCAAATATAATACTACATCAACATGTGTAGATGCGCCTTGTTAAATCATAATTTTATTTTGTTGATGTTGCTAGAGTCTCCATTGATGTGTTCTACAGCAGCAGGACGCCTTTCCAAAGAATCGCTGCTCCACTTTCAAACAATTACAGGATCTCCGTCACAGCAATGCGCTCACCCCATTCCCCACATATCTGTCCACGAAAACCAAGTTATAGTGTTGAGGTTATTTTTATTGAGTTGTTTATTTTTGCACCAGGCTCTGTCACTGTAATACTGTGGAGTTCCTTTCACCAATCAGCATTGACGGTATATTACGAACATTCGCTATTCTCGGGGAGGAGACGAGCCCTGCTGCAAGTAGTGAAAATACACAAATAATTGTTTTCCCTTGCCCGGATACGGGTCACCGGGGCCCACAGCCCGGGCTCAACCCGAAAGGTCTCTTCATGTTTTGACTTGGTCGCTTGAAGAGCCAACTTCGGTGACTGTGGTAATTGCATTGTATTGACATGACAAACCTGTTTTTCTAGCTCATTTTGCAAGCAGAGTGCATATGACAGCCTGACCTCCTGACAGCCTCTTACAGCAGCAGCACTTTCAATGAGGGGAGAAGAATCAGTAGGTCTCTCTTTTCAGGGGTGCTACGGTCTTGGAAGACGGGCTTTGGCCTTGTTGTGATCCAAGACTCATGCCTGTTACTTTAGTTGATGCTGATTGGTCATCGCAGGGGCGGCCTCTTGGGTTACCCGTAACCCAAGAGGCTTACTCGATTTTACTGGCTGCCTGACAAACTTTGGTGCTCAAAACATGGCAGCACAAAGCGAAGTACAGGTCTCATTATTATTCTCTAGCTAGCAAATATAAAGAATTCATTTTTGTACCTTGTTTTTGTTCTAGATTTAATAGGACAGAATTAACTAGGCAGGACACTTTTAAGAGCCCATACCTCCCTTAAAAATCTATAATGTGGAAATGCATTTGCAGCATGTAAGTCACCAATGATTAATACAAAAGGGAAACAGTTGGCACTCAACAAGACAAAATTCTGACATCATCCATAAGCAAACAACACGGTATATATTGCTTTCTCTTTTGACGTCCCTGTTATATTGAACAAACATTTTTGTTTCTGTCTCATGCTACCTGCCTGCGGTGGTCTGGTTTCCATTTTAAATAGTATTGTTGTGAACTGCGAAATCATGCTTCATTGAAAGTAACAGTCAGAACGAGACACACTCAACACAATTTTTTTTAAAGAATGTCATAGCTTTTTTTTTTCCTCAATTGTGTAAGTATCTCAGTTTTAAGATGGACCATCCTTGTGAGGAAATACCCCGTCAGGAAGAACAGGGACCTAAACGTTCCCTAAATGCTGAATTGGCCTTTTCCTTGCTCATGTGGTTTGCAAAGCTGGCTTTTTTCCTTTCAATGGGTTGTAGACTACATCAAACCACATCTCAGTCTTTATCTAGCCCTAGCGTCAACCTCACGAGCCAGCTTTTTAACCACAATGTCTTGGTTTTCACATTTGTTTTGTCTTGGACAGAAAAGTTCAATTGTCGTATAGACAGAAGACTGTATTCTGTGTAGTGCGCGTACACTAACCTGCTGCTGGCTTTTTGTGTAAGGTTCACCTATGACATTTCCGAAATGGAAACGTAACCTCACATATCATATCACAAAACCGAATTCAGTTCATTGTGATGAAATTAGAACAAAGTCGCTTGCAATGTGTGCCTTGCGGCAGCTCCCATTACGCTTTTTTTTTTTTGGGCTGTGCTGGAGCCAGACGTCAGATGTTTTGCCAAAAATGTTTTGCACTTAAAGCAAAATACCTGCATCACTCGCCCTTCTTCACAGCCGCATGTGGGCTCTCTACAGATGCAAGCTTATTGATGCCACTTTATAAAGCTGTGATAAGCATATGTTTGTGAATAAATGTAAAAAAATACATATCCCTACTGGCCCCTCTTAAATGTTGCTAAGTATTTGATATATATTTGATGACATGATGTTATATGGCCAAAGGCTGTAAAATATATTAATTACATCTGTCTTGAGTGGTGTTATATTTTGTCTGAGTCTCGTGTGTCCTCTGCAATCCCTCCCAGTGTATCTCACTATTACCAAGTTCACTGAAGGTCATTTTACACTGGCTGTAAAAACCAACCCTTAGTGTATTTCTTTTCCCAGTTGTGTTGAAAGCAATTAGTGGTGTCCAACAAAGTATTTCATTTATGACATCGGGCGTTGACTGATTATTGAGATATTGTGTTGCTGTATGAAAACACAGGCAGCTGCTACAGTATCTCACCTTTGACGGGTTGTATTTAAAATGTAAATGTGTACCTTCTTTTATTCTGATGCTTCAACATGATCTCTGTGTAAAAGGGATTTCACCGTCCTTAGAGGAGCCAAATAACACTGTGAAAATGAAAATAAAATTGGATTTGCAAAGAACCATGAGCCCAAAAGGGAGATTATGATGTTGGATGACACCGTTAATGCCTCTATTACATAACACACAACTACATGGACAGACATAGGAAAAACTTGATTACCTTTTTGAATTGTCTCTGTTGCTCTCTAAAGAGCATCCGTTTAGCAGAATTTTTAAAATAATCAACTTAGAGCATTAGTGTCGCGCATGGTGTGTAGCGTCTCTTTCTTCCTTAGCTCATTCGGTTACCTAAACATGTTTCAAGGTCACAGCTCTGAAGCTGGGTCCTAAATCTGCACTAATAAAGAGGTTGATTGACCACTGCTTGTCTTTGTCTTGGCATCTAAGAAGACACTTAAGTATATTGCCTTTTCTCTGCTACGAGTGGGTCTTTGTTGAATTTGCTGGCGTGAAGAATTAGGCTCCATGTCACCAACCTTTTTGAAAGCTTGTCTAATTAATGCAAAGGTCGACCAGTTCGATTCACACTTCTGAAATCACAGATTTTCCTCTCTGTTTCAATACTTTGAGAAGGGACTGTAATAGTCATTGTACAGTGGTAAATTTAGTGCATAGACTGGATGACTACCGGTCTGTTCGACTCAGAGTCCCCAGTGGAAATGGGCAAAACTGATCGCTTAGAATTATGTGGAAGTGACTGTTGAGTAATCCTTTTCTGAAGAAAAAGGAAAAAAGTAGTACACATCAGAGATACTGTTGATCCAGTCTCAATTACTTTGCAGTCTAAAGCATAACAATAAATAACGTCAGCTATGGGGAGTTGATCGATATCCACCCCATGGTTCTATCTCGATTGAGACCAATTTCTGAACGGTTAAAAAAAACGCTAAAACAAATAAGAAGTTGTACTGGCATGACCAGCCTTTTGATGTTTTGTGTTAGAAAGTCTTTGTGACTCTGAAAGCCTCCATTTGGTTCTTCTGCAACCCACATGAGGCACATCGTGGTCTGAACCAATCAGGAAAAAGTGAAGGGTGTGGCCACCCTGGTTGGCCATGGTCCAGATATTCGCGTGCCTGTATTTGGAGATGCGTGTGCTGCAGTCAGATACGGCTAAGAACAAAACTTACATTGAAACTCCGGTGTTGAATGTGATGCACTCCAAATTTTAGTTGCAACTAACTTTTGCGCTGGTGCTTCAAAGAGGGGAAAAAAATGGTGCAACCAGTGAAAACAGTTAATCTTGAGCCCTGCACCCAAATCTCCACAATGGCATAACAGCTCTGAGCAGCGTTTTTCCGCTCAACAATGGCATTCACCACATCTGGAGTTTTCTTATCCCATGGCACATAACATTTCATTAATATCTAAATAAATATGTATTGTATTTTTAAATTGATCCTGTAATTACTTAAAGTCAAGGAAATGTAGTCATATGCCCATATCTTGTCAAGAATGTTACCTATTAAAAAAAAAATGTTGTCCTTGGTGTCTACTTTTCTTTTGATTAATGGAGTATAAAAATGTTCTATGTATTGGTTAATAATAGCTAGAGCTACAGTGCATCTTAATATTTGCAAGTAATGGTGTAACATAATCGGCCAACTGAATTTATTTGCAAGTTTTGACGGGTGCAATAGGTATGGTTGGGAATCTCTGCAAACCTCAGCTTCACATGCTGCCGGTGCATGTTTTTCCACATTAAATACATGTGATAGCTGTTTTGCCTACATTCCTGGGTCGCAGTACATTCACAAGCTTTGAGGTAATTGTCATGTTGTCCTTGGTCGAACAATGGCCGCAGCATGTTTTGGCCCCGAACTGTTGACATTTAGTGTGTGTCAACTGCAGAAGGATTATTGTAGAGAGGAGTAGTATTGTTGAATAAGTCATTTTTTTGGACAATATTGATTTGAATGATAGCTTGGGGAAATGCAACACTTTCAATGCAGTTGGTCACTATGCTTTGTGTACTCAACTGTATTCTGTTTTTTTTTTCTTTCTGAAAGCTGCATGTCCAAAGTTTCTTTAGTAAAAGCAGATCACGAGACAAGATTGCCTCTGTTGCTCTGACATGATGCCAGAGATGATGTTGGCGGTTTTTGCTGTGGCTCAAAGGGACAAACAACCGCTGCAGGGAGTTTGGCAAATGTTCCACTGCTGTTAGAGTAGTTTGTTGCTCTTAATCTGCCCAATTTCACTCAAGCACCAAACGACTGCTTTTATGTCATTTAGAGGACCGTCGCTGACCTCATGCAATTCTTAAAAGCAATGCGGTGCACCGAGTAGTACAATTAATGCATGTCAACATAACCCGATGATAGAAAAGTGAACAAAAACAAAAGTAGTCTATTACAGTCTCTCCCGTAATGTTTTTCACATTGCAATGTTTAACATTTCTATTAAGTCCCGATCAATCACAGCTGATCAGTAAGTAGTGAGCCAAGCCAACATTTTTTTTCAAATGTATTTTTCCTCTGCAGAGCGACCATAGAGGACGTGGAGGGGGATGTGTGTGAGTTGGAATCGAAGCTCGATAAAGTGAGTACCACCAAGGGTTATTGAATATTTTCAGAATCAATTCTTTCATCAATTCATTGAATGTAAAACATATTTTGTATACAAAAATTACGTGGCTGAACATAAGAAATTCCCAAACTATCAAATGACAATGCAACTGCACATTCCTTCAAGCTTTTAGCTTGAAATCCAGCAAATTGGGGACCACATAACACATGAGTACAAAGGAAAATCAGTCTTTGAAGGGCAATTTTCCCCCAAAATTACTTCTTTTGTTTTAATCAACGCCATTGTAATAACAACACCTTTCCCCACTTGTCGTTTCACTTTTTTTTTTTTTTCCCTTTTCAGTTTGGCTCAAATTCTCCAGATTGAGTGGTTTTATGTCATCCCCATACAGTTTTTAGCAACTTAATCTGTTCTCCAAGCAGAGCAGAGCCTATGTTTACTCAGTGAGGGAAAGACCTTGGGCCCAAACTATTCATGTTCATTGTTCCTGGACTTAATCGTGTCCTCACCCTCCTCTTCCTCCTCTTCCTCCCCTCCTCAAAACTCCACCTCTGTGACTCAGTGCAGCCTTCACTTCCCTTCTTGCTATAAAGAGGAAGGATTGACTGGAGAGTGGGAGTGTCTGTTAGTACTCGGCTGTGTGTGCTTTTGTGTGTGTGTGTGTGTGTGTGTGTGTGTGTGTGTGTGTGTGTGTGTGTGTGTGTGTGTGTGTGTTGAAGGGCGGAGACTTTAAACGGCTACACATACACGTCAGAACACTCTTAAACAAGACAATACAAAAGGATTACATTCCCATAATTGTTCGTAAATTCTCCCGAGGCACTTACATTTTCTCCCTGTTAACTATTCTGTTTATTTTTAACCTCTTCTCATATTGTCGCCACTCGCCAGTGTGTCGAGCTGTGAATGTGTTCACGCAGTTGCTTTCATATTGTATGCGTCCTATTATTGCCAATGTATTCAATGCTTGCAGAGCTCCTCCCATAATTTTAACAGTTCTTATCAACTTGCTTTGACTAAGGGACTGTACAATCGTGTTCCATGGACTAGTACACGAGCAGATGTAACTCTGGCTTGTGGAAAATGTACAACTCCCAACACAGTCAGTCAGATCTGAGTCTGCTCCTTGAAATACAATAGCTCGTCGTTGGTTGGAGGAGTCGAGCGAGTAGGAGCGTTTTCAAAACTTTTCAGGACTACATTCAGATATCGGGCATGTGCAGTTTGCATATGCTTCCCGTGCTTGTATGATTTTGAGGCTATAAGTGCCCCATGATTGACTGGTGATTAGAGTATACTCCGCCTCTCACTCACAGTCACCTTCGACAGGCTCCAGCTCTCCTTGACCCTTAAACAGTTAAAAATGGATGGATGAACCCAACAAAGAGAGACAAAAGTCATAACATTATATAACAATTTCATGCATCTTATGTTAATATAAGAACAAAGCAAGCTGCTAATTGGCACAGAAAATGGATGAATGATTGTTTCTTTCAGACCTTGACAGTTGAAGTGGCTTATTTTTGTTTGCTTCATTTTGGCTCAGATATCTCTGTGGGAGAGAATGGTGTATAGCCAAGCTCTGTTTATGTTTACACATAACCTGAAATTATCTTTGTTCCCCCCCAAGTGACTCAGAAGGGAAACAAAACAAGTTCCTTTTTAAAAAGAAGACACTAACAGTGTTTTGGACTCAAACTTGACACCACATTATTACATTCTAAAATTATACCCCATTTTCATGCTTTCTCTATGTTATCTTTCTTTAGCTGGTGAAGTTGTGTATCGGGATGATAGATGCTGGGAAAGCTTACAATGCTGCCAACAAACAGTTTGTCAACGGGATCCGGGAGCTTGCCCTGCAATCTACCAAAGATGAAGTCATCGAGGTGAATACAAATCTGACTCATGCCTCTTTTGTGTTCTAACTCTGATTTGGTTGTGTTCAGAATTGCCCAGTCACGTTTCAGTCACGTGTTAGAAATTAAATCAAGGTTGAGCTATGAGGCTATGATTCCAAAAGGTAAGGTAAGTTTGGCACAGACAGTACTGCTCGTCACCGAAAAAAAAACCATACCTGGGGGTGTCACTGTCATGCTTTGGGGCTCGAATTATGAACAGTTCAAAATAGCAGTATGCATTAACACGAAACCTGTAGGCTTCTGCTCGAAGCAAAAACGATGTTGGCAAAGCCTGATAGTACAATTATTTCAAGTTAATAATCACACACCTGCCAACTTTGAATGTTGGCAGGTGTGTGTGTGTGTGTGTGTGTGTGTGTGTGTGTGTGTGTGTGTGTGTGTGTGTACATATATATTTTCTTTCGCTCCCACAGACTCTGTTAGTCATGTAATATGATTAAATTTGCATTTAATTGAGCCATAGCGATGTTTCAGAATTGCCATGTATTCCTGCTTTTTCTTTTACTGATTTTGACTGACTTATTTTATACTGACGTTTGTCCCTCTTTTCTCTCACAGTCCAGTCTTTCCAAGTTTGCAGAAAGCCTTCAGGAGATGATCAACTATCATACGGTAGGTTAATCCATGTGAAACGGGATGTGTTAGAATTCCCTGTTGACAGCTGGCTGAAGACAAAACCCATCTGGTCTGACAGTCTGAAATTGTATCTGAATTTTATGGGCATGTCAGACTTCAGCACATTCTAGAAATGGCTAATCAGCCATCATTCATCAATCCATTCATCAATCCATTCATCCACTTATCCTCACGAGGGTACACCCTGAACTGCCAGCCAATCGCCGAGCACACTTAGACGAACAATCACCCACGCTCACAATCACACCTAGGCACAATTTAGAGTGTTCTATTAACCTGCCATGCATGTTTTTGGAATGTGGGAGGAAACCGGAGTACCCGGAGAAAACCCATGCAGGCACGGGGACAGCATGCAAACTCCGGAATCGAATCCTGCACCTCTGCACTGCGAGGCTGACGTGCTAGCCAGTTGGCCACCGTGCCACCACTATTATTCAACACAGTATATTTTCAAATAGGTGGCCCAGTTCTTTAAGTCTGTTCTTCTAAATTGATCAACAGTTGAGGATGAGTGTGAGTCTGTTGAGGAAACGCTGGTCACGTCAGCTGATTCTCATGAGTGTTTGTTGCCACTCAGCGATCTTTTTAAAGCACATGATCTCAAACAGTGCTCTATTTGACAGTGGTAGCATCTACTAGCCACACTGCTCGTATTGTCCTCTCTACTTTCCAAATTGCATAGAATCCATTATAACAGTGATGTGCTTGTGTGTCACAATGAACAAAAATGTTTTGTAAGTCATACAGAAGTGCAAATGACTTGCCAATAGCAGTGTTCCGATCAGGGTTTTATGATTGGAGCACCACTACTTGCCAAGCATCTTGTCACCTGCCAAATGAATGCATACTTTGCTCTTCGGGACTCTCTTAGAGAACTGTTTAATGCAACCGTTGTTCATGTAAATGAAATGATCTTTTACTGTGCAGATACTATTCGATCAGGCCCAGAGATCAATCAAGACCCAGCTTCAAACATTTGTAAAAGAGTGAGTATTAAAAGAATGATCATTTATGTCAGAAATGGCGATCAATTATTTTGCATTCTGCAGCCAAGTCGGAAATAATATGAGAGGTTAGAAAGTGTACTTTTAGAGCGGATGGTGGGTGCAAAATTATTTACCTTAAGTGTTTTTCTACAGAGACTTATTTCCAAATATAGCACTCCAGATGGGCTAGTACTTTGAAGAAGCAGGAGATCTTAACCCAGATTAATTAGATTTTTAGGAATTAGCCTTTTTTTGCCCCTGGCTCACCAGGGTTTAACACCCACATCAGTAGTCACATGCCTTCTCAGATAGAGCAGGGAAGTGCGTTTCTCCATAATTACCCACTGCCTTACAGGATTCAAATATGACTTAATCTCTCTAAACCCAAAGACATGAGAAAGCAAAGGTGAGACACGAGAATGTTTAAAGTGTGTGCACTGCAGACACTCTTAGACATGCAGCTTCATTAGCCTCATGAAAGACCGCATGGTCTCTTTGCGAATTTTTAAATCTATGTTTAACCGTCGGGTTAAAATCAATGACAACTTGGCTTCTTTTCAAGTTTTACTTTCACTTACCATTGTCTTTCGACACCTTGGGAAAACCACCTAAAACTCTTACCTGTCTTTCCACCCGATCCACTTGCCAGTGACCTACGTAAATTTAAAGAAGCCAAGAAGCAGTTTGACAAGGTGAGTGAAGAAAAGGATGCAGCGCTGATCAAAAATGCCCAGGCTCCCCGCAACAAGCAGCACGAAGTGGAAGAGGCTACCAACATCCTTACCGCCACGCGCAAGTGCTTCCGACACATCGTTCTCGACTATGTTTTGCAGGTACAGTGGCATGTTAATTCATCTACAATGTGACGTTCGCTGACATGAAATCGAAATTATTTGTTCACACATTTTTCTCTGAAAGGAAAAAGTGTCGTATCAAACGTATTTCACTGGTTGTCACTTTGTGTTGAAAGCAATATGCCAGCATATAGTTTTAAAATGTACTGGCTATTTGTCCGTTGTTTTTCTTCCAGTTAATTAAATAATCATATTATTACACAATTTCAGTTCATTTAATAATCAGTATATATTTTTTGAAGGTTGTTAAAATGTCTCTGAGGAGATTTTTTTTTTTTCTCAAAAGGACACAAATAAGTCGAGGCATGCATATCTCCTTAACAAGAAGTTGTAAAAATGCAGTACAAGCAGTCATAGATTTGAGCTGAAAGCTTAATGTGCTGAGTCAGGGTTTAACATGCTGATGTTAGGACACGGAAGAATGAGCCTCAGATGTGTTTGATTCCACTAAATACAAAATAATGCACTCTACCGCATGATAGGGATTCATTTCGCTGAAGTTGTAGTTTGTACTATTACTAGTGAGAAATCATGTTTAAAATATGGCATGGGGATGGATACATACATCCAATTATTCCTATACTTCAGTAAAAATAGTGAATAGGTAAAAGAGGAAGGGAGCAATAGGATGAGTACAACACCCGGAAAGCCTCACAGCCACATTTCAAGTAAAATTATTGCATGTGTCACACTTACCCAAAAAGCCTCAGAGGAAAGAATCCAAAGCAAAAAAAAATTTTGATGTGGAAAATACATTTCTGTAATGGGCTCCTTTGGTTCATTCCATGATTTCTCGACGAAGTTTAGCTCTGACTGTTTTTCTTGCCTTTGTGTCTGAATGCTGGAAATTTATCTGGCAAGCTGCTGTCGCAGCAGAAAGAAAAATTCCGCTTCTGGATCTTGTAGGAAACGGTTAAGACTTGAAATGTTGCTTTTATGCTCTTTTTGTGGCATTGAGTGTTAATATACTTGCACATTGACATCCAAGATGGAGGAAGAGAGGTGCTGTGAGCCTGCTGCGTTTATGACATTTTTCTGTTGTGCAAATTGGTCTGGTATACCAATATCTACTAATTTGCAGGTATCGAAACTTCATAACGCTGAAATGAAGCATGCAATACTAATGACTAATTAGAAAATTTCCAAACCACATTTATTACTTTGCAATGTCATGATAAGTTTCATTTCTCGTTCTCTAGTTTTCATTACACACACGAAGAGGCCAAATAGAGAGTACCGTACATTTAATCCCTTAGCTTCTCACTGAGCTAACAAGATTTTCAAACGCCCATGATGATGCTTTGAGCTCCATGTATTGCTTGACTTATGAGGCATTCATTCATTCATTCATTCATTCATTCATTCATGTATTTATTTATTTATTCATTTACCAAAACATTTGGAGACACCACTCAACCAGAAGTGAGTGTCATGTAATAGGAAGAAATCATTTCATTCCTTTGATGTCGTAAACATGCACTAGAGAGAGTGTGCAGAGCATCGGAGGCTTGGTGCACCAATAAATTAGTCAAGGATGTTCATATCTTGTCAAGTTGCAGTCCACTTGCAGCTGTTATTTGGAGATCAAGCTGAGTTTGGAGAAGACTTACAAGCAATATCAAGTCATGAAACAATAATTGCACTTCAATTCGATACTCGGTAGCATTATCCTTCAGTGGGTTGGCACACCCATTTAACGAAACATTAATCATTAGGAAAGCAGATAGTCAGTGAAACCTAGACATGGCTTGAGGCAAAAATTGGCAGCAGCTTGTGACACCCTACAATACAATACCATACATGCTGATTTATATAGCGCTTTAGTATCATCTGCCGTCATACAGAGCTCCCCCTGGTGTCAATATAAAAAACATTTGTGTTAACCTTTTCATTGTTGCCTCCGTCACAACCACTCAATATCGGCTCAATATTTTTGGTTTTATTTTTTTTGCAGATTAACGTGCTACAGTCCAAGAGAAGATCGGAAATCCTCAAATCTGTGAGTAGAGAACCCTCAACCCTTTCATGATCCGGAGAGACTCCCGCTTGTTTTGCTCAACGGATAATGACTGTCCCCGCCACAGATGCTGTCCTTCATGTATGCCCACCTGACTTTTTTCCACCAAGGCTATGACCTCTTCAGTGAGTTACAGCCTCTAATGAAACAGCTCGGAGGACAGGTACAGCATGCAAGAAATTCACACACAAACTCACAGGCATATGTACATGCGGTACATACAATACTCGTGTGCCTTACGTACAAGTATACTTAGCTCCAGGGGCAAGGGAACACACCCCCAAATCCCATTTTGCTCCTTTCATCGCGTATGTTTTCACAACCCATATGGTGTGATAATGCCTATCTCAGCATGGGTTGCTTATCAGTAGCATAGTTACATCAAAGTGAGATGTATTTCATTCTTTTTGGATGTTCACCCCTGAGCGCTGTGCACCCCTAGCGCTCCACAAATTGTTCTGCTCTCTCAGCTGTATATTAATTACTGGGGATAGCAATGGATGAAAACAGCAACATGGCTTATATTGTTGTCCGCAGAGGTGCGGAAGCAGACTTGCAAGTTTAACGTAATATTCTTATTCTTATACTTAAAATGGGTACATCAACAGTGTGTACAACAGATCACATGCAAACTTGGAGCGATCCTGAGTGAAGAAGCAAACTCACTGTAAAAAATGTTTACATTCCATTTCCCTGCGGTGGATCAACATTCATTCGTATGTTTTTTGGGGGCGGGGGGAAGCATAGTTTGATTATAATGGCATTTCTGTTCATAGACTCATTTGGATTTGTCTCTGAGATGGAGAATGTATTTGGGTTCTTGAAAATATGTGGTCCTTAGTTTGTAGTGGCATTATTTGAATTCATTGTTCTCTGTGAAGTGAATCTGTGCACATCCTATGATAAACAGCCCTCCCTCTTAGCCCATTTGTGACTTTGAGATGGTGATATCAGTAGAATGAGGAAGAAGGCAGCTAGAAGGCTTGAGATGTATTTTCCCACCGTCAGTCCCACTAGAGTTTCGACTCAGCTGAGAGAATGCGGCGGAGAAACCCAAGAATCCTGTTGAAGTTTTGTGGATTGTTTGCGGATGTTTCTGAGGCTACATCAGGAAAAGAAAAATCTAAATGAAATGTCTTTTTTTTTTTTTTTAAATTAAAGTGGGGGAGTTAGAGAAGAACGAAGCAGTGCATTTGTTAACAGAAGCACGGACAAAAGAGTGTTTTTGTGGGAACGAGAGCGAAGGCTTACTTGTGAGGGAATTCTGAAGAGTTCAAACAACATTCCTCTAAACTGGAGTGGTGAGACAAGTGTGGTTTTTTAGCTCTCATGTGCTGAAATTGGAACCATCCTTCACAAGAGAGTACGGTATCAGGAAAATAGAAGCTTTTGTTGAGACATATTTAGGACAGGATGAGAGGCGGAGTATAATCTTCCACAGTGATGGACGCAGAAGGAAGAGGCACATATGGAAACACGTGGCTTCGACAGTCAAAGGACAGAAGAGGAAAATTGGGAGAGGAACAACTCGACCATGAAGTGTAACCCCGCTGAGTGAATCTGGAAAGCTGCATACACATTGAGCTTCGATCTGCGTAAAAGTGACAAGGGGGGAGAATCAGCATCCAAGCAATGAAGCAAGGATACGACGATTAATTCTTCTTCTATCATGAAGCTGAAGAAAGTGGAGCGGCTGTGCAGGGAGGTGTGGAGGAGCTGTCAACAGGTCTGTTGTCAATGTATGACTAAGGACAGGAAAATTACAGTACAAACAAAAAAAATGGTACGGTTAATTTTATTCATGTTATTGTGGATGGGTGAAGATACGGCACGAGTAAATCTATCTGGCGTTTTACTATGGCCAAAGCAGTAATACTTGTACGTATAGATGGTGGCATAGTGGTTGAATTCAGCGTTGTCATTATGAGAATGGTTTGTTTGCAGCTATAAAAATATTGGACTTTTTAGGCAAGTCACTCTCTCAAACTATGGAGGGAGCTTCAAACGCATTTGAATGAAATGTATGTAGATAGACAATCTGGACTGGACTGGACTTGTTGTTATGGTTGTGACAGCAGGAAAATATTTCCCATCTGATGCTATCATGCTGCTGCTCTGCCGTCCACCCATTTCCTGCCCAAACAAAGCGAAAGGCTAATCTCCCCCAAAAACAAAGCATCTTTTTTTTTCTTTTCTTTTTTTTTAAAGCTCCTTGTATTTAATATCTTCCACCAAATGAACAACACTGTGTGGCATTATATCATGGCTTTGTCATATTAAAAGGGGTCAGGTCAACTCAAAAAAATGTTCTTAACAAAAATATGTTTTATGCTCCCCAACTAGTCTCCAAATGGTATTCTGATGCATTTGTGGAATAAGAATTTCAGCAGTAAAATCCATCTGTTTGTTTCCATCGCAGGGGCGGTCACATTATGCCACTCGCTGTCGACTGTAAATGACTCCGAAACGGCCAGGCATGGCTCACCTGTTTCCTGAGTTTGAGCCAAATAAAAAGGGGTTGATTTTGCTGCCAGTTTATATTCCACAAACCTACTAATCAGAATGCTGTGTTTAGACTAGCGGGCAAGCATAGAACATATTATTGTAAAGCCCATTTTTGACTTGACTTTCCCTTTTAAGTGTCTTAACTTTAGGAGGACCTTCCTGAGGGAAATGGTTGTTCTTTTCTCCTATGTTTGTAAAGTGGATTCTTTGCCAGTAAAGTTATTTTTATTTTCATCTCAAACTTCTGAATGATAAACAAAAAACATTCTAAATGAAAGAAAATATTTTTGTGTCAGCATTTATGTGAAAGAAACAAGGTATTAGTGACCGCTGTCAAACAATACTTTTGTCTCACATTTCACCTTTTCACCTCTTGTAAATGTTGCCCTCTTATTGACCGGTGACTAGAGAAGGATATTTTTTTTGTCTTGCCTTCTGATTTAGGTCGCATTGTGGCAACAAATTATGAATAGACTTGAACCTCAACGCCTTGAGGCAAACTGGCACATTTGTGGCATTCTCTATGAAAGCAGACATTTGTTTCTTTCTGTGAAATGATGTCGACAGGCAGGGTTGAAGAGAATCATTCATTTCCCACCTGATTTCACACAAGATGACTCCGTTGCTGACGGGTCGGTTTTGTTTGTTGAAGAGCGATTCTCCTATCTAGTTCATATTCTAATCTGAAGAATCTCAAGGGAATATGAAGCGTCTGTTTTCCATTGCAATTATTTTCAGCTGTTTTGTAGTGAGCATTAGGAAATTAGCTATGAAAAATATCTTTGTCATATTTGTGAGATCTCACATTGTTTGTTTTTAGAGTGTGACCAGGTGGTTTAGCATGCCTGACTAATCTGTTTGTTGTCCTTTGCAGTTGGACCAGCTGGTTGTGGATGCTGCCAAAGAGAAGCGGGACATGGAGCAAAAACACTCCACCATCCAGCAAAAGGTACAGATTTGTGTCAAACGAGGCGCCGTGATTTCATTCAACTATAGACTTAAATAACTGAAACAGCAGTCAAATAATTGCACCATCAAAAAATGTGGCCAGTTAGGAATGATGTGTTGTTTGCATGTCCACTCTTTCTGCTTCTGCAAGGTCATGTTTGTACCCTAACACCTCGTCCTCCTCTTTCAAATGCTGTCCGTCTGCCAGCACTCACTGCCGCTACCCTCCTAACCAAATGTCCGATCCTCTTTTTCCTCTATCTCTTCTTCTTCTTCTTCCTTCAGGCTGCTTTGCAGGTAAGCAATGTTTGGTCACCTTTTTCCTCACATTGGCTCCCTTTCCATAGACTAAAATGACTATTTGTTTCTTAGTAGACCACAAGCATCAACAGAACATTTCTGTAATTCATAATTTTATCATTTTATCACCAAAATTGATTTATGTGTTACGTTAGGACATTTTCTTCTCCAGATTAAATTTTTCTTTCCATGTTCTACACAATATGTTTTTATCCATCTCAGGAGGCGACCATTTTGTCACTAGACGTCGACTGAAAATGACATTACAGTTGCTCAGGACTTAGGTAACTAACAGCCAATCACAGCTCAGCTTGTCCAAACTCAGAAAACAGGTGAGCTGCGATTCATTATCTGAGCCATGAGCATCTGTGATACCATTTTCAGTTAGCAGCAAGTAGCAAAATGACCAACTCCTGAGATGGACAAAAGCGGGTGGACAGGTTTTGCTGCCTACTTCATATTCCACAAACAGAATATTAATCCGAATACCGTGTTTCGACTCATGGGGCAGCATAGAACATGTTAATGTAAAGAATATTTTTGAGTTGACTTCCACTTTAAACACTTCGTGCACACCTGCTGCCATATATTTATCGCTAGCCACGATTTAGCCAGATTTCAATAATCAAAAGTTCTTAAAAGGGACTTCCACTATTTTCTGAATCATTCCCACTGTGTGCATTACTCATCCATGACACGATGGCCACAGGGGAGAAAGAGCATGGCTGCTTTCATGAGGGCTTTCCACAGCTTGTACTGACGAAAGGCTGAGTGTGTGGCCGCTAACCTCAATATCATATAAATGTTTGATGACTGAGCCGTTTAGCACTGTCCCCTTTAATATCGGATCTCCAACACACACACAGAAACACACAAACAGGCACACAGGTGACCTTCAGAGCATAAGGCCTCAAGAGGAGGATCAGTAGCAGTGGTTGGCACAGGCTTTTGATAGACACACGCACACACAGCCAAAGGAGGAGTTATATTTGTTTCGGGAATGGCTATGCTGCACAGAGATGCTCCACTGGAAAAAAAGGCTTTCGATGCCGAAGACTTCTTGAGCCCATGAGGGTTTTGCAAAAGATTGCCCAAACTTGACAGGATTGTTGAAAATGAAGATTTTCAGTCGTTTCCACTATGTTTGGTATCTGGTGAGTCGGGCTGCGGTGTGCATTTGTGTACATCTTTGTTCATATTTGATTGTGAGCCTGCATGCGTCCACGACTGTTGATATATTTGTTTCTGTCTTACATTCAGCTTGGATTTTCACTTCTTTCTACAAATCTTTAATTGGGCCGAGAAGTACATGTTTCTTTTCTTTTTGCTGTGTGACATTTAGGAGATGACGGAGTTGGACTCAGACCACCGAAACTTTTGTGCTTGGAGGTCATCCTCCGTACGTAGTATCACCGCATTGATTTCTGATTTACATTTTCTAATGTAACATTTCGCTCATCTACATCTTCTCACCTTGGCCGTACTAACCAACCCAGACTGCATTGCAGTGTTTGTGTACATGATTGCACCCACGACTGCCCTTTCATTTAAGAGTGCTCCACGTGATCATGTCTTCATTTGGCGACATGTTTTTGTTGTGATGCTTCATTGGTTTTTGCCATGCTGTTGTGAAGCCATGTCATTGGATTGAAGTCAGCAACAGTGTTGCACTTCATGCCTTTATTTTGTTCGTCTCAATAATTAGTGCTGTGCGCATCTTAGTTTGTGTGTACGTGGCTCAAACTTGAGTTACTTTTTGAGTAGCCTCCTCATTCAGCCCAACTTTACCTTTCAGTGATGGTCCACCTGCAGAGTTTGTGTCTCATCTTAAGCAAGAGCTGACATGTTGAATGTATGTAGGTCTTTTCCCTTTGCTTTCCTTTTCAGGCCCTTTGTTGTGCACCCAATAATAAACCTCAGTTGTCCTCTTGTGTGTCATGCGGACCATGATATTCACTCCTGTGCGTGTTATGGGTTACTTTCATGGAACTAGGTTCCAGCAACTACACCACTCACTGTGTGGACTCGATATAAATTGAGAGAGTCGATGATATACACTAGTCACACTTCAAACCACACATTTTGTCAGAAATCCCTGATGATGGGTACTCGCTGCAACAACGGGAAGAAAATCTTCCAAGGTGGTATGGACGCTGCAGATGGGAAACCAACTCCATATTTTCACCCCCAAGTGTTAACCTCAGGGAGATGTCATGGCCAGGTTTACTTCTGTCCATGAATTGTATAGCTTGCCATAGCTGTGATGGGTTGACAGGTCGCTTGCCCTTGATGTAAAGCGAGTCCTCAAGGATACACATAGTCACACACAATGCTTGCATGCCAGTGTTCAGTGTCATTTGAAGCGCATGAAGCTGGAGGGGGTTTTTATCACTGTGTAACAATAGAGCACTGAGGTAGTTGAAGTCATACGAACCCTTGACAACACAGCCGATTGTTTTTGTTTGACTGCAGCTGACTGTGCCATGAGTTGACTGAAACTTGTGGATTTGGTTCTGCCATTTGTTTAACACCAAGTATGCTTTCTTCAGATGTGTAATTGGGCCCCAAAATGTGGGGCTAAGGTATACTTGTTTCACACCTCAGAGAGAAAGAGTGCATTTGAAGGCAAATAAAAGGGATCAAATTGAGACATGACATTTTCGACTTCAACTTAAAAACAAGATGCTTGTGTGTTGGGGTCGGAGGTGACCATCAACGCCACTAAACAATAAGGGGTCACTTTCAACTCAATACGCCTCTAGGGTGTCTTTGACAGTGCAGACTCACTCATCACCTGAAAAGCAATCAGTTCTACCAGAGTGTTTCCCCTGATTATGTCTTATTGCTGTGTTTTATTTTCGTAATTTGCGTTGTATTTTATTCATCATTCCCCCTGTCTTGTGTAGGACTTCTCTAATGACGACACCAAGTTGGAATACAACGTGGATGCGGAGAACGGCATCGCCATGGAGGGTTATCTTTTTAAGAGGGCCAGCAATGCCTTCAAGACATGGAATCGGTATGACACGACCAATTCAAATCACACGAATATGGATATATAAACAAGTCGGGAGTCATGGATGTGAGACCAGGCTTGATTTTTTGGGGGGAATGAACATTGATTATGGATCATTTGAGGACCAAGTAACCTGAACAATATTGAAATGAATTTGCCATTGTTTTTAAAAACAGAGCAACCCAAACGGAAGTATGGATTTTGCCCTGCTAACAGTCTTGTGATCACTTTTCAGACGGTGGTTCTCCATCCAAAACAATCAGCTGGTTTACCAGAAGAAATTCAAGGTATGTCAAGTGACTCCCCTTTGGGCCAACCTCATTGAGTAGACCTGCATGTCTGTTGCTCATTTTTAGAGAATAACGGAATGTTTCAGCACTAAGTCGATGTTACCTGCCATTCCAAACTGACCATTTATTTGCGTGACCGGTCACATTTTTCACCTTATAGGTTTCTTGTGAAGGGGAATAACACTGATCTTTTTGAATGAGAGCATCAGGGTCATGGTTTGACACATGGTCAAATCACTGAATGTGACTTTTATGGCACAGTTTATAAACTGAAAGTAAGATATATTTAAATTTGGAATACCCACTGCTTTTGATGTTGCCCCAGGACAACCCGACGGTGGTCGTGGAAGACCTGAGGCTTTGCACGGTCAAACACTGTGAAGATTTGGAGCGCCGCTTTTGTTTCGAGGTGGTGTCACCCACCAAGTAAGTGCACACAACAAAATGCACTGCACACACAGACAGCACAGCCACATTAACTGGTGAGGCACAACTAGTTACTTTGTCAATGTTAATGAGCACAGGAATATGTAAAAGTAGTAATGTAACAACATCCTACCACAAGACAAGACATACACACACACACACACACACACACACACACACACACACACACACACACACACACACACACGAAGCAGGCAGTAGTTGTGTGTCTCTTGTTTTCCCAACAGGAGCTGCATGATGCAAGCAGACTCTGAGAAGTTGCGACAGGCGTGGATCAAAGCAGTCCAGAACAGCATCGCCACTGCCTTCCGCGACAAGGGAGATGACGCTGAGGTAAGCACACACACACACACACACACACACACACACACACACACCACAAGGCGGACTGTTTGGATGGAAGATTAACATTTTTTAAAAACACATACGGCTGAATGAAAATATGTTGGAATAATATCAATAACACATTCGATTGACTCAGCTGCATTTCTCAAATTTAAGATAATCGTCATCGTAGCGTGTGATAGTTGCATAATTGTGTGTTCATTTGTGTACCGACAATTTTTAAGTGTCATGATTCAGTGAGGACTGTTTCAACAAATACACTGTTTCTTTGCTGTGTGACCGCAACAGAAGCTGGACAGGAAATCTTCCACATCAACAGGGAGCTTAGACTCGGGTGGGGAACCCAAGGAGAGATCGCTAAAAGGGGAGAGCGCCCTGCAGAAAGTCATCGCCATCCCGGGCAACGCGTGTTGCTGTGACTGCGGCCAGCCAGATCCACGCTGGGCCAGCATCAATCTCGGCATCACCCTTTGTATCCAATGCTCTGGAATTCACAGGTAAAAATATCATGATACAGAAATGTTAAAAGTTTTTCTGGAGTGAATGACGCCAAATATAAAACTTAGTCATACCAAAAGATGTTGTTTGCAGAGGGCCCATTTACTTGATTACAGCTGTTATTAATGGGAACAAAATGAGCAGTTTTAAAGCATCATGTTACAGTATTTTTTTAGGAGTGTTAGACCTCACAGCAATGAACTTTCAACGAATGACCAGAGGTAATCCACTTGGTGTCAATTTTTATTCATGTGCAGGAGTCTGGGAGTTCATTTCTCAAAGGTCCGGTCGCTGACTTTGGATTCATGGGAGCCAGAACTGCTTAAGGTATTTTATGTTGTTTTATGTTTTATGAGTTAATGTTCATAAATAAATGCACAATACCCTTCTAACATACAGTACACTGTTCCTACTTTGCATTCACTACTTTGCATTCATTTTCAATCAAGCTTTTTCTTTCTTTCTCATTTCATGATGTTTAACAAGTGCTTGCAGGATCCGTTCAACCCAAAAGTGTGTTCTCCTTCTCTCTCTTTTAACCCATCTTTCGCAGCTAATGTGTGAACTTGGAAACGGGGTTATTAACCAGATATATGAGGCTCGGCGAGAGGAACTGGGAGCGAGAAAACCACAGCCAGGAGACCCAAGGTATACCTTTACTTGGGACAGGTTTTTGCATCCATATTTTTTATTTTTTTTAACAAGATAAAATATAATCCCATGCCATACTCATTTAGTTTCAATATTTTGATTTAACTAATCCTTTAAGACATAAATATTATGCTGATCCAAGTTCATTACGGGGCATATTTGGATAATATTTATGGGTCACTATTATATCTCGGGATGTATTGACCGGCGATACAGCACACACTAGTTTTGAATACCTTTTGAGAGATTCAAAAGTGACTCATTTGCTATTCTCCTTTTTATTTTCCCAGACATGAAGTGGAGGCCTACATCAAAGCCAAATATGTGGATCGCAGGTTCGTGCGCAGGCCGTCTGATGAGGAGCTTCGGAGCAAGGTGGTGTCCCTCAGCAAACAGGAGAAGAGACTTAGCAGCAGCTCTGAGCAGCTGCCCCCAAGACCGCCGCCGCCCACACCCAAACTGCGACCCGGCTCCAACGCATCTGGACAGTCAGGTCAGTGGAACCATCAGTTGAAAGCGCCAACTGATACTTGGAGGGCGCGTTTTAGCACGTGTGTCTGAAGCCTTTTGTCAAACTTGGCGATTTGAGTGTAGTGACGGTTTGCGGGTGAGAGAAATGATGACACCAGCACCACATCTTAAGAGTCACTCTTCCTTCCCTCATCGCAGCCTGTCCCATTCCCCTGCGCTCAGTGTGCTTTTTTTGCACTGCTGTGAACGAGCCTTTTGGCATAGTGTATGTTCTCCGTGAACAGCATATGTCTCAGCTCTGTTTGCCTCCCATTGCCTCTTTCAAGTCTGTCTCCTCCAGTGTCAGCCGAGCAGCTACTCTTAACTATTTCTGCCTTCGCTCTTTCTCTCATTCTCCTCTCTCTCTCGTTCGTTGTCACATTTTGTCTCCCCACCCCCCTCCCCCGGCTGTCCTTTGCTACTGGACTAATACCTGCTCCACCCGCCTTCCTCGAATTGCCGTTCCCACCCCCAACTGCCCCCCTACAACCTGTGCTACCCAATATCCCATTCCCCAAATTCCATCATCCCTTGCGTAGCTGTTGCCAGTGGCTCGGAGGCCCGGCGGGACTCTCTCTTCTGTCCTGACGAGCTTCATTCACTCTTCTCCTACTTTGACAACTCCTCCAAGCTCAGGAGCAGTAAGTATTCAGTGTTGTTAATGTCTGGCCTGCTTCTCCATCCCATTTGTCCATTGGACTCTCGCTAAATTGGAGGCTGTGATCCTAACAACCCTTCATCCTCTCGCCTTCTCCTCCTTCACCCAGACTCTACTAATTGAGGATTTCTTTGTGGGAAGAGAATTATTCCATGTTGTCTTTTTCCTGGGGGAGGGAATGATGCTCACACACGGTTGTGGTTCGCTGATTAATATACACTGTGCCTTTATGTTGATGTGATCTCGAAACTTGATTGTTGGAATCTCTCCTCACACATCTCATCTTGACACTACATGTTAATAATTATAATGTCAAGAATAATGTACAGAGTTTTATTCGTAGGTAGCAATCATAACACAAGATGTCGGTGATAATGAAATTGGTACTAAATTAGCACATAAACTTGCAAATGTCAAAATAGTATTCATAATCATAATATTATTCAACAAACCATTTTTTATTGCGGCAATACTCAGTCTGTCTTAAAAACAGAGACAACAAAATATGCTGGGTATTCGAAATATTTTTAAAAATTAAGTTCATCAAATATAATTTTTCAGGTTGTTTTCCATCCGTGTTCCTTATTGATGGTCTTTTTCTTTCTTTGCAGTCAAAAGCGCCGACAGTGGAATCCAGCATAGTGCTGATGGCAGCAGGGAAATGCTGGCCACCACCCCCTCTAATAGTAGTTTGGCCGATGCAGGTAAAAAAAATCTAATGCAGTCCTCGCATAAACTGAACCATCAATTCTAACTGAAACGAAAGCCATATTAACACGAACATGGGTATTTAAGAAAGCAAAAACATTTATAGGTGGTTTCGATTTTAACAAACATTCAATTGTTGGGTGTTGTCTGTGGTGGGGGTGTGGGGGAGATTTTATTAAAACCTGTGTCATCTGAAATTTGGCTTTTGATTGGCCAAAGTGTGTTTAGGTACTGGCATGTTTTCATATTCATAGAGATTTGCTTAAAAACCCCCTTCTGTCTTTACGTTTTTTTTGTAAATACATTCTTGCTAGAAAACCGAATTGTCTGCCAATAAGATGCTATCATTCATTCAGTTTGAAAAGTGTGAATGTCGATCTATTGCCTTTATTATGAAGATATTGCTGAGCCTCCGCCCATGCCCATGCCAGCCACTCTGCCGCCACCATCACCTTGTAAGGAGACCGTGTTCTCCGAGCCCAAGGAGTACAGTTCAGGTCTTCAGCTCTACTGGGCTTCGTGTGCCCGCAGTCTACCTGACATGGCTGAGGCACTGGCCCACGGAGCCCAAGTCAACTGGGTCAACACCGAAGACGACAAGAGAACACCGCTCATCATGGCAGTGCGGGGGGTAAGCAGGCTTCACCACCTCATTGAACTACAATTTAAGTCTGAATTAGTAAAAAAATAAACTGTGTGTGTGTGTGTGTGTGTGTGTGTGTGTGTGTGTATACATAAATAGAGAGATATCGCTATGCATAATATATACATCTATTTTTTTCGTAACAAGTTCAGTTTGACTGATGTTTCATTCCAGGGCTCATTGGTGACCTGCGAGTTTTTGCTCCAAAATGCGGCCAACGTAAATCAGCAGGATGCTCAAGGTCGAGGACCTCTGCACCACGCCACCATGCTGGGACGCACAGGGTCGGTGATCGGCACTCTTTGTCTCGTCAACGAAACTTTGGCACAGCATCCATTTACCTTGTCTCACTTTCAGGCAAGTGTGTTTATTCTTGAAGAGAGGAGCCAATCAAAACGCTGCAGACATTGAGGAGAAAACACCGCTGGCCATCGCGGTGGAAGCGGCTAATGCAGACATTGTTACATTGTGAGTTTTGTTCTTTCACCTCAGTCTTTATCTTTTGCTTTAGCTTCGTAAAAATCTCATCCGTTTTGTTTAACGCTGATGGCCACCACACATTTTTGCTGGGTTCTCTCTCCCATCATTGCAATGAGATGTGTCTCACTGTGAGCTGGTCGTTGTCACTAAATAAACTCTGACAGTGAGAGATTATATCATGGGGTGTATAGTATAGGTGATCTGATCTGATCTGATGACTAAATCTCCACCAGGGTGCCGTTGGCTTCTTTAAAACTCTGCGTTGTCCTTAGGTGTGAATACGAGCATGCCTGGTTGTTAAATGTCCGTGCCCTATGATTGGCCGGCGGACCAATGTAAGCCGCCTCTTGCCCAAAGTCAGCGGGCAGAGGCTCCAGCTCACCTGCAACCCTAATGAGGTCAAGCAAAGTAGAAAAAGGACAACTGGATGAGTCTCAGCCATCATCCCTCAAGCCAATCTAGTGCACTCATACATTTTCTCCTACCAATTTCCTTGTCGGCATGAATCTACCACAAGGTGTCACTATATGATCACATTTATCTCCTTAACTATTTGGTGCTTACATAGACACAATATTTCAGCTGGCCAGTCAGAATCAGCTCTCATACGTAAAGCTGCGCTGTCTGAAAAGGGGATTATTGATCACTGAGAAGAATCTTTCTAATGCCATTTGCGTTCCTCTCTTCTTGCTCCGCAGGCTGCGATTGGCCAAGATGAACGAGGAGATGCGCGAGGCAGAGGGCCCCTACAGCCAGACAGGTCAATATAACGCCAACAGCCCCACTGAGATGCAGTACAGGAAGTGTATGCAGGAGTTTATCAGTCTGCAGCTGGATGACACCTAATGCACAGTACTCATGTGTCGCAAAAACAGGCTCGGGTTGGTGGGGGCGGGGATACAGGGCCTGCTTGGAGGATATTTTTCTGAGGAGGCACATATTCAGCAGTTTTGTGGTCCTCAGAAATCACTGAAATATTTTTTTCAGATTCTTCTTACAAATGGGAAGCATTTTGCTTGTTCAAACACTTCCGCTTAATGGAAAATAGTCAGAGCCCAACTCTCGTCAGTGACCCGCAGCGCCCTGGGGATGGTTCAGCGTCGGGGGCAGTGCCGCACTATTCTGTTTCAACACAGGACACTCAACATTGTGCAGAAAAATATCCTGGTGGCAACATAATGAAAAGCTTCTATCAAATATTACATGGAGGCTGCACCCTCCCTTTAAATTCAGGGATATCACACTTGCTGATTTTCCATGATTACTCCTTGACATTTTTCCGCTCCGTCTCCACCCACAATATTAGACATGTTCACCTAAATCTTTGGGCAAATAAGTGTCCAGTTTATAAAGTAGTGCAATTATAGTATATACTAGGGCATTATTTTTTTAAGTGAGAATTCCTCTTTGTTTGTTTGCTTGCAACCTATGTCTTTTAATCTTCCAATGCTACTTTGTCGTTGAATGTCCATACATCTTTCTGTCATGATGTTGGTATGCAACAATCTCTTATTTTCTTTCCAGGCAATTCTGTTGTGTGTACGCATTTCAAACATGCACACAAAAATCTTGTATGCTCGACATTGAACAGAAAAAAAAAAAACAGATTTGACTGATGTTGTTGGACCAAAGTTTCACTGGTAATGATGTTATGATGGTGTCGAAAGCCTGGAGCGTTTCTTTGTGCTCATCCAATGTTATGGCAGGAAATCCAGAATTGTAAGAAATGACTGTGATGGTCGCGATTGTTGTTTTTCGTGCAAATCAGCACAGGTAATTAGCTTTTGATGGTGAAAAAATAGATGGTGGCATAAGAGGAGCGGGCTGTCGAATTGTGTAAATAGTGACAGAGTTCTAAAGATGTACCACATTTTCATCTGTTGTTGCCGCTTCACGCAGCTCCAAATATTTAGATAGCGCACAAGCACTTTGATTAAAGGAGCAGTGTGTAGGATGGTGGAGTGGCCCTCACTCACACACACATGGGCCTGCTTGTCTCTAAATCCTTTATTTTTTTTTTCCAAATGACAGAAATGAGTGAACACTTAGTTAAGCCTCACAATCTGTTTGGGGGCGGGGGGTGTCCTCTGTTGATGAACTAGCATAGGCATCCGTTTTCACTCGGCACAAGACGGCAAACTTGAATATTGTTCTCCCTATTTGGCCTCGAACTGTCCATTCACTTTTCTGTAGTGTCTGTCCTCATTCGGCTTCTAGTTGACTCGATCCCGGACTGTTAGCCAGTCAGACAAATTGTCTTTTCTTTCAAATATTGTACTGTAATTAAGAATTCATGGCGATAGCCTGCAGCGCATTCTATCTTGAAACCGAGGACCCCCACCACGATTGACACACTGGCCCTTTAATTGATTATGATGCTGCAGCGCCCTCTGGTGCTGGACTGTTGAATCGCCTTTGCACGCAGCTTGAGCAATCATTTGTCACTCTGGGGAGAAGGAGTTTTTGGACCTATGACGAGCCAGAAAGTAACTAATTTCTTGGCGTGGGCTGAGAGTGATGATTGCTGACTGCTGGTACTTGCACATCTCGAGAGCAGTCGGCAATCACGGAAAAGGGGATACGAACAAGCGATTTGATGCCATCGTCATCATTTTCTCATTCATTCTTGGCTAGATGAGGGCCAACTCACCCGTCGCCCAATCAGATGATGAATGATGCTGCTCATGAGAGACAAGCCGTCTCATCACTTCTTTTGTTTGTTCACCTACGGCTGCAATCAACAGATTCGAACCGATACGGTTACAACTTCACAAACACCACTTTTGGGGAGACAAAAAGTTTTTATGAGTGGCAAATTGAGAGCTTTTGGTTGTTTTGGTTGGTGTAAAATCCCACTCTGGAATTTGTGCCTTTTTTTTTGTGTTACCCCAACTGTATTTGTTGTCAATACAAGGCTGCACTTTAAACACAATACAGTTGTTAACAATAAGCTAACTTCCTGTGTGTGAGTGTCTGCTTGCTTCTTGCTTCTTCTGCTCCATCTTTTTGTGTTCTCTGGGCCTGCTTTCTCTTTCATATGTCCAGCCACGCCGGTGCTCCGACAGGTATGGCTGACTCTTTCTTCTTTTCCCTCCCGCTTCTTCTAAATGTGACTCTTTTGTTCCCCCATCTCCTTTGCTGACTGGCTGATTATTTCTCATCTAACGTCATGTCGTTTCCACTTTGTTGCAATATACTGTATTACCTGATAGTTGATTTTGTGAGGAAAGCTTGGGAGATGAGCTCACAACGTAAGGAACAATTTATTGTACGATTGAAATTCCCATTCTTAAATGTTCAAACTTTGTTGCCATGGCTTTTGATAGCACGGTCGAAGTTTTTCCAAGGGGCACCACAGGGTGGATTTTGGGCACTTGTGTTTCAAACTCTGAATTGCATACATCGTCACCAGGATAATGCAAAGTGACATGACCTGATCCGTGGGACTCATTTGGCTGAATTCCCCCCTAGGGCATTGTCGAAATACCAGCCCCGGAACTCGCTCAAAATGGCTGCCTCGAAGCTAAATGTCTGACTTCCTGTTCATTTACCGGCATGGGTCCCCATGACTTTTTTGTGGGTCCAGTCACGATGGACTCCCCACCCCCTCCCAATTAAGGGTTGAAACTGATGTGATGGCAAATAAGACACTTTTCATGGAGGGTGCTACCGAGTGGGTTTTAGGGCGTTGGGTTTGGGACCCCTAAAATACATACAAAGCTTTTCATCAAGACGCACGTGCTTGCAAAAATTTGTCAGTTTTGAGGTCGGCCATTTATTCCTCATGAGATGAATCAGAAATAGAAATTCCTAGGAAGGCCTAAAATTGTAGCTGTCAGTCTGTCATTATTTTCAAACCATTTGTTCGGAATATTTTTTCAAAATTTGTGTCATATTCTCCGACCCATTTTTTCATTTGTCGAGTCTTTCGAGTTGTTTCTGTTGCACTCGTTTATGCATGTCCATATTCAAATATATTGAGGTGCACTTGCATTTATCCATGTGGTGAGCCACAACCATCTAGCTGTCCATACATATCTCTATTCATATAGTCCACATATGGGAACGTAAAACTTGGTGTTATATCTGCATTCTTTTAAGGCAATTGTGTATGTTTTACTTGTGGCAGGAGATGAAACCTACCAGGACATCTTCCAGGACTTCACCCACATGGCCTCCAATGACCCGGACAAGCTGAACCGCTACCAGCAATACGACCCCCAGAGACCCTGACGACGAACACCCCTTTGGCCCTTTGCGTTTGATTCCAATGTCTGACATCAAATTGAATTCTTTGGACGTGGCGATGCCTGCTTGTAAGCACAGGCTGAGCATTAAAGCGAAGGACCGGTGTTGGACGCCGACCTTAAGTCAAGCAAGTGAAAGGTACGCCGTTGAAGCCTGGTGAACTCCTTCGGCTCACCTAGAAAATCCTTCTTTTATTTGAGGCCTTAGTCGGACCTTTTTATCCAAACTTTTAATTTGCACAAATCTGTTTGTCTTACGTGACCACCAGTGTTTACCTCAGGGTAAGACGTGCGTATGTAAAGTCGCGTGTGTGTGTGTGTGTGTGTGTGTGTGTGTGTGTGTGTGTGTGTGTGTGTGTGTGTGTGCGTGCGTGCGTGCGTGCGTGCGTGCGTGCGTGCGTGCGTGCGTGCGTGCGTGCGTGCGTGCGTGCGTGCGTGCGTGCGTGCGTGTGTGTGTGTCAAACGTGTCAGAGATGAATCTGTTGTTTTGGCATGTCACGTGTTGTGGTGAATAGCAGCGGGGCAATCAATCGACAGTGCGACATTGCCGATGATGGAGGATGACAACAGTGTTCAACTTCTTGACATGATATTGTCCACACATTAGAATTTCTTTTTATGTCATTTTAATTTTTTGATTTGTCGTGTTGAAAGGACTACGCCGGACGCTTTTAAGTGAGCGTTTATCATTGCAACATGAAGTCTGACTAGAAAAAAAATAGAATAGAAAAAAAAAACCCAACTTGTCTCTGTGAGGCATAGTGTTGTCAAATTGTCAAACCTCAAATTCATTCTTACTTCCGTGCAAGTCTCATGTATGTTTATGTCCTCGTGTTCAATGTAAAATGAAAAGACTAGTTGGGATTAAAAAAATCTAAATATGTTGTATATACAGTATATATGTGTGTGTGTGTGTGTGCGCGCATGCATGTGTGTGGTGTGAGCATGTATCTCTCTCTCTCTCTCTCTCTCTCTCTCTCTCTCTCTCTCTCTCTCTCTCTCTCTCTCTCTATATATATATATATATATATATATATACATATACACACACACACACACATAGAGAGAGAGAGATACATACACACACTGTACACAAACGTTGAAATTGTTCACCGGTACTTGAATGAAATTTGTGTATATTCTTTCGTTCTTTTACTCATGTAGTTTTTTTTTTTTTTGTTTGTTTTTTTTGTTTTACATGTATGGCACTGTATATCAATAGCAACATTATCGCTGGACTTAAATATACACAAACTGACGAATTGTGTTGCTTCGTGTGTGTGAAGCACAGCCTTCGTCCCCCTTGCAAAACGAAAAGCCGCCCGGCCACATCATAAATACAGTACTTGTATTATGTCCAAAAAAAAAAAACCTTCATGTGAGTGTGACTTTTTGTATTAAATTTCAAGTTGCTAAGCCTGTATCATTTCAAAACGTATTTTTATGGATGGAAAAAATTTGTCCACAAACGTGCCGGTAATATGTCCGATGAGCGACACAGCTGAATTGGGATATTTTCTGTCACCTTTTTGAGAAGGCAAGTAAAACCGACTGAAGTAATGTTGTTGCTCAACTGTGCACACCTTTTCTGTAACTTTTGGCCCCATGTTTACGAGATTTTGTTATTGCTCGATGAAACCAAGGTTTAACTTTACATCCATTATTCCGAAATTATTTTGCCGCAAACGCCTTACTATACATGGTCGTTTTTTTCGGCTAAAAAGGCCTTACTATACAAGGTCGTTTTTTTCGGTTAAACACGCCTGACGTACATGGTCTTTTTTTCGGTTAAAAACGCCTTACTACACATCGTCTTTTTTTCGGTATAAACGCCTTACTATACATGGTCGTTTTTTTCGGCTAAAAACGCCTTACTATACATGGTCTTTTTTTTTCGGCCAAAAACGCCAGACTATACATAGTCGTTTTTTTCGGTTAAAAACGCCTTACTTTGCAGGGTCTTTTTTGCGGGCTAAAAACGCTTTACTATACATGGTCGTTTTTTTCGGCTAAAAACACCTGACGATACATGGTCGTTTTTTTCGTCTAAAAACGCCTTACTATACATGGTCATTTTTTTCGGCTAAAAACGCCTTATTATACGTGGTCGTTTTTTTTCAACCAAAAACTCCTTACGATACATGGTCGTTTTTTTAAGGCTAAAAACGCCTTACTATACATGGTCGTTTTTTTCGGCTAAAAACGCCTTACTATACATGGTCTTTTTTTT